>NW_020837967.1:9690806-10170350 GCF_003676395.1 Aethalodelphis obliquidens | reverse complement strand
ACACACACACACACACACACACACACACACACACACACACACACACACACAGGAGGCGATGTTACCACACGGCAGAGATTGCCGTGATGCAGTCACAAGCAGCCCAGGAGCGCCCGACGCCTCTGACAGCTGGAGGAACAAGGAAGCAATTCACGCCCAGAGCCTCAGGAAGGAGCTGGATTTCGACCCAGTGATACTGATGTCGGACTTGTGGCCTTCAAGACTGTGAGGAAATACTTTTCTGTTTTTTATGCCTCCTGTTTTGTGGTAACTTGTTACAGTGGCCTCAGGAGACGGATCCAAGTCCCAGTGGGTTTGGGGCTTCTGGTCTTTGAGCCCCTGTCCCCCTCCATGTCCCATGACTATTCTTCAAGTTACATTATGGAGTTATTTCTAGATAATACTCTATCTTCAGAGAACTCAGAAGAGTAAAATGTCTTGATTCCCACTCAGCTGCCGTCTTCCTGCTACAGTTTTCTGAGGGAACCTCAGACCCAGGTTCAAAGCCTCCCAAATACTCCTTTTATAAGCCCAAGCCTCTCCTCACCCTGTTACCCCGACCCACACGGCCACGGTTCTCCTTCCCTTTCCAGACCTGAGGGTCTTCCTCGAGGCTCCTACCCAGGAGCCTCCTCTCCCTTCAAATAACTTGTATCTATTTTAACCCTTCTGTGCCATTTGCCCCAGAGATATCCAGTTCTGTGGCCATCTTCTTGTGAGGGCATAACCCCATGGACGAAGAAAGAGCCTCTGTATCCTCCAAGGGGCCTGGACCAGCTTCACACCCTGAGGGACAGGACTTCTCTGAATACATTTTCCTTGACCGAAGAGCATGAGAACCGTGCAGAGGCATGTGGACCCCCAGGCCTGGAGTCTGGCATCTTATATGATGAAGAAGGGAGAGCTCGGGCAGCTCTACAGGTCAAAACTTAAGACATCGGCCCCAGGACATTCAAGGTGCCAAGTAGGAGATGCTAAGGGGCAAGACCATGGGGAAGGTGAAGGATTGCGGGGAGGTGGGGCTGTACTAAGAGGGTTCTGACCTGTGTGTGCAGAGCTGGGGAGCCCACAGTTTGTGCCACTGGAACAGGCCACCTAGAGAAATGAGGTCCACAAGGCCATGAACAAATAGACCTCAGTGAACACATGCACTGTTGCATGGATGGGGGTAGCGCACACTTGCCCACCTCTGTCCACCTGCGTCACATCTACCCAGGAGAGTCACAGCCACCAGGTACAGAGCCCGTTAACTTTCCACTTACTTAGAGGTCAGGGGCCGAGGCTGGACTGTGGCATCCTGGGGACTGTCTGCAGGGCCCTCAGTCCCACTCAGGCAATTCTGTAGACTAATCACTTGCTTATTTCACTTACAACAGTTACGTATTGTCACAACAATTCAATACAGACTCATTTCATAAACTGTCCTCCCAGCGTAAACCAGGGATGACAGTTCACAGACTCTTGCACCCACCTGCGCTCTGAATTCCCACAGAATTAATCCGGCTCATCTCAGAGCACTCCCATACGTGTCATTTATAAGAAGGAATTATCCTCCTCCCTCCTCTATCTGGCACGTGTTCCAAGACCCTGAAGAGCCCGTTGGATTTTTGGATATCAGAAATCTGATTCCCGTTGGATGGAGAAAAAGAGTTGGCTGGACTTGCTACCCTCAGAGCTGGCACTCCGACTTGGCTGTTGGGAGGAACTGCCCCTAGTCAGGACTCAAAAAACTATTGAAAATCTAGGAAAAATCTCTTTCTCCCAGGAACACTTCCCCTGAAGGTGTTTGTTTCACATACAATTTAGTAGTCTCCTGGGGGCCGAAAGGAAAAAAGAGATTTTTGTGTATTTGTTTATTTTTTTAAGCCTATGATGAAAGAAAATCCACAAATAACTAGGGTATCAATTGACATTTCTTTTTTTAGGTATAAATCTCTCCTTCACATTTAGGTAACAACTGGGGCAGTTCTAGAATAAAACTATTTAAAAAAAAAGAAAACTATTGATAAATAATAACATTCATGATGATTATAATATCTGATATTCATTGAGGCTTGGCTCTGTGTCAAAGATTCAGACGCTCTTGCTTCATTCTTGCAACAAGCCTGTAAGATTGGTATTGATGCTGTTGTTCACCCCGAGTTTACAGATGAAGAAACTGAGGCCAGGGAGGTTAAGAGACTTGCCAAGGTCACACACAGCTGGGTGGTGGTGGAGCTGGGGCCAGAGCCCAGCAGTCTGTCTCAGAGCACGTGCTTGTTGGGATACACAGGGTAGAAAGCTCTATACTTTTGTAGCAGGTATAAATTTTAGTTTATACAGTCTGGTGGTTTCCCATCCATCAATCACCTTCACATCAGCTCTAAGTCATTTTCCCTCTGGGCTGGAGGAAAGAAAGGCTGAGCCACTGCTGGGGCTTCCTCATCACCACCTTCAGCATGTCTGAGCAGGGTCTGGGGATCTGATGATGAGACCTCGGGTGGCCAAGGTTCCTCCGTCTGCCTGGTGGCACATGGTCCCAGGGCACGGGATGAGCTCTGCTCTGCAGCTTCTATGCGAAGCTTGGGGCCGCGAGTCTTGGGGGCATCACCTGCCCACCTCCCCTGAGGCCCCACGTCAGCCTCAAGATGGTGCCCAGAGCAGGGAGCAAGCCCTCACCTGCCTGAACTGGGGAGATCTGAGTGGCTCAGAGGGAGATCACCTCCCTCCTTCCCTCCTTCCCTGCCCTCCCCCTGCCTTATCTCCCCGGAAGATGCATATAGACACTCTCTCCTGAGTCACTGTACTTCTCAATAGCTGTAGAATTTTGACAATTTTTGCTTTCTTCCCTGCTGCAAATCCCCAGCAGGCACTGATCTTGATATCCGCTGAAACAGGTGAAGAAGGTAAGGGCAGAATACAGAGTGAAAACTTCAGCAAATATTGCAAAATACACACCTGCCGCATCTCCCCTCACTTATGTTCACACTTGTGTGTTGGCCTCACCGCTGGCCCTAGCTTTCACACGCACAAAATCATTCCCATGTGGGCAGAGTTTCACATTCTTTTGATCTTTAATAACACTTTCTTCTATCAGGTGAGGCTTATATTATCTAGGCTTTGTCTCTGACAATAAAGATGTGTTATGAAAATACATTAAATGTTCCTTGATTAAAATTCCCAACAAGTTGTACATTAGAGCTGATGCCCTAGAGGTAGTGGTTGGTGCATAGGTGACCAACGTTTTCTGTATGTCAATTCATACCCACAGTAATTCTTAAATGCCTTATAATTTGTATTTTTTTGCGGGGGGGTGGTGGTACGCGGGCCTCTCACCGCTGTGGCCTCTCCCGTTGTAGAGCACAGGCTCCGGACGCACAGGCTCAGCGGCCATGGCTCACGGGCCGAGCTGCTCCACGGCATGTGGGATCTTCCCGGACTGGGGCACGAACCCGTGTCCCCTGCATCAGCAGGCGGACTCTCAACCACTGCGCCACCAGGGAAGCCCTGTATTTTAATTTATAATTATCTTGGAAGATCTGATTGTTTGGAATTCGCAATTAAGCTATTCCAGTTATTCAAATCTTCAGAAAGATTATTAAAGGAATATCTAAGTGTCTCATTTTATGGAAATTAGGAACACTGGGCTATAATTAAATATAGTTATTCAGAAAGTTGGGGAGAAAATCTCTAGGGAAGATACAGTATTTACTGTCCATATTGGTTTCAATATTGCCATGTGTGGGGCTTTTTAAAAAATATATTGTTTCTATTTTATCTTGTGTTTCTCTACCAGGAGTAAAGCCCTAGGCTGTCAGTACATACAGGACATGTGTGGGGACGCTTTCTGAGTAGACCTCATCTTCAGGGATCATTTTATTTCCACAGTTTAGTGCCTCCTTACGAGATAGAGCACTCCATAATTTTTTCTGAAGATTCTATCAGTCTTGATCCAACGTGTGGGGTGATAAATGACAGGAGGTTGGCCACAGAGGAGAAGGAAGGCATGAATCATGCTGTCTCCTAGTAACCAGTCAGTAAAGAGCTTCCAGCAAGCATGTTAAACTGTTAAACCCCAAAGTACACTTACCTTTGGTATCATCTTTAGACAGGCAGTCCTAGTGTATATCTGTGCTCTCAGCCTTCTTTCAAAACTTCCAAGAAAACAGAAAAAAATGGGATCCAGGATGCATACGCCTACCACCTCCTTCCAAACCCAAATGAAGCATACCTACCCAGAGAGTCCTTTCCCCAAGGGCAAGAGCCCCTTGCCCTTGATTTGCTTTTCTGTATGTTGCTTGTTATGTTGTTTTGAAGCAGTGTTTGCTATGTATTCTTTTTTGTTTACAGGAACGTTCCTCTACGTACTGATACTTGGTTCCGTAATTCAGAGTAAAGGTCAGCAAGGATCGGCAAAATTTCAGAATAGAAAGCTGCAGAAAAGTATCTTTCTTATGCATCCCATCAGCTAAAGATTGAATCTTAAATTTATTAAGGTTGTGGAAAACATCAGCTCTCCCTAAATGACAGGTGAGAAGGAGGAGAATTAAGCATATTAACCGTATTCTCACTGTTTCCTCCAATCTTTAAGGATGGGAGTTCTCAGGAATATGGAGGAAAACAAGAGAGTTAGTGCTGGAGCTTGGAACCCAGGGATATAAAGGGATGCTGCAAATCATCTTAGAAGAACCTCTACCGTGTGGTTGCAAGTCTCTGAATAAAACCATCAGTTCTATAATGGTAGGATTTATTCTGGTTCCTGTTTTCTTCAAAACTCTATGCAGAGTAAGTGTGCAGGCAATGTTTGCTGCACAAATATACTTCCACTTTAGGCAAAAAGAATAGACAATCTTTAGACAGAAAAAAAGGACTAACAAGAATGTTTGGGGTTATTCTTAGGGACTGTCTTAGGGTTATTTAGAGGCAGCTCTGGGATTTTCCCAAGAAAACTTTTGGCTTTTGGGAAAGTTGTCCCCAAAGTTAGGCTGTCTTGTAAATAAGCTACAAGGATACACACATATGGAATATAGCCAATATTTTATAATAACTATAAATGGAATACAACACTTAAAATTGTGAATCCCTATGTTGTACATCTGAAAATAAATATAAATATTGTATGTATACAATATAAACATTGCACATCAACTATATCTCTCAACAAATAAATAAATAATGAAATAAATGGGAAAAAAAGTTAGGCTCTCTTGGATAAACTGAACCTCAATCCTTCTTAAAAGCATCTCTTTACATTGAAAATGTAAGCTTCATTTATTAACGGGGAAGAGTCCTAAGGTGGCCGAGAACTTTGATGAAGGTCATACAGAAGAGTGAGTGGTGGTGCTGGAGGCTGATGTCAATGTCATTGTATTTCCTCCTCTGGATGGACCTATCTTATTCCAAGCTTCAGAAGGTAATGATAAGGTTGTTGGCTTCTAATTCTTATTACCGGTATAAGAAATTAAATCTAAACTAATAAGGATGCACTGTATAGCAAAGGGAACTCTACTCAATGCTCTGTAATGGCATATATGGGAAAAGAATCTAAAAAAGAGTGCATATATGTCTATGCATAACAGATTCACTTTGCTGTACACCTGAAACTAACACAACATTGTAAATTAACTCTACCCCAATAACATTTTTTTAAAAAGAAATTAAATCGATATGGAAGAAAATGTTTTGCTCGGTCTAATTTGGTCTTTTTATTAATAAAGTAGCCACCTAGCTGAGCACTTATTTCACATTTCAAACATAACATGAGTTTTTCATAAATGATCTTTTTAATCCTCCCCAAAATTCCATAAGATGGGTCTTTTCTCTACATTCATCACCTGAGTCTTGGAGAGGCAAAGTGTCACGAAACTAAGATACAGAGCTGAGATTTGAACCCAAGCTCTGCTGATCCTGTAGCTGATCTTTTTAACCACTCCGCTACATAGTTTCCCTTCTGGAAGCCTCAAGCCTGAAACAGGTTGAAAAATAAATTTTAGTGTTTATTAATCTAGTCAGAGAGTAGTTGTAGAATTATATGACAATCATAAAATTGTAGCTATGCTAGGAATATCGGAAAGCATTTAATCTTGTGGTTTTCAGACGAGTTTCCAGATTGCTCAGAGGTACTCAGAGCTGCCCAAGGGCAGGAAGGGGTGGAGGAGATGGGAAGGCCGAGGGCCGGAGCTCCAGATTTTCAATCCCCTTTTCCAAACACAAAAACTTCCCTCTCCTTTATTACGTTAGAGTTCTACACAAGATTTCATTTAGGGGGAAATAAGAGATTCACCATTCTGAAAAAAAATGAGTGACAATCGCTGAGCTAGTGATTGTGACAATCTTTCATTTTATAGGTGAAAAGACAGAGAGCTAAACAGTCATTTAGCCAAAGCCACTCTGTTAAAATTATAGCATCTCTGAGATAGAAGCACCCTTGAGGGTCATCCAGTCCAAACTTCCCCCAGCATTGGCCTCCCCTAAACTATGTTCACCCACACTGGGCCCCAAGCCTCTGTTACTGAGAGCTCATGGCCTACAGAATCTCCCCATCTTTCCAATCCTTAGAAAACATTTCCTTACAAGAAACTAAAATCTGCCCTTCCATATCCCTAGGAGCCAAGTAGAAGAATTAAAGTCATTTTTCTACATGACAGCACTTCAGGTATTTGAAGACACCTAACACGTCCCCACTGGGTCTGTCATCTCCAGGTACAACATCTCCATTTCCATGTCTGCTCCTCAGACTACATGGATTCTTTCAAGTCTGGTTGCCCCGCTTCAGAAAGGTGTCAATTTGTTTATATTCCCTTTAATGATTCGAGTGGCGAATTGCACATAATACTTCAATAATATTTTAATTTGTTCATTAAGTCTTCTTTGAAACTTCTACTCTTTACACAATATCTTCTTAACTTCTCCAAGTTGGGTGAGGATTGATAGGCAAGAGAAATAATGTGGAGATACTATTATCTACAGGCTGGTTTCACCCACACAGACAAAAATTCAGGCCCACCTTTCCCCTCTGTTTCTTCTCTTTCTTTCCTTCTTTTTTTTTTGCATTCATTTTTTAAAATTTTGAGATACTTAAGAGATTCACATGAACCTGTAAGAAATAATGCAGGGAACAATTCATGTGCCTTTTACCATTTTCCCCCAGTGATAACATCTTTCAAAACTATAGCACACCATCACAGCCAGATTATTGACATTGATACCGTCAAGGTAAAGAACAGTTCCATCACCAAAGGAACTGTGCCCTTTGATAGCCACCCTCACTTTTCTCTTGCCCCAGTTCACTCCTTAACTCTTGACAACCACTGATATGTTATCCATTTCTATAATTTTGTTATTTCAAAAATAATATATACATAGAATCATGCTGTGTGTAACCTTTTCTTAAAAACATTTTTATCGGAGTATAGTTGATTTATGATGTTGTGTTAGTTTCAGGTGTCTTCCTTTCTGTTTCTTAAAAGGAATTCCTGACACCAAAGTAACCCCGGTGGCTCTGTGCTCCTTCCTAAGGCAAGCCTTTACTCTTTGCCATTAACTCTATGCAGAAGGATTTATACATTTGAAACAAATAATCAGCTGACTACGGGGCTACGTTGAGTCAGATTTAGATCACTCTGCTCAAGCCACATCCATGCTGGCAGCTATCCTGTCCACGTAATACATGCCGAGATCAAGCCACAGAAAGTTCCTTTGAGAGCAGGAACCAACTTTAAGTATCTTGACAGATATACCTGCAAGTGAGAGGATAAAGGAGAAAATAATTATAATACACAAAAAACATGTTTTGAATTTTATAAAAGGCGTTATAATCGGCCCTCACAAAGCTCTGCTAAGGGAGGGAACGTATATACGTAATCTCAAATGACAAGCAAAATGCCATTAAACCCTGGGTCTGAAGTGTATTGGGATTTATATTTTCAAAGCAATAGCAAATTACCTTTCTAATAATAGATGGTTTTATTAAATATTAAAAGTGGTTATTAGTGTTTCCTTGAGTTCATTCTGACTTGTCCTGGTACATCCTGAGTGGCAGAGGAGTCAACCTGAAATGGAACATTTCCTAGAAATAATCCACTAAAGAGTAATCCGTACATGGATTTAGAGATGATTATATTCAACAGTTACTGCTATTTTTGAGCTGCTCTGAGTGGTTTACTGATCATTGCTTTTCATTCAAGGAATTAAATGTGCTTTATGTGTATCATCTTGTTTACTGTCACCACTGCCCTAGTAAATATAATTAGCTCTATTTTGTATTTGGGGAAAACGAAGGTTTAGGATTGTTAAGGAGCAATATTTCAGGAGAGGAAAAGCACAAACCTCACAGAGAATATTCAGCAAGATTTAGAATTCTTGAGTATTTCAGTTGGAGAAGACTCAAGGATCAACTACTCAACCCCATCATTTTAAAGATGAAGACAGGGAATTCCTTGGCGGTCCAGTGGTTAGGACTCCACACTTTCACTGCCGAGGGCATGGGTTCAATCCCTGGTCAGGGAACTAAGATCTTACAAGCTGCTTGGTGTGGCCAAAAAATAAAAAATCAAAACAGTAAAGATGAAGACAGTGACGGTAGAACCACTTCAATGTTCTATGTAGTGAACTTCAGTATTCTTCCATTTCATTTCCATCTCCTGAATGTGAAATGAGAATACTTACATTAGCTTTTTTTCTAATAATAGAATTCTCATAACCATTGATGGGAGTGTGCCAAGATGAATGGAAATGTCTGTCTGTCTGACATCTCGCTAATGGGCAGTGTGGCCCCCAGACTGTTGGGCTGGGTATAGAAGCCTGGACCCCACCTCATCTATGACACTAACCCTGCTTTCAGCAAACAGCTCTCAGACATACGTTTGGATCTCAGCGTCTGCATCTCTAAAATTAGGGGTTGGACTAAATCTTATAAATGTTCTTAGGGCTCTAATGCACCACGATTCTCACTTTCTTTATATAATTTTTTTCGAATGCATAATATATACGTATGTCAAAGAGATGCAAATTCATAGACACTATAAAGAGAGGAGGGAAGCAGAAATTTTAAATGGAAGATCACATTATATTTGACTATATTTCAAAGGTAAGTGATCTCTAAAGAGGAAGATGTTGATTTGACATATTTTTCAACACTGCACTTGCTAATAGACAATAAATTTTGAAGCGACTTGTTCCTCTTAGGGTATGTTTATTATCTTCATAAGGTTTGGGGAGTCTGTGTTTTCAAATAAGCATCAAATTCTCTTAGTTTAATATGTTGTGGCTACCCTTGTTCATGAGAGTGTTTCAACACATCGACTCCTGCAAGTCAGGGAAGAAAAGGGCGGGGGTACATCTCTCCGGATGAGTCTCTTTTGGTTTGCTTGGAATCTGTCGGTAGCTGTAATTCTCGGCTGGCAATACTACCTCATTCCTCTTGTAACCGATTATGTCATCACAAACAGAGATTTATGAGCCCCGACTCTAAAGAAACAGAAGGCAGGATGAATTATGAGAAGTT
Organism: Aethalodelphis obliquidens; assembly: GCF_003676395.1. NCBI lineage: Eukaryota > Metazoa > Chordata > Mammalia > Artiodactyla > Delphinidae > Aethalodelphis > Aethalodelphis obliquidens. Next base: position 10,160,866 of record NW_020837967.1, on the reverse strand, counting down.
CCAGGTCTGCAAATACTTTCTTCAATAATTAGCCTAAGGTGGGGAGGAGGGAGAAATTAACCTCACTAAACTCCCATTTTACACAACCCAAGTAATACACTGCTAGCATCTGACTGAGCACAGAAATTCATCTTAGGTGATCCAGTTTAAAACCCATTTGTAAATTCAGTCTGAAGGGCTTCAAGTGAAAAGAATGAAGGGCTGGCAAATGCACAGTGGGGAGCAGGCTGCCTCTCCGTAGAACAGCCTGGATGGCTTAATAGGGCCTCTCCAGCCCTGATGGATGGGTCTGTGAGATGGCCCACAGGTACATGGGAAATGGTTTTGTGTTCCAAGAGGGAAAAGGTGAGTTCATCACCACAGCCACAGGCTTCTGTGTTTTCCCAGTGCAAACAGAAAAACCAACGTGCAGACGCAGTGACGTGCTCATAACCCCTCATTGTGGCAGCGTGTTTGCAGGCCACTGAACGTAAGGACTGCACACTTTTACTTAGTGTGCCATTACTTGTGGACATTCCATTAGCTGTAAAAAGGCAACCTAATATTCAACGCATGGTATATTTGTCCCCTCTCATAAAGGAGAAGGTATCTTGGGGAAAAGGCAATAGGAATCTATTAATCTACCAATGAATATTTATTGTGTCTCCACCATTTGAGAGAGATTATTATGAGACCTGGTAAGAAATAATAGCTAAAAAATATATAGAGTAGGTCCAGCTCTCAGGAATCTTCTAATTTTTCACAGAAGTAGAACAATCCTAAAATCTGTCTGGAATCATAAAAGACCCCAAAAAACCAAAGTAATCTTGAGAAAGAACAAAGCTGGCAGCATCATGCTCCTAGATTCCAAATTATATTACAAAGCCATAGTAATCAAAGCAGTATAGTGTTGGCATAAAAATAGACACATAAGTTAATGGAACAGAGTGGAGAGCTCAGAAATTAACCCATATATATGTGGTCGATTAATTTTGACAAAGCAGCCAGGAATATACAATGGGAAAAGGACAACCACATGCAAAAGCAAAAAACTGGACCCCAGTCTTACACCATACACAAAAACTCACTCAAAATGGATTAAAGACTTGAATGTAAGACCTGAAACCATGAAACTCCTAGAAGAAAACATAGGCAGGAAACGCCTTGACATTGGTTTGGTGATGGTTTTTTTGGATTTGACAACAAAACAAAAGCAATGAAAGTAAAAACAAACAAATGGGACTTATCAAACTAAAGAGCTTTTGCACAGCAAAGGAAACCATCAACAAAATGAAAAGGCAACCTACTGAAAGAGGGAGAAAATATTTGCAAATCATATATGTGATAAGGAGTTAACATACGAAATATATAAAGAACTCAAACAGCTCAGTACCAAAAACCCCAAACAATCCCATTAAAAATGGGCAGATAATCTAACATACCACCTGTTTTTCCAAAGAAGATGTACTAATGACTATTTGAAACATGAAAAGATGCTCAACATCACTAATCATTGGGAAAATGCAAATCAAAACCACAATAAGATATCACCTCACACCTGTCAGAATGGCTTTTATCAAAAAGACAAGAAATAACAAGTGTTGGTGAGGATGTGGAGAAAAGAGAACCTTTTTCCACTGTTGGTAGGAATGTGAGCTGGTGCAGCCACTGTGGAAAACAGTATGGTGCTTCCTCAAAAAACTAGAAAAAGAACAGCTGTATGATGCAGCAATTCCACTCCTGGGTATTTACCATAAGAAAATGAAAACACTAACTCAAAAAGATATATATACCCCCGTGGTTATTGCAGCATTATTTACAATAGCCAAGATATGGAAACAACCTAAATGTCCATTGATGGATGAATGGATAGAGAAAATGTGGCATAAAAATACAGTGGAATATTATTCAGCCATAAAAGAATTAAATCCTGTCATTTGTGACAACATGGATGGATCTTGAGGGCATTATGCTAAATGGAATAAGTCAGAGAAAGACAAATACCATAGGATCCTCTCTTATATGTAGAATCTAAAAACAAAAGCCAAAACAAGAACAAAACCCTAAGCTCACAGATTCAGAGATTCAAACTGGTGGTTGCCAGAGACCGGAGTGAGGGCTGGGCGAAATGGGTCAAGAAGGTTGAGAAGTACAGACTTCCGGTTATAAAATAAATAAGTCATGGAGATGTAACATCCAGCATGGAGACTATAGTTACTAACACTGCACTGCATATTTGAAAGTTGTTAAGGAAGTAAATCTTAAAAGTTCCTCATAAAAAAATATCCTGTAACTATGTATCGTGATGAATGGTTACAAGACTTATTGTGGTGATCGTTTCTCAATGTATACAAATGTTGAATCATTATTTTGTACATCTGGAACTAATATAATATTGTATGTCAATTTTACCTGAATAAAAATAAACGGGATCTTCCATTCTAGCTCAGGAGGTAGTACACATGCAAACCAGTAGAACCAGTAATACAGGCAAAGTGTGGCGAGTCAATGGGAGTGATGGAGACGGGAAGAGAGATGGGAGCTCAAAGGGGGAAAGAGCCTGAAGCCTGTAGGAATCAAGAAATGCTTCCAGAAATTGCCTTTGAAAGAAATGATCCTCGTAGTTGGATGAAAGTGAAAGTCTGCAGGGAGCTGTAAGTAGGATTTCAGACTCACCAGGAAGAGAAACAGCGAGAGAGACAGAAGCAGGTGGAAAGCAAGAGAACAAGCAAGGTGGTTTCTCGGGAGAGTTAATTAAGAGAAAGGTATTGGGGAGAGAATAAGGAGACATTCAAAGATGACATTGGAGAAGATACTGAGAAAAGAGAACAGAGATAAATACTTATTAAGCACCTACTATATACCAGTCACTGTGCTAGGCACTCTACATATGTTATCTCTTTTAATTCTCAGAAAGTTCATAGGACCAAAATCATTGTTCTCATTTTACTGATGAGACACTAAGGTTCAGAGGCACTGAACCTTAAGTAAATGGAGTCAGAAGTGAACCCCAGGGCTTCCCTGCTGGCGCAGTGGTTGAGAGTCCGCCTGCCGATGCAGGGGACACGAGTTCATGTCCCGGTCCGGGAGGATCCCACATGCCGCGGAGCGGCTGGGCCCATGAGCCATGGCCGCTGAGCCTGCGCGTCCGGAGCCTGTGGTCCGCAATGGGAGAGGCCACAACAGTGAGAGGTCCGCGTACCGCAAAAAAAAACAGTGAACCCCAGTTCTTCTGACTTCAAACCCCAGCTTTTTCTACTATTCTCTTCCATGTTCCTATATCTAAAGAGGTGCAGTTTCACCATCTGTCAAAATAGGGCACTAGACTAGAAAAGCTCTAGGGAGCATTTTAGCTTCAAAGGACTATAAGCATCATTCTAAATAGAGAAGAAGGGACTTCCCTGCTGGTCCAGCGGTTAAGACTTCGCCTTCCAATGCAAGGGGTGTGGGTTCGATCCCTGGTCGGGGAGCTAAGATCCCACATGCCTCGCGGCCAAAAAAACAAAAAACGTAAAACAGAAGCAATATTATAACAAATTCAATGAAGACTTTAAAAATGGTCCATATAAAAAAAAAAACACTTAAAAATAAATAAATAAATAGAGAGAGAAAGGAAAAGCAAGCAGAAATGTTACTCCAGGAAAAAGTGGGAAGATGGAGAGCTGCATGGAGGTCTGGAAGACAGTGTTGCTGAGGAATTCTGACTCACAATAAATTCACTCAGACTCTCTTCCTTGCCATCTTCCTTGTCCTTGTCTCTAACTAAGTAGGGGCTGAGAAGTCCAAGCCAGTCAGAAGTATCTCGGAGAGAGACACCTGAGAGGTGCCTGCCCCCATCAACCATAAAGGTTCATCCAGAAACAAGGTGGGTAAACATCTCAGGATCACCTCAAGAGGAAGACCTTTTCTTGCCTGCCTGGGTCTACTGCCAACCTCTACCTCACGGCCTCCCAGAACTGGTGGGACTTCAATGGCCTTCCAAACAGACATGGCCAGAAGTCGTCACCAGGGCCTTGTTTCAAGCATATTTCACTCCCCAGAAGACGACTAGAAAGAATAAGCAATTCTAATGAGAGACATATTGAGGACAGACAGGTGTGAAATGGAGAGTGACGTGTGAACCTTGAACGTATAAGGAAAAGAGGGGTGTAGTAAAGAAAGCATCCCAGGAATCCCAGACAAAGTGTAAAACAACAAAAAAGGAAACCTAGACACTTCTATAAGTGTGTCAAAAATGACCAATTTGTTCCCTGTGAAAGTGGAGAGAGCTGGAAGTGAGAGCCAGAGGTAAAGCAGGGTGGTGCTAACGCAGTGACGGACGGCTCCCCTGTGACAAGGGCAATCCTTACATTTCTCAGGCAGGGTTGAAGACGAGTTGTGTGTCTGCATAGACTTTGTCTATGTGCCCTGAGAAACTTCTGGCTACTGGAGCAATAAGAACTGAAGAATTTCCTCTGTAGTCCTGGGCCATTCTCTGCTCCACTTGTCACATCTGTAATGTTTTTTTTAAATGTCTGAATTCTGTGGAGAGGGAAACCTAGAGAAATCCAGGAATGCAAGCTACTCAAGGTTCTTGCTCTCATGGTGCTGAGTCGGGGCACTCGAAGTCTCTGAAAAGGGTGCATCGAAATATTGAGACTAATAAATGACGATGAAGGATGAATCCATGATTTAGCCTCTAAATGCCTTAAACTACTGGGGCAAATGAAACTCCAGACAACAGTTCTTCACCTGGCAGGGGCTCAGGGCTGTATTTGTTTCCTCAGATCCCTCCAGTAACTTTGGAAGTTGGGTACTAATGGCTGAGTTTGCAGTGAGACGGAAGCATTCACCAGGACCCACCTTGATATTATGAACTCTTTGAGGATGTGGCCTCAATTCATCAGTGTGAATATATCCAGGAAACGCCCTGGAGCAAATTTCTTTCTTCTTTTCCTTTTTCCTTAATGGACATTTGCTTTGTCAGACTTGCATCTCAGTGGAGTTATAAATATCGAAATGAAATATTGATGACTCGTCTCAACTCATCCACAACTTGTGGGAGATCACACACCGCAGAGCTGCAGAGACTGAGGGGTGGAAGATGCCAGCGCTTTCAGGAACTGAACTCTCTTGAATGGCTCTTTGGCTGAAATTCACTTTCAAAAAGCATTTTCTCACTAGATTATTTCGAGAACCAGAAGTAAGGTTTAGGATAGACTTTTTCCCATGAAAATTAGGGCCTTGTTGTCTTGCAAATCTTTTCCTTCCCACCCACAGAGCTGGTCAACCTCCATTCATTTGGGCACCACAGGCATGCAGAATAATGGTGGTTGCCCAGACGGTGGCTGGGAGAGGCCCACTGCCACCCAGGCATCAACACAGCTCTCAGCCGGGAATAGCAAGCAAGCAGTAAAAGAATAACTCAAGCTTGTTTTGATTCCAGGCAGAATGCAAATAACGCATTCCCTAGATGTTAGGTCAAAACAACCACCAACCTAAACAAAGCAAGAGAAAGAAGTTTCACAAAAGCAAGCAGCTACTGATTCCCCCAGACTTGTTCTTGGGCAGAAACTCTATTAGTTTTGTACGGGTAAGCCTGTTGGATGCCACCTTAACCAAGTTATAAAAACCGGTATTTGGACAAATTGACATCAAAAGACTCCTGATATGATTCCTTGAGAAGGACACAACATTACTTTTGTGGTATTCCTGCCAGAAATTCACAAGCAGAATCCAAGCATGAGGAAATATCAGCGAACCCAAATTGAGGATTTTACAAAATAATGGACTTGCATTCTTCAAAAGGTCAAGGTCAAGGAAGACAAAGAAAGGGCTTAGAAGCTGTTACCGATTAAAGATACTAAAGAGACACAAAACCTAAATGAAATGCATAATCTTGAATTGCAAATTGGAATACGGATTGTGGAACAGACAGTGGCATTATGTCAATATTAAATGACTTGACTTTGATAATTGTACTATGGTTATGTAGAATGTTCTCTGTTCTTAGGGAACACACAATGAAGTAGTAACAGAGCAAGCATGATGTCTTCAACTTAATTTTCAATGATTCAGGGAAAAAAACCGACCTATCTAGAGAGAGAGAAGAAAAAAAGAGAGAATAAGATAGCAGATGGGACAAAATGAGGAAGTCTGGGTTAACAGTATAAGGGAGTATCTTGTACTATATTTTTGAAGGTTTTCTAGAAGTTTGAAAATATAGCAGAAGTTAAAATTTCCAAACAGTGTCCCCAGGATTGAATCTATCAGTGTCAGGGCTATAATTATTAGCTTTTCCTTCAAGAGTAAGACTTAAAAATCCACCAGCAAGTTTCCAGCTCCTCTGAGATGGAGGAAGCACTCTCCACCCTGTCTTGTCATGTGGCAGAATGCACGGAGCAGCTGTTTGAGGACTCTGAAAAGTCAAAAGAAGCTGACAGATTGGGGAATATGTCTAAAATTGAAGTACCACTGAACCGGTAGAGAGTTCACCATTTTGTCCATCTTTTGGCATATTCTCTGACCTGAACTCCATGCAGCCTGAAACCTGGAAGTGGGCCTCAGGACCAGACACAGAGAGCTCCAGAAGAAGACCTCCAGTTCTGTCTCCAGGAACCTGAAGGGGAGCTCTTAACTCTCAGAGAAAGCAGGGAAATCCTGTTATTCTTTTTATCTTCTTTGTTTTTATTTTTTTCTCTGTTTCCTCACAACCTGGCCCCAGAGCTGTTCTGTGTTTGCACTGGTGGTGGTGGTGATGGGTTTGTGCAAGAATATAAAACTCTGAGGGAGGAGACTGCGATCCCAAGAGGGTAGGCCAGCTTGATTGCATTTTTCATCTCTCTGTCTTCCTGAAAGAGTGAGCTGCCACTTTCTGGCTTGAAGACTGAAAAGGAGAGCCCCAGGGAACTGGAAAGTCCCAAGGTGGTCATGGAGAGGAAGAAGCTTAGGAAAACAGCCTTGTAAAGTTGTCTGTGAACTCCTGGGTTCCCACTTGAGTGGCTCATGTCTGGATCTACACCTACACAGCAGAGGCAGGTAGACCTTGAGATCTGAACTGTGGGATAGACCACCACCCCTGACCCAGACTGGCCTCTAGGTGGTACACATGGGTGACAGTCTGAGTAGCCTTGCAAAGGTTTGGAAAACCAAACTGACATTGGAATGAAAACTCAAATAAGGATAGTCATAACTAACCAGATAAAATTTTTTATCTGCTGAATCAAAAACATCAAAATTCTCCATAGAATTTTATCAAGATTCACAGCCCTATCTTATTCATAATGCTCAGGATAAAATTCAAAATTATGTGACATAGAAAGAACCAGGGAAATATCAACTCACATGGCAAAAGATAATCAACAGATGCCCCCAAAATGAGATGACACAGATTCTGGTTTCTCTGCCAAAGACTTCAAAGTAGCTACTATAAAAATGCTTGAACAAGCGATCACAAGTATTCTTGAAACAAAGTTAAAATAGAAAGTATCATCAAAGAAAGAGAAGGTATAAAGGACCGCATGGAAATGTTAGAACTGTCAAATACAATAACCAAAATAAAAAATTCACTAGATGGCTCAATAGCAGAATGGACATGACAGAGTAAAAATTCAGTGCACTCAATGATGGAAGAATAGATATTATCCCACCTGAACAACAGAGAGAAAAAGATCAAAATTGAAAAATGGTCAGGGACCATGAAACAATTCCAGAAAGTCTTATTTGCATGTCATCAGAATTCCAGAAGGAGAAAATCAAGATTCAGAAAAAGCATCTGAAGAAATAATGGATAAAAACTTCCAAAATTTGGTGAAAGACATAAACATATAGATTTAAGAAACTCACTGAGCCCCAAACAAGAAATAGCAAAAAAATTCTACACTCACGTACATTATATTCAACCTGCTGAGAACTAAGACAAAGAAAAAAGCCAAACCAAAACAAGAAATTTAGCAGAGAAAAGTAATAAAATGCTCATAGGGGGACACCAATGCATATGACTGTAGTCATCAAAAACCTTGGAGGCCAGATTAAAAAGGAAGAAATAAAACTATTTTTACTCACAGTTGATATGATGATTTTTTTTGGCCATGCCACATGGCATGCAGGATCTTAGTTCCCTGAACTAAGGGAACTTAGTTCCCCGACCAGGGATCGAACCTGTGCCCCTGCAGTGGAAGCATAGAGTCTTAACCACTGGACAGCCAGGGAAGTCCCAATATGATTTTCTTTATAGACATTTCTGGGGGATTCACAACATTACTCCTAGAACTAGCAAGTAAGTTTGACAAGATTTTAGGATACAACGTCAACACATAAAAATTAATTGTATTTCTACATAAAAGCAACAAACAATTGGAAACTGAAATAAATAAAATATATCACAATAGCTCTGAAAAAAAGAAGTCTTAGGTATAAAATTTAACAAATCATGTGCAGAATCTGCATGCAGAAAATGTGAAATTCCAGGGAAAGAAATCAAAGACCTAAATAAATTAAGGGATATATCATGGACTGGAAGGGTCAACATAGTAAAGATAAATTGATATACAGATTTAATGCAATTCCTATCAAGATCTCAGCAGGATATTTTATAAACATGGACAAGCTGATCCTAAAATTGATACAAAAATTAAAAGGAACAAGAATAGTCAAAACACTATTTAGTTTTTTTAAAAACCAAAGTTGAAAGAATCATGCTACCTGATTTAAGACTGATTGTATAAAATACTAGCAAACAGAATCCAACAACACATTAAAAGGATCATACACCATGATCAAGTGGGATTTATCCCAGGAATACAAGGATTCTTCAATATATGCAAATTAACAAATTGAAGAATAAAAACCATATGATCATATCAATAGAGCAGAAAAAGCTTTTGACAAAATTCCACACCCATTTATGATAAGAACTCTCCAGAAAGTGGGCATAGAGGGAACCTACCTCCACATAATAAAGGCCATAAACGACAAACCCACAGCAAACATCATTCTCAATGGTGAAAAACTGAAAGCATTTCCTCTAAGATCAAGAACAAGACAAGGATGTCCACTCTCACCACTATTATTCAACATAGTTTTGGAAGTCCTAGCCACGGCATCAGAGAAGAAAAAGAAATAAAAGGAAGCCAAATTGGAAAAAAAGAAGTAAAACTGTCACTGTTTGCAGATGACAGGATACTATACATAGAGAATCCTAAAAATGCCACCACAAAACTACTAGAGCTAATCAATGAATTTGGTAAAGTTGCAGGATACAAAATTAACGCACAGAAGTCTCTTGCATTCCTACACACTAATGATGAAAAATCTGAAAGAGAAATTAAGGAAACACTCCCATTTACTATTGCAACAAAAAGAATAAAATACCTAGGAATAAACCTACCTAAGGAGACAAAAGACCTGTATTCAGAAAACTATAAGACACTGATGAAAGAAATTAAAGAAGATACCAACAGATGGAGAGATATACCATGTTCTTGGATTGGAAGAATCAATATTGTGAAAATGACTATACTACCCAAAGCAATCTACAGATTCAATGTAATCCCTATCAAATTACCAATGGCATTTTTTACAGAAATAGAACAAAAAATTTCACAATTTGTATGGAAACACAAAAGACCCCAAATAGCCAAAGCAGTCTTGAGGGAAAAAAACGGAGCTGGAGGAATCAGGCTCCCTGACTTCAGACTATACTACAAAGCTACAGTAATCAAGGCAGTATGGTACTGGCACAAAAACAGAAATGTAGATCAATGGAACAAGATAGAAAGCCCAGAGATAAACCCACGCACCTATGGTCAACTAATCTATGACAAAGGTGGCAAGCATATACATTGGAGAAAAGACAGTCTCTTCGATAAGTGGTGTTGGAAAAACTGGACAGCTACATGTAAAAGAATGAAATTAGAGCACTCCCTAACACCAAACACAAAAATAAACTCAAAATGGATTAGAGACCTAAATGTAAGACCAGACACTATAAAACTCTTAGAGGAAAGCATAGGAAGAACACTCTTTTGACATAAATCACAGCAAGATCATTTTTGATCCACCTCCTGGAGTAATGGAAATAAAAACAAAAATAAACAAATGGGACCTAATGAAACTTAAAAGCTTTTGCACAGCAAAGGAAACCATAAACAAGACGAAAATACAACCCTCAGAATGGGAGAAAATATTTGCAAACGAATCATTGGACAAAGGATTAATCTCCAAAATATATAAACAGCTCATGCAGCCCAATATGAAAGAAACAAACAACCCAATCCAAAAATCGGCAAAAGACCTAAATAGAGATTTCTCCAAAGAAGACAAACAGATGGCCAAGAAGCATGTGAAAAGCTGCTCGTCACTAATTATTAGAGAAATGCAAATCAAAACTACAATGAGGTATCACCTCACACCAGTTAGAATGGGCATCATCAGAAAATCTACAAACAACAAATGCTGCAGAGGGTGTGGAGAAAAGGGAACCCTCTTGCACTGTTGGTGGGAATGTAAATTGATACAGCCACTATGGAGAACAGTATGGAGGTTCCTTCAAAAACTAAAAATAGAATTACCATATGATCCAGCAATCCCACTACTAGGCACATACCCAGAGAAAACCATAATTCAAAGAGACACATGCACCCCAATATTCATTGCAGTACTATTTACAGTAGCCAGGTCATGGAAGCAACCTAAATGCCCATCGACAGACGAATGGATAAAGAAGTTGTGGTACATATATACAATGGAATATTACTCAGCCATAAAAAGGAAAGAAATTGGGTCATTTGTTGAGATGTGGATGGATCTAGAGACTGTCATACAGAGTGAAGTAAGTTAGAAAGAGAAAAACAAATATCGTATATTAACTCATGTATGTGGAACCTAGAAAATTGGTACAGATGAACTGGTTTGCAGGGCAGAAGTTGAGACACAGATGTAGAGAAGAAACATATGGACACCAAGGGGGGAAAGCTGCGGGGGGGGGGGTAGGGATGGTGGTGTGATGAATTGGGAGATTGGGATTGACATGTATACACTGATGTGTATAAAATTGATGACTAATAAGAACCTACTGTATAAAAAAGTAAATAAAATTAAATTAAAAAAAGAAAAAGACTTATTCTTTAAAGCCACAGTAATCAAGACAGTGTGGTATTGATGAAAGGATAGACACATTGATTGAGCAGAATTGAGGGTCCAGAATAGACACACACATATGGCCTATTGATTTTTGACAAAGGTGCAAAGGCAATTCAATGGGAAAAAGACAGTCTTTTCAATAAATGTCTTTAGAACAATTGAGTATTCATCTGCAAAAAATAAATTGAACTTTGACCTAACTCTTAGACTGTATAAAATATTAGTTCAAAATGGATGATAGATCTAAGAGTAAAATGTAAAACCAGAAAATATTTGGAAGAAAACATAGGAGAAAACCTTTAAGATCTGAAGCTAGGCAAAGAGATTTTGCACAAGACCACAAAACTGGGTCCATCCAATAAAAATTTGAGAATTGGACTTTGTCAAAATTAAATATATTTACTCTGTGCACAGAATTCAACTATAAGAAAACAAACCACCCAATATTAAGAATGAGAAAAATACTTAGGCACTTCACCAAAGAAGATATAAGGAAGGCAAATAAGCACATAAAAACGTGCTCCACATCAATAATCATTAGGGAAACGCAAATTAAAAGCACAATAAACTAGAATTCTATACTGATTAGAATGTCTAAAATAATACCAAGTACTGACAAGGATACTGAGCTACTGGAACTCTCATACACTGCTGGTGGGAAGATGGTCCAGCTGCTCTGGAAAACACTTTGGCAATTTTTCTAAAATAAATGTATATTTGCCATATAACCCAGCAATCCACCTCTAAGCATTTTACCCAAGAGAAATGAAATCATGTTCATACAAGACCTGTACACAGATTTTACAGCATTTCTGTTCATAATTGCCATATGTCAGGAACAACTCAAATTTCCTTCAACATGCTAGTGGATAAACTACAGTACATCCATACAATGGAATATTACTCAACATAGAAGGAATGAAGTATTAATACATACAACCACTTTGATGAATATTAAAGGCGTTACCCTGAGAGAAAGAAGCCAGTCTTAAACATTACATACAGTATTACTCCCTTGGTATAATATTCTTACAAAGACAAACTAGTTACAGAGACTACATCAGTGGTTGACAGAGGTTGGAGCAGTGTAGGGTGTGACTACAAATGACAGTATGAGGGAGTTGGGGAACTACCCTGTTTCCTGATTGTCATGGGGCTTATATGATTCTTTTTTTTTAAATTGAAGTATAGTTGATTTACAATGGTGTTTAGTTTCCAGCGTACAGCAAAGTGATTCAAATAAATATATATATTCTTTTTCAGATTCTTTTTCCTTAGAGGTTATTACAAACTATTGAGTATTCCCTGTACTATATAGTAGGTCCTTGTTGTTTATCTATTTTGTATGTAGTAGTGTGTATCTGTTAATCCCAAACTCGTAATTTATCCCTCCACCACTTTCCCGTTTGATAGCCATAAGATTGTTTCTTATGTCTGTGAGTCTATTTATGTTTTGCAAAAAATTCATTTGTATCATTTTTTTAGATTCCACATATACGTGATATCAAATGATATTTGTCTTTCTCTGTCTGACTTCACTTAGTATGATAATCTCTAGTTTCATCCATGTTGCTGCAAATGGCATTATTTCATTCTTTTTTAGGGCTGAGTAATATTTCATTGTATCTTCTTTATCCATTCATCATTGATGGACACTTAGGTTGCTTCCATGACCTGGCTATTGTAAATAGTGCTGCTATGAACATTGAGGTGCATGTATCTTCTCGATTAGAGTTTTCATCTTTTCCAGATATATGCCCAAGAGTGCAATTGCTGGATCATATGGTAACTCTATTTTTAGTTTTTTCAGGAACCTCTGTACTAGGGCTTACATGATTCTTACATGTGCTCAAATTCATAGAACTATACACAAAAATGTCAATTTTATTGTACATATTTTAAAATTAAATTTAAATATCAACTATAATTTACTTAAGAATAAATTTAGTTTCTAAATGGAAAGAGAACATTTAAAAGAACCACCGACTAAGGATTGACATTATGATATAGGTGCAATTCATTTTTATTGTCATATTGCTTTAGGCAGTTTGGCAAAACACATCCATCAGCAAGAATTCAGTCATTTTGGAATTCAATCATGGCCACCACTATTCAGTCTCCTGCTGGAAACAATCAACTTAACAGCTTGTGAAGGAGGAATCTATCTTGCTCTGCTATCGTGGGTATTCTGCTGGCTTGGGGTATGGACTCCTGCAGAAGAGAGGGCTTCCTCAGGTATAGAGACTGGAGATGTTTCAAATGGAGGTAGGTGATGAGGGTGGGAAGTTGTCAAGGAGGACAAGCTGCCAAGTTTCCAACAAGATGGTGTAATCTTAATGAGTATCACACATAATCGTTCAGAGTACGAATGCTCACACTTCGGAGGTCAGAGGTTTGATCTTGTCATTGCCTCCGAGGTGACTGGATGCAGAGGGTGTAGTGAAGATCCTTCATAGCCTCTATGTACCCTTACAATTGTGAGCTGACGCCCTTTCTTGGAATCATCCAACTCCCTTTGCCAGATTCATGCTCAGCAAGCAGCCTTCTGGTAGTTCACTCGTTTATTCATTCATTCACTATACAACTCTCGAGCACCATCACTGTGACAAATATCACGCTCGGTGCTGGGCATACCAAGATAAATAATGCACATGCACTGCTTCGAGCAGCTCATAGATTTTGCTGCAGGGTAGAGAGTGTGATGGCCAGCTGACAGGTATTCCAGACCCTGTGGCAATGATTTTCCACATTGTGATTTAACAAGATAAGGTTAGATGCAGTCAGTCATTCTCTTGTGAATTTGCTTGACCAAAACCATTTCCTCGAATCTTACGACATTAAGAAAAATATTATAAAACCCCAAGATGGGAGCCCAAACCGATTATTCCAATGAGGAATTGCCCACCTGTGAGATTCCAGCCTGTATCACAACACTAATGATCCACCTTAGAACCCAAAGTGACATTTATCCTCAATCCACACTCAGCAGTTTTATTCCAACTCTGATTTCTCCTTGTTTACTACATTATACCATCTGTAATACAACACGCCATCCTCAGCAGGCTGCAACTGAAGCTAGGAACTGAGCTTCAGGCACGCTTGTGTTCTATTGCTCCACTCCATCCTCAGCAGCTAGTTCAGTGCTTTGAAAATTATACTGCAAATGAATTGCAATTTATGTTTATGTGAAAGCGAAGAGTGAGAGAGGAAGAAAGAGAGCGAGAGAGAGAAAAGAAAGAGAGGCTTAAGCCACTTGGAATTTGAAGTTTAAGTGCCTCTTAAGTAAAGCATATTTTTAATAGACTAGTACAAGGAATACACTTTTCAACGGAAAAAAATGGGCTTTAATTTTGCCTGGGACTCGTTAGCTTTGTTATCTTTATAAGGTAATTATCACCTCCAGCCTTGGTTTTCTCAACCATAAAATGAAATGATTGGGTTAAAGGATTTCTAAATCATTCCAGTACCCGTTGATTCCAGTATTTCTCAAGACAAAATCCTCTCTTCAGATCCTTCTCTGTTTTTGTTTTGTAATTTGTTTCCCCATTTCCTCTTGACACTTCAAAGGACTTTGTGAAAACTACTAGTTTTCCTAGTAGATTTCCTACAAACATCATATCATATATGTTTCCTATTAGGGCTTCTGACATTCCACATGTTTTTCAAAGGTAATTGGAAATACTGGAGACAATTTAAGGGTCATTATTGGGTTAGCCAAGAAAATAGCTAATGATGACTTTAGCTACCGGACTATTGAGCCGATCATAGAACCCATTAGCTCAATTACGTAAATCAAATAGGAAAAAACATTTAGACTTAAAAAGCCACCCACTACTACCTACTATTTGCCTTCGAGCTACTATTTCATGGTGAATTCAAATTGTTCCTTCTATGAAAAAGAAAATGACCAGATCATCTGATTTAGCAGATATAGTGATGCACGATCACTTAGCATATATAATCATGAACCAAAAATTACATCACACAGCAATTTTAAGAAAACGGGTAAGACTAGACCTTCTGTGTAAACAGGGCATGAGCCTCTCTTGAGTGGTTTATTTCCCTGTACTGGGGCAAGTGAGTGAGGGAAGCATTTTTTGGTCTTTGCTTCCCTTAAGGAAATTCTTTCAGTCCTGGAATGGTCTGTAGGTTCAGATTTGTGGGAAGGCAAGGAACTGGCTTTGAGATGAACACTTATGACCGTAAACGTCCTAATTCTAGCAAAGTTTACAGCATGTAGATACTGAGCAGGCACGTGAGCTTTCAAAGACAAGCCCTCCAGATAATGCTGACTTGAACTTGCAGTTTTTTATTACACAAGTGGGCAGGTCACAGGATGTTCGAAGTGAGTCATAGGGAGAAAAGAATACCACAGCACATATTCATTAGGTGTGGTAATTATGTTCAGACTATTATGATGTTGCTGGAGAGAGTTGGTCCATAGAGTGAAGGTTCGAAAATGATGTAGTGCATATTTCATCCAATTATAAATTCAGCAACTGATGTAATCCATGATGTGCTGGCAAATGCTTGACAACTGGCTTCTCAGCATGGATTTCATGGTGTAGAGCATGGTGAAGACCCTCCCCTCAGGGTGGGTGGATATCAAGCTACCGATATGAGGTCGTCTGACTTGCACAACTGCTGAAACTTCAACAATCGGCTCTAGCGAGTGGGAACAAACAGCTCCAGCACAGTTCTGGATGTGACCTGAGCTAAGGAATAAGGAAAAGGATGGCCTACATGTAATTGGAACTCCAAGACATTTATTTCTTAGACGACACACCTAAATGCTTATGTTTTTCCAACCTTCATCCCAAATTGGCAGAGGGTATTGGGTCACTTTTTCAGAAGACCCCTGTGAAGGAGCCCTTTGGAAAAAGGCTGGAATCGGGAAATCTACATTCTAAATATCAGCTGTTTATCATCTGCTGTGTGACCATGGGCAAGTCATTCCATTGCGCTGAGTGTCATACATAAAATAAACAGATTGCATATCGGGAAGGCGTAAGTTCTCTTCCATTTCTGCTGCTCCATATGCAAGTTAGCCCAAACTCAACTCCGATGCGGATCATCAAACTGGGTGCCAATAGCCATGTAGGTCCTGAACTATGAATGGTCACTACCCATGTAGGAGGTGGGAAGTCTCCAATGCTTCCCCAGGGACTTCCTAGGACCTTGATCTCTCCCTGAGAGAGGCTATTTTACTGACCCCGAATACAGGTAGGGACAGATCTACTATCTCCAAGCTTTGTCTTCCCTTCGACCAATGATCTCTCCTTATCTCAGTCCACCCAGTGCAGTGCTTCATCCCGAAACCTTTCTTTCCTATCTGCAGTTCTCCTTTCACCCCTATGTCATGAGGTAGCGATGTATAACATTATTTCATTCTCATGCTGAAACTCTCACCACCGAGCAACAGGAGGCTATAAAATTTGCAAAATCAAGACGTGATTTAGGCCCTTAAGTACCATAATGTAAAAAACCTCATCATCCACTGCTGCTTATTCAACTGTATCTTAATATTCATTATTTCTATTGATACTTATCTATCTAAACATCAGCTCTGCACAGTCGAGTCAGTAAATATCTGTTGAATGAATCAATGAATGTCTGATGTTCTATCTATCTGTCTGAACAGACGAGGTGGTCACTGGTTCATTTTCAGGTTTCTAGTGCTATGACACATTTTTCCTATTTTATATTTTTCTTTACGTTCTCTGTTTATTTCTAAAGAATGGCAAATAGCTTCATGCACTGTGGGGGGGATTTTGGCAGGAAAATCATCCTCTATACCTGTCAGCTACCTTCCAGAAATGCCTGAACCGAGAGATTGGGAGAGGACAAAGCACGTTGCTCGATTGCCGACAGTTGGGAGAGCAGCCAGTGCCTCGGAGTGGGTGGCACTAGTCCCTGCTTCCATGCCCTGATCTGAAGCTTCTATAACAGATGTACTGGAGGCTGGAGAACGGGGTGCTCATTTGCAGAGGTGAAAGAGCTGGGGAAATGCAAGGGCCGCGGTAACAGGGGTAGACAGTGCCGGGGACTGGGGAGCCTATTGGTTCTGCTAGGTGGTTTTCCTTCAGAAGCATTTTTAACCGTTTGCAAGGCTAGAAGCGATGGCAAACATTGCTAATTTACCGTTTCTTTCTAAGGCTAGAGCACTGGGACTAGATTGCATGGACCTTCTTGAAAATACTATCATTTTATGTTTATTTTTTAGTAGAATTTAACCTCCCACTTGACAAAATTAGCATCCCAGAAGCCTTTTATGTTGTTGCTGTTAATCATAAAAATGGCATGAATGTAATATAATTCTGGTGTAAAAAACTGAGTAGTTTTTTCTGTAATCAACCTGATGTCTTTTTTATATGTATAGTATTGAATACTTTTTCTTATTCCTGCTTTTGTTTTTATCTCTTTTTTCTTTTGTTTTAGTTCTCCTTTCTCCCACATAAGCCCACATCTTATATTCTAGTTTTCATATTTCTCCAAGTAGAAAAATAAATCTTAGGAAGCTGTAGGAATAACCATCTATTTGACATCCAAATACATTCTTTCCCAGGATCTTATGGTATATTTCCACAATAAAGATGGTTTTTAAAAACGTCCTGACAAAGGAGCAGTTAACCCACAATTTTCAAATCAGAGTTAATCCTTAACTTTATATTTTAATCAATGGGTATGTTTAGTTTAAACTAAATGGCTTCTCTGGTCTTTATTTGACCAATAAAAAGTTGAAATTATATAGATTTTTACTCCTCAAAATTAAAATAAAAAATGGGAAGCTCAAGAAGATGCAAAACATTCTGACTTTCAAAAAAGTTGGTAGAGAGAGAGACCATGTCTGTTTCTAATTACACAAACTAGTTAAGAAAAAGAATTTTAAGTCAGCTGATATTTTTCCTTTCATTATTTATGATTTAAACCAGCTTTTCTTTTTCCTTTCATTATTTTCATGACATCTAATAACTGGTCTGATTGAATTGGAACATTTGGAATGGGTTTGTGTATGGAGAACCAGGGTCTAGAAGAGTCACATGGTTCACTAACAGGAGTTTTATATTTTTCATGAAATACAGAACCGAAAAAGTCAATTTCTCTATTTCCTTAATTTTGATTCCCTGCTTACTTACACAAAATAATGCAAATTAGGTCATTAGTTATTGAAAATATTGTCAATTAAGAGAGCAAAATCAGTAATCAACCACACAAGCCTGACCTCCAATTGTATATCTCATTTTAGAGGAACGTTTCATCAGTGACAAACCCAATATTTCTGCTCATCACCTGGGTCCTAAATCCACTGAAAGGATCATGGTATAGAATCTTAAGTTGAATAGAACTTTTAAAAAGTTATCACCATTATACTTAATAGCTGCTGTGGCTTAAATGGTCTCAGAGGCCCTAGTACTGCAGCAAGTGGAGACCAAATCACGAAAGACACTGCCCTTGTACCTGCAAGGCAATCCATGCCCCCTTTACATAGGGAGTTCCCTTAGAAGAGAGTAATAAGATAGACGGCTGTTAGAAAATGCTTCATGATCGTGAAACTGTGAAGAAATTAGCCTGGTAACAATCAGAAACAGCTTTTGTGGGTTTGGCCTTAGAGCCTGGCCTTCTTCTCTCTCATCTGCACACAAATTTATTAACTGCAGGGGTAGGGGTTGCCTCTACCTTGCATTCCTATGTAGCCATGAATTAATTCCCAAATGCCAATGCAAGTCTGTTTTCCTTTTCATGCATCATATGAGGGGAAACAGCTGGAAATACTACTCTGTGTGCCCCATGCACCCACTCAGCACAATCTCTTGTTCACACAGTGGGGTAAAGAGGTAAAGAAATTACTCATCCCCGTCTTAGTGTGTGCACCATAAATTGTCTCAGAATTGGTAAGGCTTACTGCGCTAATGAAAACATCCAAAAAATGGACAGAATATAATAAAGTCTGTGTCTTTAAAAAAAAGCACCTAAGTTTTATATTCCATCAGTCAATAATCATAGAACTTTAAAGCAAAAAGAATTTTAGAGATCTTGAAAAAAGTATAGGAGTGAAGATGTACTCATCTTTAAAGTAAAAACACTGAATTTGTAATCAGAAGATCCAGGTAGCTCAAATGTTTTATGAACAAGGAAAGTTTCACTGTAGCTTATATGACTTTTATATGTTATTTTTCTGAATGTCATGACGGCACATGACATTCTGAACTTATCATTCCTCTTGGGTAGACCTTCCAAGAGTATTCTTCATTGATATGAACAATTTACCTGATTGTTCACTGAGATTTGTAGGTAAGACACCAAAATACTTTCTTTTGATCAGTTAGGCCAGAGACCAGAAGACTTCCAATTATACTTCTGTCATTATTTTTGCTCCTAAAAGATGGTAGAATTCCGGGGAAATTTTAATCCTGCCATGGTGGTTAAGATAAAGCTGAGAATTTTAAAAGCTAGGGATGCCCCCAAAGATATTGATATTTGGTATCTGGGGCTTCCAGGCACCTAGTAAGCATCTGTGCTTCCTCGAGGGCTGGTCCCTAGTAAGTTGTTTATAAATATTTGTTGAAGAAGGAATAGAAGAGAGGGAAGGAGAAAAGAAAGAAGAAGGAAGGAAGGAAAGCTG
The DNA here is from genome assembly GCF_003676395.1 of Aethalodelphis obliquidens. Taxonomy (NCBI): domain Eukaryota; kingdom Metazoa; phylum Chordata; class Mammalia; order Artiodactyla; family Delphinidae; genus Aethalodelphis; species Aethalodelphis obliquidens. Next base: position 10,141,143 of record NW_020837967.1, on the reverse strand, counting down.
ATGGATGCCAGCATTTAAACTAATTACTTTGAATGAAAATGACAATAAAAGCAGCCTTATTACCACCCCACCGTAAGAAGGTTCTCAAGGCAGGGTTTTTCTATGACACCAAGAGCACAAGCAACAAAAGCAAAAATAAACAAGTGGGACTACATCAAACTAAAAAGCTTCTGCACAGCAAAGAAAACAATCAACAGAATGAAAAGGCTACCTACAGAATGAGAGAAAATATTTGCAAACCACACATAAGATAAAGGGTTAATATCCAAAGTATATAAACAACTCATACAACCCAATAGCAATAATAATAATAGTCTACTCAATATGGGCAGAGGACCTGAATAGACATTTTTCCAGAGAAGATATATAAATGGTCAACAGGTACTTGAAAAGGTTCTCAACATCACTAATCATCAGGAAAATGCAAACAAAACCATGATGATACATCACATCACACCTGTTAGAATGGCTATTATCAAACAGACAAGAGATAAGTAAGCGCTGGAGAAGATGTGGAGAAAAGGGAACCCTGGTACACAGTTGGTGGACATGTAAATTGTCACTATGTAAAACACACACAGTAAGTAAAAATGGTAGCAATTGTGCTGGGATGACATGATTATGATATTTTTCAATCTCTTTTTTACATTGCTATGACTCCTTTTTAATGAGAAAGTATTCACAAATGAAATCTAAGGTCTCCATCAAATACACGATGGTCATGTACCATGTAAATTGGTGCAGCCACTATGGAAAACAGTATGGACATTCCTCAAAAAATTAAAAATAGAACTACCATATGACCCAGCAACCCTATCTGGGTATATACCCAAAGGAAATGAAATCACTGTCTCAAAGAGATATCTGCACTCCTATATTCATTGCACCATTATTCACAATAGTTAAGATATGAAAACAATTACAGATGAATGGACAAAAAAGATAACTTAAAAAAAAGACATTTTCAAACAAACAAAAACTGAGGGAATGGATGCATTCGTTGGTGGCAGAACTTCTTCATAAGAGACGTTATATGGTAAAGGAGCTTCTCCAGGCAAAAGGAGTGTGAGAGAGGTCAGAAACTTGAATCTACACAAAGAATTGAAGAGCACTAGAGAGGCAATAAATGGAGGTAAATTTTTTTCTTATTAATTGCTCTAAAAATAACTTTAAAGAGTAGTAACAATTCCTGAATGTTTACAGAATGTGTAAAAATAAAATTTATGACAGCCCTGCAAGAGATTGGAGTGAGGAATTGGAAATACACCATTATAAGGTGCTTACCCAACACAAGGAAGTAAAACTTATTTGAAATTGGACACAAATTATGTGAAAATTGTATTGTAAATCCTAAGATAACCACTAGCAATTATCTTAAAGACGTTAGATAATTCAACAGAGGAGATGAAATTGAATTATAATTGCTTAATCAAACCTAGAGAAGTTAGAAAAAGAAGACAAATAAAGAACAAATGGAACAAATAGAAATCCGATATCAAGATGGTTGATATAACACAACCATTTCAAAAATCACTAAATGTGAAGGGAGGAGGTGGACATTCAGACCAGATTCTTGCTTGAGCCTTCAGGTAAAATCTTCTGGAGTTATCTATTTTATTCCCCAAACTCACTTTTCCAGAAAAGAACAGGATCCCTATGCGAAGCTGGTGTCCCTGTGTATCATCTCCTAGGAAACACCGCCAAGCGCAGTGACAGGTACCTAGAGTGGAGATTCTGGCTTGACCAGACTCTTGCGGGACAACGCACGATCCTGCACTATAGATATGTATATAGTGTAGATTATACCAGGGGCCTCTTTATTCAGGAAGAGAGAGCTGCCTGGAGAACAGAGGAGTCCAAGAGGATTTTGCAGAGCAATAGGACTTAAGTTACATCCAGAAGTTGCCCAGTGGCATGCAAGTTGGACTGAGGGGAAGATGGCAGGATACCAGAATGGGGCCCAGGGGTATTTGATTTTGCCTAAAATTTCAACTCTACTAAATATTGCAGTGGCTGCTGACCCTACATCATCCAGTTGAAATGTGTTTGTCAGCATTGCAGACTTCCTGTTTGCTGCTCTAGGGGTAGAATCTGAATATAGTCATTAAAAATCTTCAGTGGCTGTTTGATCCCTTGTCTAAAGCCTTTGAAATGATTTTCCATCAACTTCATTCATGGTGATTTTGGAGGGAGGTAGGGCCTTTGAGTTATTCCCATTCTTACCTGAAGGTACAGCCTGTCCTTTTGTTAAATGTATTTTACTGGTATTTATGGAACAATTTACGCTGTCTAATCAAACAAATTAGAACACTTATTTTGCTTTCCTCAATTCAGTCAATTGTTAATAATCATGTTGTCATTTTTTTTCCAGACTTGGCACCAAAACTTTATTCATTTTCCTTAGAAATTCTGTCACCAACCGACTATAAAAACTGTCATTATCTCTCAAAGTCACAGTCCTGACATCTGTTAAGTAAAGGTTTATTTTACACTTCAAAAGTCAATCTGCACAGCTGACTAAACTCCTTCAGAATTTTACAGCTTGCTCTTGTCAAATATTTGGGAAAATAAAATTTGCTTTTAGAAAAATATTTGGTTTTCATAGAAAAGAAAATACTCTTTTTTTAATCAAAAGATTCTTTTGTTCCTTTCCCCAAAAAAGAAAAAAAAACTTTTCTTATCAATTGGTTTTTAGAAAAACATGTAAAAGAATTGGATTAATGTTTGTGTGTTTTATTTCAAGCAACACGCCAATTTCTTCTAACATCCTTGAAGGTTGAATAGGTCATCTAAATTCCAGAGAACTTATAAGAAGGAAAATCCCAGCAACATGCTTGGCCTGGAGAAGGAGGGGAGAGACTCTGCTCGCTTTCCCTCCAGCCTCTCTCCATAGCCCCTGCCTGACAGACTTGGATTTGACCATGGCTCTCTGTGCTGAAGATCCTCTCTGACCTATCATATCAATCCAGGGCTCTAGGAGACAAATCCCCACTTGCTTTCTAATGTCTCTGGAAACAAAGGAAGGTAATGAAGATCTAATGGAGTATTTTCTCTGTATTGGGGTTTGTGCTAAGAACATTCCATGGGCTACTTTGTTTAATCCTTACAATAGTCCTACAAGATAGATATTGTCTTTGTGTCTCATGTCAAAGCTTATGATTGGACTCTCAATCTTTGCTGCTTCCCAGCAGGCTACCTAATACCTTGTTCCATACTTTTACTAATATACTTTCTGTTGTTGTTTGGCATCTTGTGATTCCAAGCTTCAGACTTCTCTCTAGTGAGAATGCATGTCTCTGTAGCTATACAGAATTGTGAACCTGTAAATTCCTAACTGCCCCTTTGTGCTTTAGAAGTGTTTCCAGACAGACTCTGTTCTGAGGGATGCTACCTTCTTTCTCATGTGGATCTCCTTTCTAATATAAATAGAGGTGGGTATGAGCACGGAGTTTACAAGAATTTCTATTGCTGAGTTTAAGTCCAAAGCTTAAACAATTCTCTACTGCTTCTGACACAGAAGCCATGAAACAGAAGATGCAATGTACAAGAAATCAGAAGACCTGGTCTCTGACACTTGTTCTGCCATTAATTAACCAGCTGTTTCACATCGGATTCTTCCATGCCATTCTCTTTTTGGTGCAAAATGGAGAGATGATAGTACTTACCTCTCTGGTTTCTATAAAAATCAAATGAGTGACGTGGAAGTAGTTTGAAAACTAAAGGATTTTCAGTGACGTTCATATTCAGCTTACACCTTCAATGGGACCCTTCAAAGCTTCTGTTGTCCTTAAGTTCAAAACCAACCTCTTAATCACTGTTCACTAGTCAAGGTTCTGGGTTGTAAGCAACTGAAATGAGTTCTGGTGAACTTAGACAGAGGGTGGCTTTTGGAAGATGGTAGCAGGCTCAAAGAATCCCTGGATGGCTTGGGAAATGAGAAGAATGGAGGGAGGGGGGCTCTGGAGGCCAGATGGAAGGACAGAGCACCAGGTAGCACTGCTGCCACTGCTGGATGCCACAGGGTGCCACTGCCACGAATAAATGCTGCACTCTTCCTGTGGCTGCATTTCCTGCTCCGGATCCAGCGTGAGTAAGCGGACAAACATGGGTCCCATGACTATGCCTTGGATGCTGGGAGATGGGAGAAGGATGATCTCTCGGCTTCATCCTCCGTAACAGGAGACTATAGCTATGGATATGATTGATGTCATGCACAGCGGGAGATGCCCCCCAGACAGAAAGAAGGGGTGGATGCTATATGGTGAAACTGAAACAAAAACAACTCAAACCTCCTGCATGATCTGTCCCTGCTTCACTCATTAGCCTCATCTGGCACCATCCCTTGCTCTACTGACTAGTGTTATTTCATTTCCTCTTTTGTGCCAAGCTCTTTTCACCTCTAAGCCACGCAACTGGGATTATCCACCGTTTCCTATCTTCTCCTTCAGTGAACCCCTCCTGAGCCTTTAAGTTGCAGCTTCATCGAAACTTCCATGAGAAATACTTTTCCTGCCACCACTTTTGGCCAAATCTAGGTTAGAGCCCTCCCCACTCACCCGCTGTATACTTCCACAAACTCTTGTGCTTCTTTTTCATTGCGCTTATAATTAAATAATCATTGGCATTATTTTGTAGATGTCTGTCTCCCTCACTAGACTACAAGCTTCATGAGTATAAGGTCTTTACCTATCTTATTCACACATATATCTCAGTTTCCAGTAAACACTCAATAAATACTTATTGGGTGAATAACTGAATTAATAGATACGCATGTGAGGACTACTTACCAGCAACCTGAGACCCTCAGGTTTTCCCATTTACCCAAATGTTAGCAGCCATAGCCCTCTCTTCCTGCCTATGGTGCTGTGAGGTCCTGAAGGACATGACCGAGTGCTTGTTCCTCTTTGTACCCCTCTCACTGGCATAATTCTAGGAACATTGAATAAATGGATCAACAGATGAATGGAGGGAGGCTTGCATGAATGAAGCATCTGGAGTTGTAGCGCAAAAGCTGTTACTACTATACTCCTCTGAGCCCCTCCCATATGTCTTGGATTAAATTCCTTTTGTTACTTCAAGCCAGGAGGAAAAAATGAGCACAAGCATCTTCTTTTGTCAGCTGATCGATACGGACTAGGTTTCTGTTAGGTGTGACAGGGGTTAAAAGTAATTTTAAAACTTCATTTTCCCCTCTCCAAAAGCTTGTCATTGAGGTAGGAAGACTGGTCAATAATACATGAGGAAGTAAACAATAAAGGTTGCAGACAGTAACCCAAGACAGTAGTAAAGGAGATGTTACATGTATCATTAATTGCCACTAGAGCACAGACAAGAGGACTACTCATTCCGAGGAGGGTGAGGTTTGAGCTTTTAGACTGGCCCTGCTTCTACACCCGACTACCGTTCATCCACACAGATACACAGACTCTTCCCAAAGAAACTGCACCTTTTAAAATAACACTTTTCTCCACCCTTCTATCGCATCCCCTCCCTGCCCTCTCCACCTTCCTAAGCACCCTTTGAGTTGTGCGTCCTGGAAACAATTACCTCCCTGTGCCCCAGGCTTCGGGAGGCTATAACTCTGTGTCTTTCCCAAGATACTCCAAATGTGAACCACTGTCAGCCCAGAGGCCCCATAGCGGCTGCTGCATAGAAGATCGTCCCAAAGGGAGGTGAAGGTATAAACGGTGATTGGGTAGGAGGCGCCCATTATTCAGTTCGACTAGACAACTAGTTTATAATAGATGGTAGAAGTTGCCATTTTTCATCTAGTTTTGTTAACTGGAAATGGGTCTATCCTTGAGAATCTTTGATTTTCTCTGTGCACATTGGGCACTTAGCTTGGTCAGGAGTTTGGGTCAAGTCCGAGGACAGACTGACCAGTTTGAATTCTGCCACTTCTGCGTGTCTTTAACCTCTTTAAGCCTCAGCTTTCTCATCTGTAAAATGGGCACCATAAAAGGACTTGCCTAGAAGGCTTAGCGTGAACGTTAAAAAAGAGCATGCGTGCGAAGACCGCGCAGTCCCTGCTACAGAGGTAGCCCTCGGTCAGGTATAACTGTCGTTCTTAAAGTAGCCAAAACCTCTTGGTCTGCCTTCTTCGTTGTGCGTGAGGGTATATGTCCCCCAGCTCTCTCACGTTCCTTCGCTCTTTTCCCACCACATACTTCGCAGGGAAATTTCCTGACTGGACAGAAGAGTGCTGTGAACTCGCCCCTCTGCATTGAAGACTTCACCAGAACAAGCCGATATGAGTCCGTCACCGCCAACAGCCGCAGGATGCCTTGCTGATTTAAGCTCAGCTCCGAGAGCCTGACTCGCTCATGGGATGTGTGTGCCGTTAGCAGTAACCCTGGGGACCGGAAACACATCAGGAGTCAGAGCAAGAAGTGTAAATATTGCGGAGTGAGCGTCGTGCAGCAGCGCACAGCTTCATGATTGCTGCTGGGGCCTTTACAGCCACGTGACAGAAAGCGACCCTCCTTAACCCTACGCGGGTTCATCTCACGCGCCCCGGATAGGGAGGGGGCCTTTCCCTCTCCTCCGTGCTCCTGGCAATCCAGGGGCAGAGCAATTGCCTAGACCGATGACTCTGGTGTGTCAGTAATCAGGACGCTGAACTGTGCTCATCTCCATAAGATTAGAAAAAAAATCCCCAGCCGCAAGGTGGACATCGCAGAGTCTGTGCGAGCACACTAATCAGGAAAACAATTTCCACCTAGGCAAAGCGGCACCGAGGGCAGCAAACACGATGTCATTTTCGGGCAATTAGAGACGGCAGCTTTCCTCTCTCCATGCGCGTTAAATTGGGTGCGTGCGGCGAACGGCAGAAACACCGCGTGGAAAGGAGAAAAAGAGACCTGTGATTCCGCTTTAATTAGCTTCTTCTCTGACATTAGTTGGGTCACCCTCTGTCCACCCGTCCTAGGTCCTGTAATCATTGCTTACCACGGGCGATGAACGTATGTCCCTCCCGTTCTCACAGGCACCTGTCTGCACTAGGAAGCAGACCAAGCCCTTCCCCTCCCTCCCTGCAGATGGAGATGTTTAAGCTTCAAATTTCAATTCGGGCCCCTGGGTCTGAGGCCCAATTTGGAACAAGTTGGCATGGGGTGGGTTCTGGTGGTGTACTTTGTAATTGCATTATCCTGGGTGATGAAAATCTTTTCATTCTTCATGCATAAAAGCTCACGCTGCGCGGGGCACAGGCTCCGCACCGGGACTTTGAGCCAGGGCCCAGTTCCCTCCCAGGGCCACTTTGTCAGCTGTTCTAAGATCTTTTGTCATCTCATTGCTCTTAATTGCCCTTGAGCAGCACAAGGCTTTCTAATTCAGATTTTCCTAGAACAGCAGGAGGGAAAAATGGAATGATTGTAAAAGGGAGTTAATGATAATTGCTAATGTAGGTAGAGGTTTTTGTGTTGTTTAAGATAGTCCTTTAAATTTTGTAATCTTGACATAAAGAAGCAGAGATTGGATAAAGAATCGCAGTGCCAGGACCTTCTTGATAAGCCAGAGGAGAGGGAATCCATATGCTTTCTTTTCTTTCCTTGTTTTATGGAATCGACTTGCCCCAAAAGATCTCGCTTGAGTCAGAAATACAGGACATGCCTGGGGGGGCCCACCAGTGCATGTCCTGATTTCAGAGACTCAAAGGGGAAAAGAAACAAAAAAATTCAACCTGAGAGATGCAAAGGAAAATTCATATGGACATCTTAGGAGATTTTAAATACCATCTACATTGCTGATGGTGGGTGAAATAAAGTATTAAAGAAAAGTGCTTACCCTTTGGGGAGTTCGAAATAAAGAGTTGAAGGATCAGGCCCTTGACATAGACTTTAAAAGAGTCGGGAGAGATTTTTAGCATCAACAGGTAATTTAATCCACCATCTTGATACCAGGAAAAGGAAGCTGTCTTCCTTTTTAGACAGAATCATTAACCATTTCCACCATTAAAGTGGTGTTTCAATTATGTCCATAAATGTATCCTTACACAATTTCTTGGTATAAAGAGATTATTATATATTGTGGTAGATGAATATTCCTCTTTCCTTAAATAGTAGTCACAAAAAATCCAAAGAAGTATGGCTTTTTGTTTTCACTGAATTCCCATTCTGGGCTCTTCTGCCCCAGTCCCACCCAGATGAGAATACCAGCCCCTCAAGACCGAATGGCTTCTTGCCACCATTTTGGAGGCCACAGTAGTTTTCTCTGAGAGACCACTCATGACCTCAGTCCTGAATCTGCTGGAAGCTCTGTGGAAGGTCAGGCTCCCCTGTGGAGACCTCAGAAATGAAGAACCATTTCCCTGCCCTTGGGCTGTGAAGACTTTCAGAATGGTTTCAAATGGCTAAAGAGGTGTGTTACAGCCAGGCCCCTCTGGGTTTTCCATTTCAGTCACTCGCCTCTCTGAGTGCTCTCACATCTAAATTCCAGGAGGGGAACTGTACAGCTCCAAGTGGCAGGGATCCCTTCGGGGCAAGTGGCAGGGACCCCTTTGGGGCCAGTGCAGACTCAAGTTTACAAACCCAGGTTGAAAGAGCCAGCACCTCACAGAGGACGAAGGGGTCCTAACACGAAATCCTCTAAGTGAGGGCTTTTCTGATGCGAGTGAAAGCACCCCAGTGTCAATCCCTGACAGCAACAAACGTCCTCACTGAGGTCAGATTCAATGGCTAGCACCTAATGCAACATATTCCCAATGTCAAGGCTTGATGTCTTCTCCCAGTCCAGTTCTCTGACGTGATTAAAGGCCTACTTACATCACACTTGCTTCGAATCTGCAAGAAATGGGCACCCCAAGGAGTTATTAGTGTTATTTTAAAATTCTCTGTTCTTGTCAAAAACTCACTCATCGTCACACACATTGGGGTAGCTACTCTACAAAGTCACACTTCCGTGGCATGGTGGGAAATACGACTGTACAAATACAGGCGTCACTTGATACCTTTCCCACTCAGAATTAAAGGGGTTTGCATTTTGTTATCTAGCCCAGCCTCCTACTTGAAGGCAAGTCATTTCTGGTCACTTCCAAACTAGGTGGGAAGACAGACCTTATGGTTCATCACGTGCGTGAAAACCCTGGGAAACTTGTTTCTGGGAAAGTCAGCCAACAAGGTGAGAATGACAGTGGACCCCCGATTCTGTCTTGCACTAAAGAACACTTGAAGAGCCATTATGGGCCCCAGTCCCAGCCGACGATTTTGGGTGGAGCTGGGTTGTGTTTCTAACATTGCTGCTTCCCGCTGGGTGGCTCTAGACCAGGGATACAACCACTCTAGGCCTGTGTCCTCAGTGGTGTCCTAGGGAGAATGATACGGGGATGGTAGGGCTGATGGAAAGCTCAAAGTATGATCAGAGCATTTAGAATCATGCCTGGCACGTGATTAAGTGCTGGGTAAGTGTCAGCCCACGTTGGGTCCTTGGGCCACCTGGGTCACATCTTAGGCACACACCTAAGATGAGAGTGACACTTGGGAGAGTGAGAGGGAACATTATTCATAATCACACCAGGACAGAGGCAGGAACTGGGACAGTCCCAGACCTAAGTCATCCTCACAAAAATCACGTCCTACTTCCTCAGCAGAGGTCTTGCCTGAAGCTTCTGGAAGTGCCTCCTTTTGGAAATGAGGGTTGCTTCTAGTGTGGTCTCCCCTCTCTTGGCGCAGATGAGCCTGAGGGAGATCCATCCACTCTTCAACCCTCTCCCCTGGACCCCACCTAAGCAAGCCCAGCAACTCCGGCAAGCCATGCCCTGTAGCTGGTGCGAAGGGCAAAGCCCCTTCACCGTGTCTGGCCACTGGCTCCTTTCATCAAGATAAGGGCCCCTCCAGCAGGGAATTCTAGCCCGAGTAGCACTTCTGGCCGCCCAAACATGCCAGCCCCACTCCATCAGCCTGCAGCCGCTGCATCACTTAACGCTGCAAATGACAAAGACACTTCACAGAGGGGATGGACGGCGTTAGAACAGAGCCCCTTGAGCTCAGGCAAGAACAAAGATGCTCCAGTGCTCAGGCACTGCCCTGCCCTCCAGGGAAACGCGAGTCAACATTTTGCTCTCGGAAATTGCCACATCTGCCCACCTGCCCCACCCGAACACACGTCCCACGTTTTTTTTTTTTTTTTTGAAGTTGATCTTCGCTGGAAAAATAAAAACCCAGCAGTTTGATGCAGTTCTTCTTTGTTCTCAGGCGTAACCATACCAAACTTACTGTTCATAAAGTGAAGAATGAAGGGAAAAACACCTCTTTCTGACTATTCTCCCAGAGGAGCCCTTCGAGACGTAGAAAAAGTAAAGTGAAATCCAACCGTATTATTTAAACTTGAAACTGTTGGATGAGAAAAGAGTTTGTAAAATCTACTGTTTTATTTCCTTTCTTCCAGAACAATAACCGTCCACAGCTTTCCTAAGTCCATGTACGGCATTTTCTTCCCAATTCTCTGAGTTCCTTCCACACAAAAATGTGAGTTAATAATACCTGCCTCCCGGCCTCTCGGGATTTTCTGTGCAGACTGATGATAATAAAATAACAGGAATAATCCGTGTTTATATGGTGCCGTACAGTTTATAGAGAAAGCGGTTTCACTTAATCCTCACAACGACCCAGTGAGGTGGGTAATATGAGATTCTACACATAACTGTGGGTTGAGAGCCTCACGCTACAGAAAGCCGGGCACTGTGCTCATTGGTGGTGTAACTTAGCAGTGATGACAAATCGTGTCTATGTGCCTGATTCTTTCTGGAGGAGGGCTGGAGTCCCCTGTCAGCAGCCTGAGTAGGTCTCAGCCTCAGTATTTCAGCTTCTCAAGCAGCTGGGTGAACCGAGGAGCAGGGTTGGGGCTGGTGAGGGAAGAGCTGGGACTAGGGCTCCCCGGCTCATGGCCACAGCCCCCGGGGGAAGGCCTTTCTGGATCATGACTCCGCTAGAGAGGCTGTGAACAGTCCAGCTTCATCCCCCCGCTCCCATGTGATCTCACTCCTGCCCCCCTGTCCCACCCACTGCCTCCCACAGTGAGAGTCTGCTTGTCAGGTGTGTCCAAGGTCAACGACACGGTGTTGAAACCCACTTCCAGCGTCAGTCCAGAAACCCAGCAGGGATGCAGTCTCTTCTTCCTGGGAGGCTTGGCACCGTCACTCAGAAGCCACAAACATCATCTCAGAGGTCCTAAGAACTAGGATGGAAGTTTAGTCCTCTGAAGAACTAAACTTCAGAGATTAGATTTCTGAAAGTAAATGGATTTTGCAAACAATCCCTCGAGTTTTAGATTAAATTTCCAGTCTGGGTTTCTACTCCTACATCAATACTAGGCCCTCCAGGGCTTCCCTGGTGGCGCAGTGGTTGAGAGTCCGCCTGCTGATGCTAGGGGACGCGGGTTCGTGACCCGATCCGGGAGGATCCCGCATGCCGCGGAGCGGCTGGGCCCGTGAGCCATGGCCGTTGAGCCTGCGCGTCCGGAGCCTGTGCTCCGCAAGGGAGAGGCCACAACAGGGAGAGGTCTACATACCGCCAAAAAAAAAAAAAAAAAAAAATACTAGGCCCTCCACTCTGGATAACTATTCTCTCTGCTGGCGGATGTCACTTCTTCGAGGAGCCTGTGTCCTTCTCCAAGCTGGTTGCTCTCCCTGGGGCCCCCATGGCTCCTTGGGGGTCACCCTACTGCAGGAGTGTGATTCCTTCCCTTCTCTTTTACCTCCCCCCAGGAGACTGTCAGTTTCTTGAAGGCAAGGACAGTGATCTCTTATCTTTCTATTTCAGACACTTAGCACCTGGTGAAAAATAACTTTAGATTGAGTCAGTAAGTTTAACAAATGTATCAAAGCCGCCTAGAGAGGAGGGGAAAGCAAACTCAACACATTCCTGGATCGCCTGTCACGCGTGACTCATAGGTGCCCATTTGGATTACCGTATTTGCCAGAATCAAAGTGTTTCAAATAAATCCCTCACCCTCAAAGTTACCCCTGCTTCATCCTATTTGTAGACTACAAGAGCATCATCCTTCAACAAGCTTGAAAGACTATTTTAAAAGCGGGTTGGGAGGGTACATGTGAATTTTTAAATAAAATCCTTGTTTGAGGAAAAAGGTTAAAATGATCATAAAAAAGCTAACTTTTTCTAAGGCTCATTACCCTGATTTCCTTGGGCCTGTAAGCACAGCATCAGCTCACCATCTTTGCCGGCTAAAGCTCCCGGCTCACACGGACAATTGGTCTACTCAAGTTGATGTGGCGGTTGAAGAATGTAAGTGGGCACCAGGCTCTCACGACACAGTGCAGAGGCTCTGGGAGTGACCCCCTGTCAACCTGGGCCAAATATTAATGAGTCATCTCCTGGCTTGATAGCCAGTGTCTGCTGCCGTGCGTTCCTAGCACTCATTTTCTATCGCATTTCAGTTATTTTAGACAAGTACTACTTTGGGCGGTTGATCATTTTTATTTTCATGAGGTTTAGGTGGCTGGGAAGAAACCTACAGCAAAAGAGCATGGCAGGAAGTTTCTCCGCAAAAGATTCATGTATTATTACCTCTGGGTTATGGCTTCTTAAAACCCAAATTCTTAACTGTTCTGAGGTTAAAAGCTTCCTATTTGCCACAAAGTTGAAGGATGATGATTGAGCTGGTGTTGTTTTACAAGCACAGTTTTACATTTGCCCATCTCTAGACGAATGAGTCTTTAATTTTCACTGGGGAAGGTCATTATTAGAGAAGGAGATGCTGGATCCTGACAGAGCTCACTGGGGAAACGCAACTGGGGGATTATACTTAAAATGTACAGTCTACCTCTTCCCTGGAAATGTTCTTGGCTGGGGGTGGGAAGGGGACTGGCTGAGTCATCCAGATCCGGAAGTTGTATTAAGCTGCTTCTAGATCACCAGAGAAAAATGGAGGGAAAAACAAGAGTATGGTCATAACCGATAAACTTCTCCCTTTATTTCCTCTACTTTCTCTCCTGACAGATTTACTAGAAAGGAACTTTGTATTCAGTGAATCTAATCACAATATTGTGTTAATTTTATAATTATAGCTACCATTCACTGGACACATAACATGTGTGCCCCGGTGAGCTGAGTACTATCGTTATCTCTGTTTTACAGATGAGGAAACCACAGCTCAGAGATGGGGTAAATTACATGCTTAGGGTCACACTGCTTGAAACATGGCAGAGCCAGAATCAACACAGAGGTCTGTCTGATGCCACAGGCCACACTGTGCCCTCTTACTCCACACTTACTCTACATTTCTTCTCCTCTTTAAAGGATGAGGGAGGATGTCTATAGGTATTGAAGGACTTGATCTATGTCACAGCACATTACTGGCACTGCTGTGATAAAAACAGAGGTCTCCAGACCCAAGGCTCTCATTCTGCTATAGCTCTGCAGCACTGTGACCTGGTGTGGCAACCATACAACCATGTACCTTTGATATCCTGAAAAACTTCCAATTTCCTATGATTTTTTACTTTTTAATAAGAATTCTTTTTGTTCTTCACCTGAATAGTGTGTTTTTGTAGATTTCTCTTTGTTCTATCAATAAATTCACAACCAAGAAGTCCCTTTTTTTAGATCATGTATCTTAATTTCTGGTTGGAAAATATGACGACTCTGAACAATTGCCCTACATATAGATTTGGGACAAGTGTGTATGTGATGGATGAATAAGCTATGCTAAGCCTCATCAGAGTAGGTGGCACTGAGCTGGCAAGTGGGAGCTGAGGGGCTCTGAAAAGACTGACCTGGCGTATTCAGCCCCATGCACCCACTGTCTTCCTGAGAGTCCGAAATTCCTGGCATTGGAGTCCCTTCTTTGGATTAAGGTGTCATGTCACCAGTTAACACAGACCCATGCGGTTGTTTATTGTCTCTAAATATCTTACTTCATTGCATTGAACCAGACAGTCAGTTGACTGGGAACAGGTGGGTTGAAGGGATGGTATACAGGGGAGGTAGATTTCAGCGTACGAAGCAGATTCAGGAAAGAATCGAGGCAGAGAAACCTACTGCCTGGTCACGGTCAGTCAGATAGATCAATGCCAACAGGCCACTTTGAGTTGAGACAAGTGAATATTGGAGGAACAGAGCTTGCCAGGAAAAAAAGTAATGATTCTCTTGTTGGCTAAGATGCTTTTAGGAAACATTCATAAATAGTTCGGGTAGTCGATGGATGACATAGGAATAAGTACTCAAGGTAGAGAACCTGAGAAAGGACAGAGGGTCTAAGACGGGTGACAAGGGGCTGAAGACAAACCCTGTTGGTAAGTTTGTGAAATCCTGACATGGACCCCAGGTCATGGCTCCTAAAATGGGCAGCCTGGTGCCTATCACACAAGCCCCAGAAGGATTCAGACCACGTGGTTTCTGGTGTGAGAACAGCAGTGGGGCAATGAGACCCACTGAGTCTGTAAAGGACACTCAGCTCCCTGACACCAGCTTCCTCGGTTAACTGCAAAGCAGGAGCAGCTGGCATGGCCTCCTGCAGCTGCGTTTCCACTGCGTGTCGTGGCACCGCTCCCCAGTTCAGTGTTTACCTCCAAGGGCTGGCGGCCACTCGCTCCAGAGGGAAGCAGGTGAAGAAGGGTCACCATCCTCCAGCATCCCTCTGTGCCACCACCGCGTCCATCCTTCACCCGAGATTTAACTGGCCACACAACTAACACCGCATTCCCATCAGATGAGTCTTCATTTGTTCTAAGATGTGGATGAAGACGATTCAAATCAGAAATTAGGCCCCATGAGTGCCTTGCTGCTAAATTGGTTGAATAAGTGGCAAGTGTGGTGAATCAGCCCTTAGTGAATTTAGAATGTGAGAATCATGGAGATTATCCCCGGATGGGAAAGGAAGGAGACGAGGAGGCAGGAAGCCGGGTACCCATCCCTGACCTCCTGTTGTCGAGTAATCAAGGCCAATCATAGACTCGGGGTGTGAAGAGAAGACTTCACCAATCATGTGTGCAGAAAACGATATGTAGGCGAAGGAAAGCCTCTTGAGCACATATTTTGCCTACTGTGCAGGTCCATGGGGAAATTATGTAATAAGGAGAGGCATTGCGCAAACGAAGTGAAGTGTCAGCCCCTGGACCAGGCCCCACCCTCTCGGACTCCAGGGAAAGCCCTCCATTTTCCTAGTGCTGCCCGGGGCGCAGCACCCCTTCCTGCAGTGAGCGGGCCAGTTAGCCTGCGCCTGGCCGCCCGGGGTTTATGCTTGCCCTCTGTGGCAACCATCTGGGTTTATTGCTACATTTCACTCGGTGGAAGTTTATTCAGAAGCATTTTCCTGAATCCTGATTTCACTGTCAAGCCGGAGGCCATTTCTATGGTCCAAAGGGCACGTGCCTCTCTGAGAGTCAAACAGAGAATGTGCGTGCCTTTACCAGCTGCCAGGGAAACTGGCCACTCCCGACTCGCTGGGGAGGACTCACCGCGGAGGATGGCAGATCCTGGGCAGCCCCTTCTCCCAACGCCCGGTTCACTCCCGTGGTCCCCCTCTGCCCCACTGGCACAGGCTCAGCAGACGCCAGCCACGTTTAATGGCAGCCTGAGTTCAACAAAGATCATTACAGAAGGATTTTTCGTTGTCGTCCTCTTTGTTTTTCGTTTGTTTTGCTAAAGAGAACAGCAATACAAATAAACATATATATGATGGCATTTTGAAGTCAAATAGCTTATGAAAGTATTGATAAATACCATCCTTATTTTTTAGGGAGCCCAGGCTGCTGCAGACCACCCCATTGAGGTGATGGAGATAGGTTTGTTCCCAGCTGTAGCAGGGTCGATGTGAAGCAAAAAAAAAAAAAAAAAAAAAAAGGATTGGGTAGCTTTCTTCAAGCTTTCTTGCTTCTTTGGGTGAGAGGCTGGACTGAAGTAAGGAGAGAAAATCAGTAATAAAGAAGCAAAACAGCTTGGGACCAGCTCTTGTGGAAGCACAGACACTCCTCTCTCTCTGGCGTCCTTGTCCAGCCCCGTGTGAGGACAGCATCGGCACCTGATCATCCCCGCGCCTTCCCAGTGGACAGACTCCATCCGCACCAGACGCTTGGCCTCCATCTTTCCACCCCTCCACTCATCCTTCCATAGAGAGGACCGGTGAATGACCAAGAACAAGACAAGAATGTCTGGATCTCAGTTTTATAGGTTACATGGGGCACTGGATTAACAATTCACTGGGTAAATTAAGAGTTTGGGATTAAGATAGATGCACTACTATATATAAAATAGCTAACCAACAAGGACCTACTGTAGAGCACAGGGAACTATACTCAATATCTTGTAATAACTATAATGGAAAAGAATCTAAAAAAGAATTTTTATATATATGTGAAAATAACACAATATTGTAAATCAACTATATTTAAATTTTTAAAAAATTTTAAAAAGAAGCAGAAAAAAGAATGAAAATGGCCGTCAACTTAAAAAATTCAGGACACTCCTCCAAGTTCCCTCCCAAAATAATTTGTAAGTTTTCTCACATCCAGGGTCATGTGATACACTTCTTTGTGAAGACCTCCCAACAGTCACTCTTTCATGCAGCAGGGTGCTATTTTTAATTTTCTCCTTTGCTTTTCTGTATAATCTTTCAACATGAGGTAACCTGGGCCCAGGTAGGAAGAGGAAGCATCCTGGTTAGGAGACGTGCCTGGGTGGTGCTACAAGGCTCCCGGCTGACTACTGAGTTGAGAGCTGTTGGCTGCTGAGGGGCGTGGGAGACATGCAGGTTGGGCCAGGAGACAGATGGAAGATGTGTCAGACCCTCAGTGGCATCTGTGCACCATCACTTTCTGGGAAAAAGCCAAATTTCCAGGGCTCCAAATAGGCTACAAGTTCATCGTCCGTAGTGACCCTGAACTCGGGCTCAAATACGGATCCTCACCACCAGCCAGAGCAGAATCACCACTAGGCCGGGGGCTTTGTTTCTCCAGTGACACAAGTCATGCCGGCCTCTCCCTGGGCCCCAAACAGCGTCTCAGAGATGAGCCAGGAGACAGAAGAAGAATCTGAAAGCCTGAGCAATTCTACCAAAAAGATTGAGTTAATGCTCAAAAGAGACTGTCAGTTCTTGTTTCTGTCCAAGATTGAAACTTGAACTAAAGTTCCTCTCTCTACCACCTAGCAGGAGGGCTCCCAGGTCGTAATAAAGATAAGATCTGTATCTTGATATGTCCCAGTTGTAGTGAGAGCAATTTTCTGATCATACGAGTTCATTTTCTCATTTATTTATTTAATAAATAATTATTAAGCACCTGCTACATGCTGAGAATTGTGCTGTACACTCAGGATGCGACTGAACTCGGGAGAGATGACAGATTATTTTTGGTCCAGGGGAAAGAAACACTGGCTGTCTAGACTGACCATCAGAATAAAGAGGTCTTTATTTATTTATTTACATCTTTATTGGAGTATAATTGCTTTACAATGCTGTGTTAGTTTCTGCTTTATAACAAAGTGAATCAGCTATACATATACATATATCCCTATATCTCTTCCCTCTTGTGTCTCCCTCCCTCCCACCCTCCCTATCCCACCCCTCCAGGCGGTCACAAAGCACCGAGCTGATCTCCCTGTGTATGCGGCTGCTTCCCACTAGCTATCTGTTTTACGTTTGGTAGTGTATATATGTCCATGCCTCTCTTTCACTTTGTCCCAGCTTACCCTTCCCCCTCCCCGTGTCCTAAAGTCCATTCTCTAGTAGGTCTGCACCTTTATTCCCGTACTGCCCCTAGGTTCTTCATGACCATTTTTTTTTTTTAGATTCCATATATATGTGTTAGCATATGGTATTTCTTTTTCTCTTTCTGACTTAACTTCACTCTGTATGACAGACTCTAGGTCCCTCTGCCTCACTACAAATAACTCAAATTTGCTTCTTTTTATGGCTGAGTAATATTCCATTACATATATATGCCATGTCTTCTTTATCCATTCACTTGTCAGTGGACACTTAGGTTGCTTCCTTGTCCTGGCGATTGTAAATAGAGCTGCAATGAACATTGTGGTACATGTCTCTTTTTGAATTATGGTTTTCTCAGGGTGTATGCCCAATAGTGGGATTGCTGGGTCGTATGGTAGTTCTATTTTTAGTTTTTGAAGGAACCTCCATACTGTTCTCCATAGTGACTGTATCAATTTACATTCCCACCAACAGTGCAGGAGGGTTCCCTTTTCTCCACACCCTCTCCAGCATTTATTGTTTGTAGATATTTTAATGATGGCCATGCTGACTGGTGTAAGGTGATACTTCATTGTGGTTTTGATTTGCATTTCTCTGATGATTAGTGATGTTGAGCATCCTTTCATGTGTTTGTTGGCAATCTGTATATCTTCTTTGGAGAAATGTCTATTTAGGTCTTCTGCCCATTTTTGGATTAGGTTGTTTGTTTTTTTGATATTGAGCTTCACGAGCTGCTTGTAAATTTTGGAGATTAATCCTTTGTCTGTTCCTTCATTTATAAATATTTTCTCCCATTCTGAAGGTTGTCTTTTCGTCTTGCTTATGGTTTCCTTTGCTGTGCAAAAGCTTTTAAGTTTCATTTGGTCCCATTTGTTTATTTTTGTTTTTATTTCCATTTCTCTAGGAGGTGGGTCAAAAAGGATCTTGCTGTGATTTATGTCATAGAGTGTTCTGCCTACGTTTTCCTCTAAGAGTTTTATAGTGTCTGGCCTTACATTTAGGTCTTTAATCCATTTTGAGTTTATTTTTGTGTATCATGTTAGGGAGTGTTCTAATTTCATTCTTTTACATGTAGCTGTCCAGTTTTCCCAGCACCACTTATTGAAGACGCTGTCTTTTCTCCCTTGTATATTCTTGCCTCCTTTATCAAAAATAAGGTGACCACATGTGCGTGGGTTTTTCTCTGGGCTTTCCATCCTGTTCCATTGATCTATATTTCTGGTTTTTTGCCAGTATTATACTGTCTTGATTACCGTAGCTTTGTAGTATAGTCTGAAGTCAGGGAGCCTGATTCCTCCAGCTCTGTGTTTCTTTCTCAAGATTGCTTTGGCTATTTGGGGTCTTTTGTGTTTCCATACAAATTGTGAAATTTTTTATTCTGGTTCTGTGAAAAATGCCATTGGTAGTTTGACAAGGATTGCACTGAATCTGTAAGTTGCTTTGGGTAGTATAATCATTTTCACAATGTTGATTCTTCCAATCCAAGAACATGGTATATCTCTCCATCTGTTTGTATCATCTTTAATTTCTTTCATCGATGTCTTATAGTTTTCTGCATACAGGTCTTTTGTCTCCTTAGGTAGGTTTATTCCTAGGTATTTTATTCTTCTTGTTGCAATGGTAAATGGGAGGGCTTCCTTAATTCCACTTTCAGATTTTTCATCATTAGTGTATAGGAATGCAAGAGATTTCTATGCATTAATTTTGTATCCTGCTACTTTACCAAATTCGTTGATTAGCTCTAGTAGTTTTCTGGTAGCATGTTTAGTTAGGATTCTCTATGTATAGTATCATGTCATCTGCAAACAGTGATAGCTTTACTTCTTCTTTTCCAATTTGGATTCATTTTATTTCCTTTTCTTCTCTGATTGCTGTGGCTAAAACTTCCAAAAAAATGTTGAATAATAGTGGTGATACTGGGTAACCATGTCTTGTTCCTGATCTTAGTGGAAATGGTTTCAGTTTTTCACCATTGAGGATGATGTTGGCTGTGGGTTTGTCATATATGGCCTGTATTATGTTGAGGTAAGTTCCCTCTATGCCTATTTTCTGGAGGGTTTTTGTCATAAATGGATGTTGAATTTTGTCTAAAGCTTTTTCTGCATCTATTGAGATTATCATATGGTTTTTATTCTTCAGTTTGTTAATATGGTGTATCACATTGATTGTTTTGCATACATTGAAGAATCCTTGTATTCCTGGGATAAACCCCACTGGATCATGGTGTATGATCCTTTTAATGTGCTGTTAGATTCTGTGTGCTAGTATTCTGTTGAGGATTTTTGCATCTATGTTCATCAATGATATTGGCCTGTAGTTTTCTTTCTTTGTGACATTTTTGTCTGGTTTTGGTATCAGGGTGATGGTGGCCTCATAGAATGAGTTTGGGAGTGTTCCTCCCTCTGCTATATTTTAGAAGAGTTTGAGAAGGGTAGGTGTTAGCTCTTCTCTAAATGTTTGGTAGAATTCGCCTGTGATGCCATCTGGTCCTGGGCTTTTGTTTGTTGGAAGATTTTTTTAAAAAAAATAAGGACCTACTGTATAGCACAGGGAATTCTGCTCAATACTCTGTAACGGCTTATATGGGAAAAGAATCTAAAAAAAGAGTGGATATATGCATATGTATAACTGGTTCACTTTGCTATACACCTGAAACTAACACAACATTGTAAATCAACTCTACACCAATAAAATTTTTTTAAAAGTCAGAGTTAAAATGATGCTATGATTGCCACTATGTAAAACGTGCACAATAAGAAAAACAATGGTAGCTGGGACGACATGATTATGGTATTTTTCAATATCTTTTTCACATTGTTATGACTCATTTTTAATGAAAAAGTATTCACAAACGAAATCTAAAGTCTCTGTCAAATACACAATGATCATGCACCGTCTCATAACAGTCTCATAAGTGATAGCTGCACTTCAGTGACTGGGAAATGGCTTTTAACTAAGATCTATCCGGAGGATGCTGAGTGGTGTGAGGCGTGTCGGAGTAGCAGCAGCGCGGAGAGAATAGTCACTGCTTCTTCCGGGAACCACATTAGGCAGCTCCCTATTGCACATCGGACTTGGCCACAGGCTTCCCAGAACTCCAGCATCCTGGTGGAAATACTCTCCAGAAAGCATGGAAAAGCCAAACCAACAGAGCCAGGCTGCAATGTTTTGAATTGGATCAGAAGGACTGAGTGTGGTCATAACACTTTTTTAAAAAATTTTTATCTATGTTCTCACTCAAATATTATTGTTGTCAGTGTCTCTAGGATACACTCAGCCTGGTTGGATTTAATCTAATACTATTTGGTTACCTTTTTAAAATGTTATATAAATGTGACTATTCATAAGACTTATGGATTCTTTCCTGGCATTTGAAAAGGAGTCTGCCAGGGTCCTTCACCTAAGCATACTACTCAGTAGAAAGTCCCCATCTTTTTACTCAAGTAAAGAAAGACCAAGACCTGAAAGCCGCCAGGAAACTGGGCCTCCCTTTTGTTTGTGCTCAGCAGTTTTGATCCAAGACTTCCTGAGAGGAGAGACGGCACAAACCACCCAGGCAGAGGGCGTGAGGGCAGCCAGTTTTTGTATTGCTCTAATTTCCTTGGGAGGACCTCCTGGGTGTGACCTCTCGGCTTTCCACAAGAAACATGGGGACCCTGATGCCCCTATTTTAATAAATAAGTGGTACCCAAAGCCCTCTGATGTCACTTTATAACCGCCCCCCCTCCACGAAAGGAGGGTTTTCCCCGCATCGCCCTGAACCTCCAGGACCCCAGGTGCCTCCTGAGCCCAGGGTAACCCAGCTTCACCTCCTGCAGCGGTCTTGTTTCCCTCAAGAGCATGTATGAGCAGAGAAGAAACACAGTCGCCTCCTCTGAGCGGTAGCTCATTACTCAAAAGGAACAGTTTTCCCTCTAAGAGCTTTTCTCTGCTTCTTTGTTACTAAATAATAAGTGCAGAATATAATGAAGTTACACAGTTGATGTATTAATGAGGACATTGAAATTAGACTAAAAATTCATAACTACTAAAACTTACATCATCTTCTATTTTGCCTTCTGACAGTCATGTGAAAATCCCAAGGATATCAGATTTTATGCATCTATTATTGGCCTGGGCAGGATTCTTTCTGTGGAATCACACCCTATTTTGAGGAGGGGCACCAGTAAAGCAGTTTCAAAATTGCTTTGCAAGATGAAAAGGGAAAAACTGTATCAAACCTGCTATTTCCTGCAAAACAGGCATCACATTGGGCGAGCATGTCTTGAGTTCCAAAATCTAGAGAGTGCTGCTCTCATGGAGAAAAATCTAGAACTTGGAAAACCATCATCCTTTTCAGGGCACGGTCTACAGTAGAGAAGAAAATTCCATCAGTATATATTTCCACTCTATTCCTTATAAACTACCACCATCTGTTTCTTCAACAATTTTTAAAATGTAAAGTACTATGTAAGCTACCATAAAATTCCAATTTAATTCATATACATCAGGATAAAAGGGCTGGAAGTTTTTAGGCAGGGTGAGGGCAGGTATGATAACAAGGAAGGAAATTCTGGTGTTCTAGCCCTTTCTGTGCAGTGTGACTTAGATTGGCGTGTAAGTGCCTTCCTTGGAGCCTGGATAACTAAGTGAGCCCTAAGACGGCCATCATCCGGAGCATTCTAAGGAATGTTGTTCTTTATAAAACATTTCCATCTCAAATTCGCAGCTACTTATCTACAGCTACTATTCCTTGGTGACCGAGGAGAGCTTTATCACTTGAGTCATTTTGTATCGAGACCAAATAAAATGAACAAGTATAGTGTTTTCAGCCAGAGTCCATTGTGATTATTTTATTATGACCCTACTTCATCACTAGCATGACCTACATTCAGAAAGAAGTTCCTATACAGTCCTAAACAGCATTCTTAATCTATAAGAGAAGTAATAATGGGGCTGTTATCTTATCGGTGTGTCAGAATACCAAAATAGCAATTGGAGTCTTTTTTCTCCCCCCCATCTTGTAGAGCCAGAAGTTCAAAAACAACGGTGGTTGTTGGCAGGAGATTTTACTGGGTATGATTTCACCATCAAAGTTCAAATACACCTTCTCACATTTCCCATGCATTTACCTCTTTCTCCAGATATATAACTCCACAATTTTCTCTCTGCATCCTTTATTGTCTTCTAAGGAATTGGTAAGCCTCTGTCTGCTAGCTTCATCTCTAAAGCCTCTTTTCTAGTTACAATATCTCTTTAGATGTTCAACAAAGCAGAATCAACCAACTTTTCTAATGAGACATGTCAGAGTTATTGTGAGAACAGAGGACAGCCTTTCTCATAGCGTTGTCTGTTAGCATTACTGCATGCCTAAAAATGCTTAACATTGGAACTCTGAGTAAAATAGGATTTGGAAGAAAATCAATTCTCTGGTGGGAGCGGAGTGGAGAAGGGGAGGAGAGGGAAACATCTTATCAGAACTTACAGATGCTGGGGAGGAAAACGTTCCCCTTCTTCCGGGTTCTTTGGCTAGTCTAATAATTAAATTGACATAAGACAGATTAACAGGGGAAAAACAAATTTAGTTTGTATGTAAGGGCACCTATTAAATATGACTCCCCGATGTGACCAAAGCAGGCAACTTTAATACCTTTTGGACAAGGAAACAATAAATTTGTAAGGAATTGACAAAACAGAGGGGTTTGATCTTGTGGTAGTAAATTAGTGAAGAAGTAACAAGGTTTGTTTATGCAGCCTTCTTGGCACTAAGTTCCCTATTTCTGGTGATAAAGATGCCTTTTATCCTCCTGGTATAGGGAGTGTACCTTTGCATAGGAGATTTGTTTCCTGCTTTCAGGGGGGACAAAGGAGGGTCAGAGTGCCCTTGCTGCACCTGTACTTTTGGGGTGGCTTATTTTGCTCCCCTTCAGCTCTGCCTTTGAAACTGAGTACATAGATTGCTCTATTGAACTGGTCTCTTAGTCTTGAAAATAAGTTGGTTTAGCTAAACAGTTGTGTCTCATTTTAGGAGGTGGTGTTGTAGGTGGACCTCCAAAGTTAGTCCTATACGGTGTGAGCAGCTCCATCAGGTATTTAACAAGTGACATTTCTATGGAAACAAAAGAAAAACAATGGTTAATGATCTGAGCAGACTATAACCCCAGTTTCTGAGCTTTGAAGGCAGCCAGTCCAGAAGATTTCTCTGGACTAGAAGTATCTTTAGATGGAGCGAGGGTGGCAGTGGCAGTCTGACAGATTTTCCTGGTTTGTAGATTGAAGGTCTCAGGAGGTCTTTCTGAGTGATCATATAGCAACAGGCATGAAGATTGTCCACACGTGAGCTGTTGTGGTGATCTCTCCAAAGTTTATATCAAATCGTCCACCTTTAGCTTCCGTGGCTTTGAGAAAAAGGCTGCTTTAGTTCTCAATGATCCTAAGTCAAAGAGTGAGAGAAGAATTGGAAACATTAGTTTGGAGAGTTACAGCCAAATATTGGAGGAATCTAGAAGAATTCAGGATCTTGTTCAGTTTACAGGTAGAAAACAAAACCTCAAAAACAATGAACAGAACTAGAACCTAATATCTACAAATGTGTATTATAGTTTCTACTAAAACCTTTTTTTTCTCTCTACACAGAAGATGCTGTAACTGGAAACTCAGGCCAGAAATAGAGAACAGGGAGTATTCCAACAAGATTACCAAACTTCCAACTAAAAGAGAAGTCTTCTGCTAGTTATGACGAGAAAATTTCCTGTGCTGTCCCTCAAGGAAGACACAGCCACCATTAAAACCACATCATTAAAAAAAAAAAGAGCCACACCATGATGAATAGAATTAGGCTCATATGCTTTCAGAAACACTACAGCTTCTCAAACCTTCTAATGTAATTATTCATAAGGGAGGATGGTACATATTGTACATGCCCAAGATCCTTGGGGGTAGTGTCTGATACCTTCTGTAAACCAGAAATGTATTTATAATTTCTTGTTTTCACTTTAAAAATAAGAAAAAGCTCTGTGAATTGTGCTTTCTACCCCCTGTGTTTGTTTTAATATAAAAATAATGTTTTGGGCTTCCCTGGTGGCTCAGGGGTTGGGAGTCCGCCTGCCGATGCAGGGGACACGGGTTTGTGCCCCGGTCTGGGAGGATCCCACATGCCACGGAGCGGCTGGGCCCGTGAGCCATGGCCGCTGAGCCTGTGCGTCCGGAGCCTGTGCTCCGCAACGGGAGAGGCCACAACAGTGAGAGTTCCGCGTACCGCAAAAAAAAAAAAAAAAAAAAAAAAGTGTTTTAAATTGCCATTTGTGTGTCCCTGGCATACTATGGGGTATAAGTGCCTCAATTTAATAAGCACCAAGTGGAGGACATACTGACCTGTACAAAGCACTTGGAAAACTTGCTAAGATTTAGATTCTGATTCTGTACATCCAGGATGGGATCCCAGATTCTGCATATCTAAAAAACTCCCAGGTTTCTCTACGCAGCTGGTCCAGGAGCTGCATTTTGAGCAGCGAGGCTGTAGACAAGCAGATAGCACAGAGTGATCTCTGACCAGCAGCCTCAGCATCTTCTGGGAACTTACTAGAAATGCAGACTCTTTATTAAGATCTACTGAATCCAAAACTCTGGGAGTGGGGTCCAGAAATCTGTGGTTTTTTTAACAAACCCTCCAAGAGGGCTTTTGACTTAGACTACTTAACCAGGGCAGTAAGAATTAAGTCCGCCAAGAATAAAGGTTATAGGTGTTCGGGTCCTTAGATACCTGTGATACATGAATGGCTTGAAGATCCGTGCACATGAATTAAAACCAAGAAAAGAAATTTCCTGGAATGGATTCAGGAGCCAAGAATCAGAGCTGAACTCATCGCGACCAGGGCAACACAAACATATTGCACAGTAAAGACCCAGAGGGGATCACCTAGAGGTGTATCTGCAGAGGAGATTTGGAGGAAGGTTCCAAGAGGAAATGAAAGCCACCAGGACCATTTTGTCCTCCTGAGGCTTGGGTTTTAGATACCCGAGTTCAGCTTTCAAGCCCAAGGAGTGGGTGGGAGGGGGCCTGGAGAGGGGATGGGGAATATTCCTGCATAGCCAGTGTGCCATTAGATTGTAATTAACTTGTGATACAGAACACTGATTTCTACAGGTTAGCAGTTACTCTTTGGGGAAGCTTCGTTTTAGAGTCTTCATCAGTTTCCTAAGGGAAACTCCCAACTTTGTCCTTTATTGTCTTCTAAAGAATCTTATGAACTTTTGCTTCTAATGGGGAAAGAAATACGTTCAAATCTAGATGGAAATAGCTATAGAGAGAGTACCAGGGGTCAGGTCTGGGGAGACCACAGTCCCAAAGAAGGTAGCAAGAGCCTGTGGTGAGACAATCAGGAAAATTCTAAGCTAGCCTCTGGCTGCCGGGAGGTGCTCTCACACAGTCCCTGTGTTGCTAAAGCTGAGCTGCCTCATTACAAGAAAAACCTGGAATTTCCTTCAACTTGGGCTAAAGCCAGGACTGCAGTCCCCAAATGTTTGGTATTCGTGTTCACAGATGAGGTGTTTTCTGTAGAGATATGAGGTGCGGCTTGTGACTTTATCATCATACTTCTACCAAAGAGTAAGTGACCATCATTGCTTCAGCAAAGGGTTGTTTTTTGTTCTGTTCTTTTTGGTGTTTTATTTCCTAAATTTCCAGAGACAGACTTTAATTCTTAAATGGTCTCTGTATAACATGAGCTTTGAAGGACCCCTGAGAGCTGCCTTTCCCCGAAGCCCCCAAATGGCCTCTGACCCTTCCTCTGTCCTGTCTGCAGGTTGTCCCCACCTCTCCCCCAGATGGTGGCAGCTGGCCCTGGTGCACCAGAAGGTCCAGAGAATGTGATGCACTGTGTGAACAGCCCTGGCCTTAGGTGAGGTCCTTGAGTGGGTCGGGCTATAGGAAGCAGGTTGTGGGCTATCACAGACCCTCGTGAGCTATAAGAATCAGGGGTTTTCTTCTTGTCCTGGCCCCATTTCTTTTCTTCATCCTCTCTCTAGGGCCCTGGATCTTCTTCACCAATTGTCCCCTCCCCATCCCAAATGAATACTTTTGGAAAAGAAAGGTAAGGGTATAGACGGTTGCTCTGAGAGAATTTGGACAAAATATTGGGCTGGCCAAAAAGTTCGTTCGGGTTTTCCATACGATATTACAGGAAAACCTGAATGAATTTTTTGGCCAACCCAATATATTTATATAGAAACATACATATAAACGGATTGTGGAATCATCTTGCCCCTGGAATGCTTCATTCAAAGAACATAAAGATTTAAGTTAAAGAGGTTAACCCCTAAGACCTAACAGGATATTCGGAACAAGAACATTAAATAATTAAACATAGCTATCAAATTGTTAACAGGCACTAGGTACTATAATCTATAAGGAGACAAACAGCGTATGTGCACACAAGTGACCTCAAAGTCACTTTCTTAACAGCTGTTTCTAGTTATGCCAAATTTTTTCTACCTTGTATCCACTAGGTTTTCAGAGAGACAAGGCTTCAGTCTTAATGAAGAACTTAGAGCATAAATCAGACACCCAAATACAAACATTATGAAGATAAAAATTGAACTACACCATTTGCTTTATTGTATTTTCAAAAGAAAATCTCATTAACCAGAATAGAACATACATTTCCTCATTATCACCATATGATGCATAACATTTATTGAACAATTACTAAGGGAAAGTGCTATGCTAGTTGCTGCAACTACTTAACATAATTCAGTCCTTTCCAGGTCCTACATGGTAGAGGTGGAAACAGGACAGGAACTACTTGAATGTCAGTCAGTTCCACTGGAATGAATGAACTGAAACCAGTTAACCTCCAGTTTTGCATCATCACCCCATTGTATCACCAGAATGAGTTTGTGGGGCAGCTCATGACATGGCAGCTGGCTTCCCCCAAGCAAAGACTCTGAGAGGCAAAGAAAGATAGAGAAAGAGATAGAGAAAGAGGGAGAGATAGAGGGAGACAGAGACAGAGAGAGAGAGAGAACCAGCAAGACATAAGTCACCATAATTTTATAACCTAATATCAGAGGTGATATCTTGTTACCGATTCCAAGCTCTTACTGCTTGCTGCACAACTGGTCAATACACTGAGAGATGAGTTGTTGGGGCAAAGAGTAGCAACTTTATTTGGAAATCCAGCAGACAAAGAAGATGGTGGACTAGTGTCCTAAAAACCATCTTGTCCAGGTTTGGATATAGAACAAAGAAGGGGAGGTGAGGAGGTAAAGTAAAAAAGGCGATACGTTGTTGGAACTTATCCTGGTTCTGGCCAGACTCCTGAGGGAGGGGATGTGTTAAATTCTTCCTTCAGACATTTCACAGGTGGGCTTGGCCAGGCTATTTCCTGTGAGCTTAAACAAAGGTATTTTAGCTTAACACTCAGGCATAGGAGTCAAGGTTCCCAGAGATGGGATATTATGTATACTTTAAGCTATAGGCAACATCTCTTTAGTGATTTGTAGCAAAAGCAATCGAATACAAAAGTTAAAGTAAAAGGAAACATTGGATATGGAGTCAGATTTGTTCTTCCCTGTTTACTTCTTCCCTCATTACTTTTGCCATGTAGTCACTAGGCTCAGTCCACACTCAAGGGACGTGAATACGGGAGGTGAGAACCATTGCAGGCCATTTTAGAGCTGCCTACCACACCTTACAAATCAACAAGAGAGACAAACAGCACAATAGAGAAATGGACAAAGAATTGACAGCACTTTACAAAAGAAAATATTGAAATCATCAATAAACATAGGAAAACATGCTCATTAGTCAGGAGGGAAATAAAAATTAAAACCACGATGAAATACTTCTACACAACCGACAGAATAGCTAATGATAAAAAGACAGAATACCCCAACTATCGGCAAGAATGTGGAACAATTGGAATTCTCATATATTTCTGGCCAGAGTATAAATCTGTCCAACCACCTTAAAAACCTGTCTGGCGGGGCTTCCCTGGTGGCGCAGTGGTTGAGAGTCCGCCTGCCGATGCAGGGGACACGGGTTCGTGCCCCGGTCCGGGAAGATCCCACATGCCGCGGAGCAGCTGGGCCCGTGAGCCATGGCCGCTGAGCCTGCGCGTCCGAAGCCTGTGCTCCGCAACGGGAGAGGCCACAACAGTGAGAGGCCCGCGTACCGAAAAAAACAAACAAACAAACAAAAAACCTGTCTGGCAGTATTTATTGAAACTACACTACACATATTCTATAACCCAGCATCTCCGTTCCTAGGTAAATGCCTAGCAATTTTGTTAGGCATATATGTGTACACCAAAAGACATATATGAGAACATTCAGAGCAGCTTTATAATAGCCAGACAACTGGAAACCAATCAATATTTGTCAACAATAGAATGTATAAATAGGAGCATACAATTAATTACAATAAAGTGGCGAGGAGATAGACCATGGCTATACCTTAGCAATAGAAACAAATGTCATGAAATAATGTTAGGCAAAAGAAATGGTCAGAAATATATATTTACTGTGCAATTTTACTTATATAAAACTCAGAAACTGACCAAACTAATCCATGGTGAAGGGATTTCGGAGAATAGATAGTTTTGATGGGACTTAATGACTGGGAAGGGGCCAGTTCAGGGAGTTTTATGGGTCTGGTAATGTCCTATTTTTCCTGATCTGGTGATAAGGATGGTTAACTGTGAAAATTCAATCTGCTGTATATTTATGATTCATGCACTTTTCTGTATGTATAGTGTATTTTAATAAAATTTTTACTTAAAAAAATAACAGACTTTCTTCCTGTTATACTATCCAGAATGGCAACTGTGAATAAAACTTACTAATACATAAATCTATTGAAATTCTGTGTCCATTGGTGCTATGCCCTGAGGCTTAGTCTCTAAGGTCTTAAATATCAAGAATTAGTTTTTAATTTAATTCCTGGAAACTAAGAATTCACTAACATTGTTGACTTTTCAGTTTCCTTTCTTCCTCACAGGAAGCATTAGAAATGTCCTCCAATTTGGAGGACAACAAAAGCTGATCTGTGCTTTCCATCCTTAACGAGTCCTCAGAGCCCCGTTCTAATACCTCAGTCTTAAAATGATGAACAGAAGGAGAAGAAATAAAAGGGAGGAAGAGTAGAGAAATAAGCAAAATTCGAAAGGAAAGAAAAGAGATAAAAATGTGGGGTGGGGTGGGGTGTGTGTGAGTGTGTGTGTGTGTGTGTGTGTGTGTGTGTGTTTGATTGAGAATCAGGAGAAACTGGAGGAGGATTATGGAAATAGGGATGGAAGGAGGAGAAGATAGGAAGAGCAATAAAAGGAGGGATTTAGGACAGAGGAAGAGAGTAGAGCCTTTTCTTAGCCGTATGTTGAAATTTCAAATATGCTGTCCTGTTGATACCACCATGTGGAATACGAGTCTCGATTCAATTCTTCAGGTTTGGAAAATACAGTCCTGGCTGAAGAACTCCAAGCTAGTCAATGTCAAATAATTTGCATGTACTAAATGTTCATGAAGAAAATAAAGCCATGTAAGTCTTTGATAAAACTTTTTTTCTCCCATGAAAATGTGAGGGTGGCATAAAGGGATGTGGCAGCAAAGAGTATGACAAAAATTTGGCCATATGTAGCATCTTTATGACTTCATAGGACCTAGGATTAGGAATAGACATCAAAAATTCATAAGCCTTACCCCAAAGTTGAACCTTAAGTTCCTCTTTCATAACTTTCAAACGGAAGAATCCCTCGAGAGTCTGTAACTTGGTCATTTCCATCCACTGCCTCCTTTCTCTAATACTATATGAGATTGATTTTTCCATGAGATTTTGTCATAGGGAAGAACAAATCTAACTCCATATTAGATCTGTTTCTTTTACTTTAACCTTTGTACCCTATTGCTTTTGCTTCCAGTTAGGAATTTTGCCTATAGCCTGAAATGTACAGGATAGCCCATTCTCAAGGCTCTGACCTTTAAGGGTATGACACATTTCCATTCATATAGAGATAAAACGTTGCAGAACAGAGAATAACATTGATCTTGTCAGAGGTTTACAGGAACATCAGGACCTGACCTATGCATACAGCTGCAAGAAAGAAGTATTCCAACACCTAGAAGTCTGCAACAACCAACAACACCCCTCCCTCACCTGGCCTTTAAAAATGCTTTGCTGAAAACCATCAGGGAGTTCGGGGTTTTGAAGGGTATGAACCACCCGTTCTTCTTGCATGGCCTTGCAATAAAGATTTCTCTGTTCCAGACTTGGACGTTTCAGTATTTTTTGGCCTCACTGTGTGTTGGGCCCACCAACTTATGTTCAGTAACAATTTGAGGTCCTATGTTCTTTTATAGCTTGAACACTGAGGGCTGTAAACAAATGTACATGCAGAGTGAATAGCTGTGTTCAGTACTTTAGGGGCTGTAAATATTTTTGTTGTTAAGCAACTTCATGTTATAGTTATTGAAGAATAAGCATCCCATTGGCCAACCCAGGGAGGCTGATGCTCTTTTAGAAGCAAACTTTACAAAAAAGAAGGCCATCTTTCTGCCGGTATCCTTTCCTGCACCCTGCCCTCCCTTTCACTGTTTATCCCCAGTTTCCAAACTGTGGTCACACACAACTGATGAGGTGAGAAACCAAATTCTTATCTTTACCTTTGTTCTCCTTTTTCTCAACTTAGAAATTCTGCTTCAGAACGGATGCTATCTGCATGCATCCAACATAAAAAAATCACTTAAAAATCCATGGTATTCCTGGCTCTCCGTGAGAGGTATCTGCTTTTGCTGAAGGTTTGAAATCATTAGTTTTAAATTAAAATTAATGTTTGACACGGAGTAGTACAAATTAATGTTTGACACTGAGTAATATTAATGTTTGACATCTCATGCATGTTTCCTGGGAATTGCACGTAGATGGTTAAAAACAATGGTTTTTCCATAAACTATTCTGTGCCAAAGAGTTGCTTTCTACAGATGTGAAAAGTGTACATGGATGAATGCCATCTTTGAATGTAAACCTCATGGACTCGTGTAGGTTGTGCTGGAGTCACAATGGTAGATCCAGGAACTATCCAGTTCGTTGGACCTTTTCTAGTAGTTTCCATTTACTTTTTATCAAAAGCAAAAATCAAAGCTATTTTCAGTGCAAAACCAAATTCTAAACAACACTCACCAGAATTAGCCAAGCCACATTTCATCTGAAAATCACCTGCAGAATTTAGAAGGCAATGTAGAATTAGTAATTGGTGTTTTAAATGGATATACTGAGAAAATGCCGAGGCGATGAGTCAATACTTCTGAAAGAAATTTCATTTCAGAATTTTCTGAGTGAGGGCCCCAAATTATAAGCCTACCTACACATTAGCTCATGGATGATAGAAGTCAGTTCACCCAGACATTGATTGTGTGCATAATTTTAAAAAGAATAAATACTACTTTGGAAATTGCTCCGGTTCCTTCTGCCAAAAGGAACACCCTTTCTGGGCACATCGCCACTAGATAGTTGCCCTGCTTTCTTTGTGACTGTGGAACCCTGAAACACTGTTTGCAATTTTATGAAAGGATTCACTGACTCAGAGGATAATCAGGGAAAACTATTGGCTATTAAAATGGAGAAAGGTGGACCTGAGGATCCTTAAAAAGAGTTAGCCTTTATCTTAGTATACTGTTCACCTTCTAAGTATTTATTTAAACTTGAATCCTATCATCTCTCTCTACTGCCACACAACCAACATTTCTTATCAACTCTTTTTTTAATTATTTATGTTTATATATATATATAGAGAGAGAGACATATAGTTGATTTACAATGTTGTGTTAGTTTCAGGTGTACAGCAAAGTGATTCAGTTATTAATATATATATAAATGTATAGTATTTTTTATATATATACATATAAAACTTTTTCAGATTCTTTTCCATTATAAGTTATTACCCCTTGTGCTATATAGTAGGTCCTTGCTGTTTACTTATTTTATATATAGTAGTGGGTATCTGTTAATCCCAAACTCCTCATTTATCCCTCTCCCCACCACTTTCCCCTTTGGTGACCGTAAGTTTGTTTTCTATGTTTGTGAGTCTATATTTGTTTTGTAAATAAATTCATGAAACTTCAAGAGCTTCTTAAACAGCTGAGGCTCCTGGGAAAATCCATCCCTAGAGCAGGTATCTATTACGATGACAAACCTCTGGGCCCCCCAATATGGAAACTATAGGACCTGTTGGTTCCTCAGTGCCACACTGGGGCTCAACACTGGTCTGTTGCAGACAAGTTGGACATTCAAAGCCATCAGTAGTGAGACAGGCCTTGGGAAGAGGAAGTTCACGCTGCTGGACTTGTCTGTAGCCTGTCTCTGCCACCATAGCCATTCTGTTCCTGGGTCTATCCTGTGAGATCTGGCTGCCTGATGATGAAGCTGACGCATGTCAACTGGCCGAGTCATTTCGTCTGCTTAGTTGTTCGGGGCCCCTTCTGTGGATGCTCTGTGGTGGGCATTAAAGTGTGATGCAAACATCTGTACACTCTGTGCTGACTTGGGTTATTGTCCATCCACATGTCTTTATCCCAGATCTCCTTGCCCCCGTCTTCCCGTCCTTTTCCTTCCTGGCCACTGCCCGGTAGTCTGTATTCTCACACCAGGCAATGTCAGGTTCAATGCTCTGCCCACTGGGGAAATTTTCCCTTTCCCCTGCTTTTTAGTCACCCATGAAAGTGGCCATAATGCAGCCCCTGTCCATTGTTGACTTGTACCCACATACGGAGCCAAGCTATCTGCAAACCAACCTTGAATCTTTCCTCCTCCTTAGGTATGGAGTAGGTACACTGGTACAATCCCAGTGGGTGACGAGGGTTTGGGGTTACCTCATGCAACTGACATGTGCCCTCTGGTCCTGTGTGGACTTGACCTTGGATGCCTCACTTCCGTCTTGTGGTGGACTTTCTGGGCCCGTTGACTTTAGGACTTGGATGGTCTGAGAGAACCCAGCTCCTAATGGGACGTTCCGGATTCATGGTCACTGGGGGCTTCATAGTTCAGCATTCTAGCTCTCACAGGGCCAGTGACGTACTAGGTTCTGTTTCCTTCTCTGCTAAGGATGGCCTGGCTTAACTCCAGAATCACACTGGCCTGTGTTGTGACCCTCCTACTGGAGCTTAGCATAAGCTCTACACTGCAACACCTTTTGCCCACTGACACTTCCTAAAGCAGGGGATCTGCTTGATCGGATGATCCCAATGGCTGGGCTGAGGGCGTCGTGGCCTGGGCCTGACGCAGTGTTCTTACCCACTCTGGGTGCTCTTCAAAGCTGGCAGCCTTCTTTGTCACCCAGTTCATGGGCTGGAGCAGTTTCCCTAGGTGTGAAATGTGGGGCAGCCCACAGTGCAGACACTGCTCTCTTCGTATTTCCAAATGCAGTATCATCACACCCACCACAGCTTTGCATCCACAGGGTCATTTTCAAGGGTCACTGCCGGTGAACTATTTAGCAGTTGAACTGCATCTTGTGCCAGGGACCACACATGTGCTCCCTTCCTGCCAAGACATAGGTAAACTCATTCTGTGCCCCATCTTGCTGCCTGTTTGCCCAAACCACTCTTGGTACTATTTGTGTTAATCCAGACCCTCTGAGAAGCAGACATAAAGGCAGGGTTATGGAAAAACATGCAAGAATTTTATTAAGGAAGATGTCTGTGAGAAAACGATTAGGGAGAGAGCCAGAAAAGGCTGGGAGAGAGGACAGAGTATGAGCCATGTGTGAGCCCCAGTGAGGGAAAGAGGG
Source organism: Aethalodelphis obliquidens (assembly GCF_003676395.1). Lineage (NCBI taxonomy): Eukaryota > Metazoa > Chordata > Mammalia > Artiodactyla > Delphinidae > Aethalodelphis > Aethalodelphis obliquidens. The sequence goes on along the minus strand of NW_020837967.1, from coordinate 10,106,728 downwards.
AGGGTAGGGTGTCATGCAGTCTAAGGAAGCCTCAGCAAAGATGGCAGGGATTCCTTGAGCTTAAATTGGCCAAAAGAGGAGTTCTATGTCCCCAGAAATGAGTCGTTTTTAGTGTCCCCATAGCACTCAGTCCTTGACTGGGGAGCAGCCCGTGGCAGGTGTGATATTGCCCCAAAGGAAGCAGTGGATTTCAAAGGGAAGCATCTGGGGCCCTGGATCAATTAACCTCCCTGTAGCAGAAGGTCTATAAGGCACAGTTTCATATCTGCCATATGGATTCAATGTAATTTCAATCAAAATCCCATCAGTATTTTTTTTTTTTTTGCACGAACCCATGAGCTGGTTCTGAAATGTACATGGAAATGTAAAGGAATACCTAAAATAATTTGGAGAAAAAAAATAACAAAATTGGAAGACACATATCACCTAATTTCAAGACTTACTATAAAGCTGCAGCAACCACATATACATCTAAATCGATGAAGCAGCACAGAGTCCAGAAATAAATACATGCACATATGGTCTATTGGGTTTTTTTAAGGTGCAAACATAATGAAGAACTGTTATTCCATTCAATAAATGATGCTGGAAAAATTGAATGTTGATGTGCAAAAAATGAACTTGGACCCTTACCTCACACCACTTACCAAAATTAACTTGAAATGGATCATAGATGTAAAAGTAAAGTCAAAAACCAAAACTTCTAGAAGAAAATATAAGACAATATTTATAACCTTGGTTTAGGCAAAGATTTCTTAGGATATGAAAATCAAGAACTATACAATAAAAATTTTATAAATTAGACTATCAACATTAGAAATTTTGCTTTTGAAAAGCATTGTTAAGAAAATGAAAAGCAAGAAACAGACTGGAGGAAAATATTTGCAAAAAATATACAGATGGCCCCAAACTTATATTGGTTCGACTTACAATATTTTCAATTTAACAATGGGTTTATTGGGACATAACCCCATTGTAAGTCAAGGAAGATCTGTATCCAGAATATATGCAGAGCACATAAAGAGCTCTTACAACTCAATAATAAGACAAACACCCAATTTTTAAAAGGTAGGAGGGGCAAAAGTTTTGACCACACACTTCCCAGAAGAAGATATATGAATGACAAATAACATAAACATATGCTTAACATCAATAACCATTGGAAAATGTAAATTAAACCACAATAATATACCATTACATATGCACTAGAATATATAAAATGAAAAAGACTGACAATGCCATGTGTTGCTAAGGATATGCAAACACTGGAATGCTCATATATTGCTGGTGAAATGCAAAATGGTACAACCAATTTGGAAACCACCTTGGCAGTCTCTTATACAGTTAAACATGGACTTAACATATGATCCAATAGTTCCATTCCTACATATTTACCCAAGATAATGAAAAATATATGTTCACACAAATACTTCTAAAGTTCATCACCGCTTTATTTATAATAGTTCCAAATTGGAATCAATCTGTATCTTAGCATATCCGTATATTCACACAATGAAATTACTATTTAGCAATAGAAAGGAATGATCTGTTGATAAACCCAACAACATAGATAAATCTCAAAAGGACTATGCTGAGTGCAAAAGACCAGATAAAAGACTGTATGATTCATTCATATGAAATTCTAGAAAAGGCAGAACTATAGTGGCAGATCCGTAGCTTCCAAAACCTGGAGATGGGAAATGGAGATTGATAGAAAATGAGCACTGGGGAACTTTATTTGGGTGATGGGATTGCTCTATATACCATCAGCGTGGTGGTAGTTACAGAACTCTACAACGTTTGTCAAAATTCATTGAATTTTACACTTAAAATTGGTGAATTTCATTGCATATAAATCATAGCTCAATAAGGCTGATTTTTAAAATTAAGAGAAAACAAAATAATGGCAGGTAGGTACATAAAGCGCACTTGGAATAAGATTAAGAAAAGCTGACGCTTACTGAAAGGACCATGAATTTGGTTCTAAGATTTCTAATTACCATCCTGAAAATGGTAATCTAGCCAAAATGTACTGGTCTTGGTTTCAAGACCAAGTAAGAATTCCTCTATACATAAAGCGAACACCATTTGAAATCAGAACAATATTATTATAATACATTCAACAGTGACTTTGCAGCAGTGCACTGTCTATCATATTGACCCATTATACAGGCAATTCTGTGAAGCAGTTTGGGAATATAGTCATTAAAGTATTGTAAATAAGCAGTTCTTTACTGAACTGTATTAATCCATGGTGAGATTTCAGAGTACTGTAATCTTCAATTATTTTTTTTCCTAAATGTTATTTCTCTCAATAGGGCATTTAACAAACATTGGCAATGAGCTCAGGTTTGCATTTCTTGGCATGGGCAGTGATATACACTATTCCATGGTGCCGCCAACCCCCCTCCCAAACATTTGAGCATATCATTGAGCTGGAGATACAGGGGACCTGTGGGTAGAACTCAAGGGCTCTAACAAGGGAGGACTCTGCTAGCTTTATCCTTTGAGCAATATTCTCCTTTTGTATTTTCACATGAGAAATATACAGGGATTAATGGCTTTTAGCTGTTACCTTCTCTGCAGGCTCTCAGAGATTAAGGAAACCAAGCCAGTTGTATGTTTTTATGAGGTTCAAGTATATTAAAAAATGAAGGGAATTCCCTGGCGGTCCTGTGGTTAGGACTCAACGTTCTCACTGTCAAGGGCCTAGGTTCAATCCCTAGTCGGGGAACTAAAATCCCAAAAGCTGCATGGGCCAAAAAAAAAAAAAAAAAACCCTAAAAATTTTTTTTAAAATTTTTTAAAAATTAAAGAAGTCTCTAAATATTATAATAAATACAATGTTAAGAATTAATAACTTACTATGAATTAATAGTTTGTAAATATTGTCAGTGTATCTGTGTGACTGCATGTTTATTTGGAGATAATGTCAAAAATTTATATTGAAGCCCCCCAAAGTCCGCATTCCTTTTTTTTTTTTTTAATAAATTTATTTATTTGTTTTTGGCTGTGTTGGGTCTTCGTTGTTGTGCTGCAGACTTTCTCTTGCTGCGGCGAGCGGGGGCTACTCTTCATTGCAGTGCGCAGGCTTCTCACTGCGGTGGCTTCTCTTGTGGAGCACGGGCTCTAGGCGCATGGGCTTCAGTAGTTGTGGCACACAGGCTTAGTTGCTCCATGGCATGTGAGATCTTCCCGGACCAGGGCTCGTACCCGTGTCCCCTGCATTGGCGGGCAGATTCTTAACCACTGTGCCACCAGGGAAGCCCCCAAAGTCTGCATTCTTAACCATCATGTTATAGGCTGAACTGTACAAAGATGCCAATTGTTCATCTGCTACCTACAAGATGAGTAATTTCATGTGGTTCCCCTTAATAGAATGCTGAAGTTGACTCCAGCTGTGTTCATTTGAGTTTGCATATATGGGACACACTGGTTCCTACTGCCACTCAAGAATACACATCAACCTTTTATCTGAATTTGACAAATACAGTATTTATAGCCAAGTGTTTTTTGCTCCAGGGCAAAGACATTTTAAAATTCATGTCTCCTTTGTGAAGAGGTGGGAGGCATAGTAAAGCTGATGAGGGCTTAACAAAAAGAAAAGTTTCCTAATGATTAGAGCTGTCGAAGGGCACTGATGGCCACTGCGGACACTGGTGGGGGCCTTTTCCCCGAGAGCCACCCTCAGAAGTAGGACCTGCTATTATCCAAAACCTTTATTGAGGTGCACTTTCTCAAGGCGACTCAGCCAGAGCAGGAGGTGGGCACCCATCCCGGCTTGCCCACAGGGTGGTAAGGCTGCTCTGCTGCCCGTTGTACTGGGGATGCTCTGATTTTTATCTCAGATGCCAACATTTAGAAATCAAAAGCAAGGGAATTCTACTGAAAACAGGAAAAGTTCCTTTTGTTCTAGTTGAAAATTTTTGTAATTTAGAAAAGATTTAGAGAGAAATAATGCTATGTCCTTAAGAAGCCCGTGTTGAGAGACCTTAAATTGTGTAGCCTATTCTCATAAAGACAAATTCCTTTCTGGCCTCCAGCAGGTTACTAAACCATCCTTTCTTCCTTCCGGACAGAGCCCATGGGGTTCCTTAGATGTTCAGCACTGAGATTTAGTAGCACTGAATTTGCTGTAAATTGACTCTGGAGGGTAATCGGATCATGACCACTGCCCTCATCTGCATTTTATTGGTTCATGGTGCTCACCTGTGTTCACCTTGGTACCAAAGCCTCACGGAGACCTGCTCTCAGCAGTGGCCAGATCCCAGGGCTCTGACTTGAGCTGGAAGCCAAAAACTGCAGCCCACATTCCACAAACCAGCTCAGTTGGCTCCCCCCAGCTAGTAGGACCACCAGCATGAGCAACGCCCGAGAAATAAAATCCAACGGACCTCGAGCCTGCACAGAATGAGACGGAGCATCTTTGCAGGCTAGAATGTTTCTCTTCCTTCCACACCATGTCCACACACGGCTCCCCTGAGCTGGATGAGGATAAGCAAGTGTCCCATTAACTGTGAAGTTTGGTTTCACTGATTACAGGTTGCAGTGATCACCGGGCTCAGTGGATCCGATCTGACTTCTCCAAAAGCCATTTTACAAGGGGGCTAATGTATTCGTCCCTTGCTTACCCTCATCAGTGGGGCATTCAGTGGTAAGGATCAGATCGGAAGTAATTTCTTAGATTTTCTTCCAATGTTTCCAAAGAGAGGAGAGATTATCTGCTTCCCTCTGAATCTTCCTGATGGTGTGGAGAGCCCTGGGACAGCTGGGATGGGGGGGTGTCCTGTTTGCAACTACTAAGCATACGTTGTCATTGGCCAGCCTTCTGACATGTGTCTCAGCCAGGAGGCACGGGGTTTACCCCCTCGAGAACACCATCCTGTTTCGTGGCTGTTCTTAGATCTCTGGAGCCAGGATCAGGGTGAGATGCCCATCACTGCCTCCCTGGTCCTATCAGAGGCTGATACATCTTCACTTTCTGCTCCTTAGTTTTTCTCTGGCTTATAGCTCCTGAACAAAAGCAGCAGACAAGAGTCTCCTACACAGCAGAAGTGACCAAGAGCTGGACCAAGCACTCGGGGCCTCCTCCCCGCAAAGGTCTGCACTGCTCCACACGGGTCACGTTCTCTTTCCCTGCTCTCCTTGCCTGCCGGGCAGCCACGAGGCACATGCCACCTGCCTTCATTTTCCTGCATCACCTTACTGTGCTGCTCCCAGGGTTTGGAGTAATAATTGCTAGTGCCCTGGATTGGTTCCCCTTTGCATTATATTATTCACTCCTTGCAAGTTTCCCCTTAATATAGTTCATGCTCAAGGCTGCTGTCTGGGTCTTTATCACAGGAGAATTTTCAGGTGTTTGGTAATTAAGAGAAAGAACTATGGAAAGTTCCTTCCTCTGCTCCCAGCCAGGTCAGAGGAGAGGAGAAACCCGCAAATATTAAACTGATGCCAGCCATCATCTTAGAATAAAGGGGACGAAGCAGAAACTACTGCTTTGTGTCAGCGCATGTGTATATTTTATTCAGTAAAAGAAACTGCTGTGGGCCCAAACACCCCACTTTTGTGTGTACACGGCTGGCCTGGCCTGGAGGATGGATCTGAGATTACATTCCATGATGTTGCACCACTATGTTCAATAACCACGTCTTCTTTTCACATCCAGATCACATTAGGAGCCCATTTACTTTATTCAAAAAAAGTGTAAGCTATTCAGTCCTGAGTCTCCGGTTATCGCTGGCGTTCGTACATGACTGAGCACGGTGACTAAAGCCTCATATGAACATTTTGAACTGTGATTTTGACTTTTTAACCTGGGGCTCTTCAACTTTCCTAAAAGGAGAAATCCAGTTGATAACATCAGACCTTATGGTATCATATTAGCTATTAAAAAAAAAAGAAAACAATAGAGAGCAAAAATAATTGAAATAACACCAGCCAGGTGAGATAATCAAATCCATCTTCATCCCTTCACACTGAGAGAGGAATGTCAGCCCATTTCTCCTTCCTCTTCTCCTTCTCCTTCTCCTTCTCCTTCTTCTTCTTCTTCTTCACTGTGTAAGCTTCAGCTCTTATTTCATTTTAAATAGCTCTCCCATCATTGCTTGTTTTACAGATGTGAATTCGCGGAATGAATTAATTTTTGCTCACGGCATTTAGTTTAGTGATAATCTTCTTCTCAGAGGAATGGAAATGAAAGGGGAAAACATATTAGCAAAGAGCCTCCACCCTACAATGCCAGGTCTGTAATGAAGTCTAAAGATGCTGAGAGAAAACACTGCCTAACCAAAGTAGGTCTATTACAGCCAGGTTTTGACATTTTCACTGAACCCTACTAGAAAGGGGTAAGAAAAATCGCTGTCAAGACTCACTTGAAGGGTCAAAGGGAAATGAAAGTTATTCTTTAACGTGGATGAGGAGTGGAAAGATAAAGTGCAGTCATTAAGGGAAGCCAGTAGGTGACGTCCCCAAAGGGGATGAGATCCTGGTCATGGAACACTGTGGAAAGAAGCCACAAAGCTCAGTCCCAGGTGGACAATCGTTCGTTTCTCTTCAGTGGCCCCGTGGTGTTTTGGAAGGAGCAACCAAAATGAGAATATATCCGCTTGAGCCTGGACTCTACCACATTGGGGCGGTCTGTTTCCTCACTTGCAAAACGAGAGGAGGTGGACCTCAGAGGATTACATCAGCCTCTAAGGAGATGGAGAAGCTGAGTCGGCTTCCCAAAGGGTGCAGATAGAGAGAGAGTGATCAGGTGCTTGAAGATGCAGTCAAGCAACTATGACTTTTCATCGTCCGGACCCTCTTTCTTGCCGCACTCTTTAAGAGCAGAAAGTAGAGGATGGCCAACTGTGCTTTACTGGATGGTAGCAGAAGGATGAGAAAAGAGATTTTTTGGGTTTTTTGGTTCTTACCGATTTCAGAGCACTTTGATACATTTGTTGTTTTTTCTTTTTAAATGAAAAGTTCAGAGAGAAGCAGCTAGTGTCATTTTTCGAAGAGGACAGCTGGTCAAACGATTCCTCTGTTCAACATCTCACTGTGGTTCCTCAACCCCTTCAAGGAGAAAATTCAAATTCCTTAGAATGATATGCCTGGCACAAAGTGGCTATCCTACTTTGGTTAAATGAATAAATGAAAAACTAGTACCACTGACCACTAATCCATGGTGACAACAATCACGAGTATAAAAAATGAAGAAATATTGATACTACTGCCCAGACCCTAAGACAACTTTCTTGGCTTCAGTGGAAGATTCATGTGGGTGACAGAAATGCCAAGGACTCTCCAGAACTAAAAAGAGAAATTCTCTTTGATTAATGAAAAGGATTGAAAGAGAATTAGAGACCAGCTTCCATACTCGGTGGCTGGGTGTTGTCTTACACACAGTCACTGGAAAACCATTGGACACCTGTGCTATGGGTCTCTCCCTTGGTCTGAGGAACATCATCTTGTGTCATCCCTTTAAGTTCCTACTGTTCTTCTGCAAAAGCTGACCAACTCAGAATTCCAGCCCATTAGGAGACAAAATTAATTTGATAAACTCCTTTAAATGGAGGCATTAATGGATGGTAATGGCTAAATTGGTGAGGAAATCCCAAAGGGGGTCATCCCTGTGTGTATGAATCAAGTCCCAGGGCACAAAATGGAAAATTGCCCAGAGGCACCTTGACAGCCAAGGAGGAAGCAATCAGCATGATTTTCTCCTTTAGGTTGGGATGGGGGGAAGATTCTGGACGGCCCACCCTCAGAAATACAAGCCTAGCTCAAGGGAGGCAGAAACCGTACAAACCCTGTGAGAGCTGTAACTGTGAAAACCCTGCGTTGTCTCCTCATTGGCTATTTTTTAAACTAGACTGAGAATGTCTCTATTTCTTTAAAAAAATTCTGTCAATATTTGCTTTATATGTTTTGAATTTTGTTACTGGGCCAAGTTGAACTGTTATACCTTTTTCTCTTGAACTGACTTTTTAATCATCACCTCTAACAAAATATCTTGTCTTAAGCCTTCTTTATATGATATTAACATAGGTACATTAATTTTCTTTTGGTTGGTGTCTGTATGGTGTATCTTTTTTCCATCTTTTTTTTTTTTCAGTCTTATGTCCTAAGTATTATGAAGAGTTTGTAGTTGCCTTTCCTATCCTGTCTGACAATCTTTGCTTGGCTTTTATGTAATTACGGATATAATTGGATTTAAGTTTATCATCCTGTTGATTTATTTGTTTACTTACTTATTTTCATTTCTGTTATGATGCCACTCTGCCAGCTGGGCATTCTGCTCCCTCCCTTTTTTAAGGTGTTGAATGTCAATAGTTACCATACACAAGAGAGCAGTCACAGTAATTTAAAAGTCTCCTACTCAAGCAGGCATATGTAAAGCAAAGGGGAGTCCTGGGTAAGGGATCAGGCCCAACAGCAAAAGTGATCTTTGAAGACTGAGGAGAAGAGAGAGAGAGCACACAGACTGGGGGACAAATATTTATAGGACAAGAGCTCCACAATGAGATTTTCATATGATGCTAGGGAAAGTCTAATTTCAGGCAGCCAGTCCCAGTCTGGGAGATCCAAATGGACATAGCAGGGTGCTGTGCAGGCAACTTAATAAAGTGCAGCAGGAGTGAGCGCCAGTTACATTTACTGTTCCCCATCCAGTAAATTCAGATGAGTATCAGTTTTCACAATTGCTCTGTAAGTGTTCACTGGCTTCATTAAATGACTTGATTTAAGTGTGAGTTTTCTGGGCGTGACTCAATTCTACTTCTCCACAATTTGTACCTTCTGGTGTTTCATTGCTTTATTGCTCCCTTCTTTCATTTTTTTCAGATTAATCAAATATATTTCTAATGTTTTCTCCTTTCTTATTTAGTTGTACATCATTGTATAATCTGCAGCCTTAACTTACTATAGTCCACCTTAAATTAGTATTTTTATTACTTCCCAAACAATGCAAGCATTTGGTATTTTATCTCCATTTACTGCCCCATTATTTATGGAGTATAATTTACATCTATGTGTCGTTAACCCACAGATATTATTGTTGTTCTTTACTCTTCCTCCAGTTTTGTGCTCCCTTCTGGAATCATTTTCCTTCAGCTTGAAGAAGTTTCTTCAATGTTTCTGACAGTTCTAGTTGTCTGGAGAAAATTTTTCTCAACTTTTGCTTGTCTGAAAATGCCTTTGTTTTTGCCTTCAATTTTGATCTCCATTTTGCTGCCATTTTCTCATAGAACTTTAGCTTTTTTTTCTTTTACTTTAGCATTTTACAGATGTCATTCTATTGTCTTCTGGCTTTCATGATTCTTGTTGAAATGTCAGCCATCAATTTTATTGTCCCTCATTTAAATGTAATGTGTTTTTTCCTCAGGCTACTCTAAAGATTTTTTCCTCTGTTTTTAGTTTACAGAAATTTGACTGTGATGTACCTAGTGGTGGTTTCTCTGTATTTATTCTACTTATGGCCCTCTGAGTTTTGTGAATCTATTGGTTTGTGTCTTTAATCATTTTGAAAACCTCAGCAATTATCATTTCAAATATTTCTTTGAAGCTCTTCTCTATCTCCTCCTGGGATTCCATTCACACATATGTTAGACATTTTACTAAGCCCTACATTTCTCTTATGCTTTATCTGTTTTCTCCATTCTCTCCCACCCCCCTCAAATATGTGCTTCACTTTGTTTCTTATTGATCCATCTTTGAGTTCATTAATCTGTGTTTTACTGTTTATTGTCTTATTTTAAACCCATCCAAAGAGATCTTAATTTTTAATACTGTATTTTCCATTTCTGGACAAGCCATTTGATTCTTTTTTCTGGATTACAATTCTCTATTGATGTTCTTCATTTTCATCCTTTGTACATCTTTTCCTATATTTTCTTTAACATATTAATAATAATGACTTTAAAGCCTTATCTCTATGTTCATGTCTATAGGTCTCCTATTGCTTCTTATTTTCTCCTGAGTATAGGTCACATAACCTTGTATCTTCATTAGTCTAGTAAGTTTTGAGAATATGCTGGACAGTAGCCATTTAAAAAGTCATAAAAGCTCCAGATGACATCTTTCACCATTAAGTATTTACTCCTGTTTTCCGTTTAGGTAGATAAGGTAATGGAGTATTCACCTTGATCCAGTTATAGACTGAGCTCACACAGGACTGGTTAGTAGTTTTAGTGTGCCTAACTTCATTTCTTATACAACCTTTTTTTTTGAGGAAGGAGAGGGGAATGGCCCTTCTGAGATTTCTGATTAAGACCCTGACAGATCTCTGTCTACTCAGTCCTGGAAGACTGCAGGGAATTCAATTCCATACTTCAAAAGTTTTGGACTTAGTTATTATGTCTCTTGCTTCCCTCTCCAATACCCTACTTCCCCTCCAACTCTCCCCAATAGCTCTGAAATCTAGTACATCAGTAAATTTCCTGAGATGGAGACAACCTGGGTGTTTGAAGCAGGCCACCTCCCTCTAGTAGAACTTTCTCCCCTAAGCTTCCTAAGATTATGGAAAATTTCACTGTGTTTTTGAGAAGCATTTGGCATTGTTTTCCAACCACCTATCCTATTCCAGTTATTTACTGCTGCTTAGCAAACCAGCCCAAAAGGTAGTTGCTTAAAACAATCATTTCTTTTGATCATGAATCTACAATTTGGGCAAGTCCTGATAGGGATGCCTCATCTCTGTTCCATGGGGCATCAGCTGGAGTGCCTCACCTGTGTTTGGAGGGATTTGGTCCTGTGTTTGGAAGGATCTAGTTCCATGATGGCTTACTCACATCTGGTAAGTTGGTGGTATCTGTCAGCTGGTAGCCTAGCTGGAGCTATTGGCTGAGATTCCTCTCCACATGGGCCTCTCCATGGAGCTGTTTGGATATTCTCACAGCATAGAGTCTGGGTTCTAAGAGGCAGAGAATGGAAGCTGCAAATCTCTTAAAGACTGGACTTAGGATTTGTTACAGCACCACTTTTGCAGTATTTTATTTGTCAAAGCAGTCATTAGCCTGCCCAGATTCAAGGGTAGGGGACATAGATCCCCAACCATCAATTGCAGAAATGTCTAAGAAGTTGTAACTCACCACACTCCATGGCATCCCAGAACTAAATAAATGTCCTATGAGAAAAACAGACCACAGTTTTAGATGTCCTCCATTTCTAATATGTCATTTCAGCCTTTCACAATCACCAAAAGTCTCACTAGTTTCTCTTGTCTTTAGGAGAGTGCCTCTGAGTGGGTCACTCCAAGTATAACCCTCAGTCTGGGTCCAGAGTCTGAAAATATTCTCAGAGCTGAAATTACTCACCTCTGAATGGCATTCCCTTGGCTGGGATTCAAGACCATCTTTGCTGCTTCCAAAGCTCTTCAGCAACTTGAAACCATGGTTGTTATTGAGACTGCCTAGTACAACATATTAAAGTAAGAAAAGAAGAGGGCTCAAGAGAGAATCTCAAGAACCTCCAAAGCTAAAGAGACAGATGTGAAGATTAGACTGAGAAACACCAGCCAGAAGAATAGGAAGAAAAGCAGGAGAGGGCGGAGCCGCAGAAGCTAAGGTTGAGTGTTGAATATGTGAGAGTGGTCTCCAGTGCCACAAAGAGGATGGTAAGATAAGGAATGAAGCCTGCATTGGATTTAGGGACAGAAAGACAGGTGCAAGGAGTGTTTTGGTACAAGGATGGGTGTAGAAGCCAGAAGGACATGGGGTAAGAAGTAAAAAGGAGGTGATTGATAAAGTGAAGACGAGGTGAGTGGGCAACTCTTTCAATAGATCTAATTGTGAAGAGGAGGAGAAAGATAGGGTGATACGTAAAAAGGGACATGAGATTGAGTGGAAGTTTAATTTTTTATTTGAATATAGGATAAACTTGAAAGTGTCTGAATGGTAATGGAAGGAGGCCAATAGAAAGGAAGGAGCTGAAGGACAGGAATAAAAATGCAGACATAGAGAATGGGCTTCAGGACATGGGGAGGGGGAAAGGGTAAGCTAGGATGAAGTGAGAGAGTAGCATTGACATATGTACACTACCAAATGTAAAAGAGATAGCTAGTGGGAAGCAGCCGCATAGCACAGGGAGATCAGCTCTGTGCTTTGTGACCATCTAGAGGGGTGAGATAGGGAGGGTGGGAGGGAGATGCAAGAGGGAGGGGATATGGTGACATATGTATACATATAGCTGATTCACTTTGTTATACAGCAGGAACTAACACAACATTGTAAAGCAATTATACTCCAATAAAGATGTTAAAAAAAAAAAAGAAAGGAAGGGGCTGAAGCTGTAGAAGACAAAGGGGTAATAGATGAACAACAACATCTCTTGAGAGGCAAGAAGAGATTTTATCCAGAGAAGTGGTGGCGAAATCATCCCTAGGCTAGGATTAGCATGGTGAGAGTGAAGAGGAGCTGGGTGAATTCTTCTCTTCTATTAAATCAGGAAACAAAAATAAAGAATGGGATGCCCATGGAGCTAGGTTTTGGGTAGGGTAGCAGAAAATGGTGGGGGGTTCTAGGAAATTATTCCATTTACTTTAGTGAAATAGGAATATAGCTCCCTGCTAAAAGTGTGAGAAGGCACGCAGAGAGGTAGAAGATTTGAGAAGAGATGAGGTTTGAAATAAGCACTGTGGGGAATAAGAAAGATATATAAAGATTACTACTGGGCCGCTTTGAGTCTAATTGAGGTTATAAATCAGCATCACCAGCCTGAGAGGTTTTTGATATAAGGAAACATACAAGTCAAACAGTTAAGCTAACTTGGAGTTGGAGTTTTATGAAGCATGTGTCACAGAAGAATAATAGACCAAAGAAACTGAGAATTTAGGCAAACAAGTGCTTGAAGCAATGGTCCTAGTAGTCTAGGCTGGAAGGATGGAAAGTTATGATAAAGTGGTAGAATGGAATAAATTAAAGCAATCCGAGTTGCATGCATGAGGTCAAAGTTCAGGAGTAGTGAGAGTTCAGGTAGACGTTTATGGCCAGAGAGGAAGACGTGGAAAATTAAGCTTTCAGAGGCAGAAGAGTTCAGCGTGATGGCAAAGCACACACAGCAGACACCTGAGCAGGTGGCTGAAGTGAGGAGGTGATAAAAGGCCATTGACGCTGAGGGAGTCTGAGAGCTTCAAGGTTTGGTTGCCAAACCAGCAGTACAAATGAAACAATAAGACATGCTGACTGGATTAGAGGTGTTGATGGGGACCAAGAACCAGATTCCCAAGTGTGTGACTGAGAGGTCAGCCCAGGGAGCGAGTAAGTGTCAGCAACAGAAAGAGCAAATGAGTGTTGGCATAGATGGGGCAGTACTTCCAAGCTGCAAGAGAGAAGACCAGCACAGTGTCGGAAGTGGCATTGGGCTTCCAGAAGGAATGAGGACTCTGTCTTCCAAGACTGTGGTCCATGGAGTAACCACGGGTCAGTGGGCAGCATCTTTTTATGGGGAGCACAGGCAATACAGTAAGTCCCCTACATACGAACCTTCAAGCTGTGAACTTTCAAACGTGCGAACGTGCGTTCGCATGTCTAATCACGGAAGTTAGTTCACATATCTGGCGTACATTGTCACGTGTGTGCATCCTCTACAAGTAGTTGTGCTTTTGTGTACTTTACTGTACAGGACTGTACAGAGTACACTAGTACAGTATCTTTATTTTTTGCCTGTTTACTCGATGCCAGCGCCTGTATGCCAGCTGCTGTACTGTACTACTGTACTTTTCAAGGTACTATACTGTATGATTAAAAAGTTTTCTTTATTTTTTGTGTTTGTTTGTTATGTATTATTTGTGTGAAAAGTATTATAAACCTATTTCACTACAGTACTATATAACCGATTGTGTTAGCTGGGTACCTAGGCTAACTTTGTTGGACTTATGAACAAATTGGACTTACAGAACAGAACACATTCATATGTAGGGGACTTACTGTAAGGGTCTTCAGGGGTAAACCAGCTATTAGCTGCAGCAAAGAGAAAGTATTCCTGATAGTGTCATCTGTCTTCTGCTGTCACGGGGAATAGACGGGCCTCTGCTGAGACAATAGGCTGTTTTCAGATGTGTCCTTATGACAGCTGCCCTGACCAAGAGGAAATGTGTCCGGCATCACTCCCTCCAAACCCCTCACCCTTCTGAAGATGCCAGGGAGCCCCCAGGCCCTGGAGCCCGCAACATGTTCACTCAGGCAGGGCGACCTTCCTGGGGAGTGGTCCCCTGGCCTGGGCAACCAACAGCTTCTCCTTCCCCCTGTTCTCATTCTCTGCTAAAGCATTATGACATTCATTGTCATGGGTTAGTGCAGAAAGAATAGAGGCAGACTTCAGACATAAATGGACATTCAGTTCATGAAAGACCAATGGCTCAGAGAGCTACCAAATTAAAAATTCACTCTGATTTTGACACAGTAAGGTGAGGCAAGGACCGTGTCATCACATGCTCTCCTGATAGCTTAGGTCTGTGTGAGCAGAACATGGCAGCTGTGCTTCCTACTGCTATAAAGGTGATGCAGTTTCTGCAAAACAAGATCAGGCATCTCTCTGAATTAAAGTTGCTCATTTGGATGTCACTGGTTTTATAGGTTTGCTTCTATTTTATTTGCAGGTTTTTTCGAAGCATAGGTACTTTACTATTGAAATAACATTATCATTCAACACTGGAATCGACGGATTATTTTTCTGGAAAGAGGATCTATCTGTACATTCCTCTACTGTGAGAAACAGTGACACAAAGAAAGCCCAACAGTACAGAAGTCTCGGCTGAAGTCCAAAGACAGCAGTTGCACTGGGCCAAGCCTTGCAGATCCTCCATGTTTGCCTGGGGGGCTTGAGGATGAGATCATAGGTCTTTAGAGTCTTCTCTCCAAACGCCTGGGAAAGAAGAACTCAGTTTTGCAAACACTTGTCTTGTTCACGCTCTGCTTTCGGTTACTAAAGAAGGGACGGGAGGAGGGAGGGGAGAGATGATTTCATCTGTGTCTGGGGGTACCCTGGGGAACATGTGTATGGAATTACACTGACTCTTACGAGCACTTTTAGTTTGCTATGCCAGCAATTCAAGGATGGCAGACTGCAAGATACCCTAGACTATCAAGATGGCCTCCACTCAAAGTGCTTGGAAATGCCACTTGTAATCTTAAAACAAAACCCACCTTCCCTCTTCAAGAATAGTCAGCAGTTTAATTATGCTAAGTACTTTTCACCCCAGGAGGCTTCCAAGTTGCTGTATGAAGCAACAGAGTAGCATTCTTTTAAGGCTTAAGGCTATACATTTAGAAAGCTGATAAGTGTCTCACATCAGAAAGCCTAAAGTCTTTTACGTAATTTCCAAGGATTGCATTTTACAAACGCACTTTCCAATTCAAGCAAAGAGAAGCCCTAATACCCTAGCTCTTTATAAATCCTCCCTGGCCTTGCTAAGCTTTCCTAGATAAATATGGATGGAGACTTTTACCAACAAAGACAAACATTTGGTTGCACATGTAAATGCAATTGTTCAAGCTGTAAATTAAATTCAATTATGTACAGAGAGTAGTATCTTAAGCCTCCTGCTAATTATACTTGTGAGTTTCAACTCATTAAACTCGGATAATGCTCAGAAAGAAGAAATCTGGCAGCCGCCGGCCACGCATCCCACCGGCCTGTCCTCCTTAGTCACTGGAGTTCTGCATGTTGGCAAAACCATTGGATATACAAAGAGTCTAAGAAAAGTAGAGAGAGACATGCGGGCTGTGATGATGGAAAGTGTAACCAAGGGTAGGGCTGATGTGCACCCCACAAAGGTATTGAAAAATATTGCCTCAGAGTACAAAGAAGCAGAGGAG
This sequence comes from Aethalodelphis obliquidens, assembly GCF_003676395.1. NCBI lineage: Eukaryota > Metazoa > Chordata > Mammalia > Artiodactyla > Delphinidae > Aethalodelphis > Aethalodelphis obliquidens. The sequence continues at coordinate 10,090,931 of NW_020837967.1, read as the reverse complement.
GCCTTCCGAGGGAAATGCTAATACTGAGAGGTGATGAATCTGTCTTCACATCCAACCGACTCACTCCCAGGGCAACAGTCCAAAGCCAGGCAGATTCCATTGCTCCTCTCCTTGGTAGAGCCGTTCCACTCTTGGCCGGGGTTCTCCCCAGGAAGCAGAGCTGACTCAGCACTCTGTTGGTCACTGGGGCTTTGTCACCTCTTTCAGCATTGCTTCTCCCTTTTGCTGTTTACTCTCACCCTGACTTTGACCCCTTGGTGACCGAGTTACCCGATAAGTGCATTCCTGGGAAGGGGAAATATGCTAACCAAGCCAGGAATGTTTGCAATTTTTTAAAGGCCTCATGGGGAGCACAGTTTCAGCCCAGAGAACAAATCGCTGAGGCTGAAATTTCAAGTGTTCATCAAGGAGATGTGACCAGAGAGACAGCCCTTCCTACAACCTCCAAATCACGGGCTGTGGGTCATTCCTACCACTCAGCTGGCCCTGATCCTAGGAGGTGGATTTGTTCAAAAGATGTTCATCCTAAAAAACAGGCATTGTACTGGGCTCCTGCTCTGGAGAAGATCTTAGAGAGAGAGAGAGAGACATGCACTGCTTGAAGAGCAGAGAGATCTCTGAGTCCAAATTCACTTTTAGCCAAAGGATTTTATCATATCCTATACATCCAAGATAATCGCAGATATTCTTCACAATGTTTTGAAGACTTGGCACTGAGTCCCTGTGTCAGTTATCTATTGCCATGTAACACACTGCCCCCAGAGTGGCTTAAACAAAAATCCCTTAATTAGCTCATTATTCTGCTGAGCCATTCTTGCCTTGCCCCGATGGTCTCTGCTGGGCTCTGTCACGTGACTGTACTCACTTGACAGTGAGGCTGGCTCGTCCCTATGGCCTCACGCACACGGCTGGCGGCTGGCTGGGTGTCGACTGGGATAATATGGGGCACTGGACCACGTGCCTCTCATCATCCGTGAGGCTAGCCTGGGCACCTTAGCCTGGCAGAGGCAGGGCTTCAAGCGTAGCTGAAGGGCAAGCCCCATGTGCAAACACTTTTCCAATGTCTGTGTCAGCTTTGCTGCTGTCCCACTGGTGCGAGCAAACCACATAGCCCAGCCCGACCCATTGTCAGAGGGTCTACCCAGAGATGTAGATATCAGTGCGTCTCTACTCATCGAACTCAGGTAATGTTAAGAAAAAAGGAACTTGGCAACAGCAAGAGGGACCATTACTGGAAAAATCAACCCAAGCTACACATGATACATACATGGCTTTAAACAAAGAAACACAAATCAGGAGTCCTTCCCTCTAAAGCAGGCTTCCCAGGCTTCTGAGTTTCTTAGACTAACGACATTTAAGAAGGGATAAGGGACATGGGAGTAAAGCATAGGGTCATTGAGATTTTTATTTTGTCGACAAAGAACATGAAATAATAGGTAGTTACTGTCTACTATCCCAATTATTTTGATAAAAGAAAGGACATATCAATACCAAAGTAGGAACAAGGCATCATTTTAGAATATGCTAGTCCTCTAAATAGAATAAATTCGGTTTTATGAAAAGCTACCTACATTGCCTTCATTTTTCTCATTTCACTGAAGATCAATGGAAACCTCAATTAGAATGGCCCTAGTGAGGTGACTGACATCTCGGAGTCACTGAGCTAGAGAGAGATAATAGGATACCGCAGGCTTCGCTGATGAGTAGTCATTAACTGTGTATTGAGTGTGCATGAGAGCACCGTCTCCGAGTTTGAAGGATTGAGAGGAGGGGTAGAGAGCAATTTTCCTCAAGACGTTTGTAGTCCAGCCTGGAAGTAAAGACTAGGCACTCATATAAATGGTCAAAAATTTGGAAAACAGAAATTCCGAGTGCAGAAAAGAATTGCAAAATTAATAGAGGTGAGCCTGGAATACGACTGTGGTACCAGCTCGGAGGCAAGAGAGAAGAACCACGTTGCTAATTCATTTCCCATTTAATTCATTAATCCCGGCTTTTATGGGAAGCTTTCTAGAAGGACCTTGAAGAAGATTTTCTTACATATCTCCAGTGTTCTGTCTTACCAGTTTACATTACAGCTCTGCCGGGCAGGAATGCGTCTACTGCTAAGCTGTGAGCATCAGTAGCCTGGGCTGCCCTGGTTGTGTTAGCAATGCAGTCCTCCAGACATGTGTCATTTTTACCTATCTGGCTGTGCTGATTACACTGAAATGAAGGATGAGCAAATAGAATTTCCAAGTCCATTGCTTTCTAAGATACTTGGAATGTGTTTGCAGAAGAGATACCTATTGAGGTGGCAATAGGCACGTGAGGATGCTCTCATTCTTCCTCTCTCTGAGAACCTGTCGGCACTCTCTCTAGTGATGTAGAGAGTAGGTGAGCCCAGGATAGTTTTGCTTGACTTGGGAGGTTTTTCCTAATTTCTTGTCTGTGTTCCTGCTACTCAGCACAGCAGATGGGAGAGGCTCTCACTGGAAGATTAGCCCACCAGAAGCTGAAGAGTAACCACTGGCAAAATGTCATCACTTCATTGTTATTCAGTGCTATCCACCTCTCAAAGTAGATGCCTTCTGTAGGAAACCACCGTTGGGGAGAAACCTAATTTTAATGGCTATAATACAAACATATTCAATGCAGAAATAAAACCCGACACCGCATTATGTTGTTCCTTTTCATAAGTATCATTCCCTTTCAAGGCTTGCCTCTTAGCCAAAGAAAAGGCACAGCAGCTCTCCTCCGTCACTGTTTCTAAGCGAATGGCTCTTTGCTACTTAGCGTGTTTTTGATGGCAGCGCTGCGGATTTGTGAGTTTAGAAAGATCTCGGAAGTTCCAAATCACGTCTCCTTCACTCTCATCACTGAGAGAAAAATAGGCCCATTTTCACTGGAATGATCTAGTCCAAGGTTTTCCCTTTTCAGATTAGAAAACTGAGATCCTAATATCTAATGGAAGGTTTAGAATCCAGTTCTTTGAGATGTCGGTGTATTATTCTCTGACATCTCCTCCTCAAACTAGGTTCTGCCTGAGGAAAAAGCCCCCTGGCAGAAATACGTGATGTGTTGCCACTTGTCCTGAAAGCCTCAGAAAACACTCCCCCAGGATAGAGCCACCTCCCTCCATAAAGGAAGGCTTTTTGTTCACCTCTTATAGCTCATTCACAGAGGAACAAGTTTTTTTCCCCACAATCACAGGTTATCAAAGCCTGACTCCTGGGAGCATTATTTCAATTCAAAACTCAGGTTTCTATAAGGAAGAGAGTCAGAATTTAACCAAGAGGTGACCTCAGTAATTTGAAAACCTAATCAAAAGGACTCCTTCCAAAGTGCTTTGCTCCAAGTTGCTTTCCTTTAACCTGGGACATCTGTCACTCCTATGTGTGAAGTCACCCACCTGTGCAGCTCTTTTAAATCACTAGCATATACCATTTTCAGATAAGCAGAGACTATGCACTGCTAGGGGCTTGAATTAAACATCAAAAGTTCACTTCTCCCCACCAGGCTTTAACATCCAGAAGTGACTAACTCTCTGTGGAGGTCACCAGGATCAGAAGGTACAGAATCAGTCTCCCCTCCCATGGTTAACAACCTCCTCCCACCCGTGGACTCCTGTGGTCCTCAAATCACACTTCAGTTTTAACACTTAGAAAAACTATTTGCAATTCCTTCTTTGCATGGACACATTTTTTCACGTGGATATAGGATCCAAATCCAGATTTCTTGTTATCTACGATTCTCATAAAGGTGATCAAGTAAAAATGTTACTCTCAATTCTGCAGTGAGTGTCCAGTTTTCCCACTTTTGTCTATCATGATTGCAGCAAAATTTGGGTATATGGAAAACCACGTGTAGATCAGTGGGACCCCGGGGCTACATAAGACATCACAGTGTGTCGAAAGAGTGACAGTGTGAGATGTCTTTCTAACATTTGTAAGAATCAGCTTTCCATGAGGTCATCACCACTCTCTAGCTTGTGTCATATCTGGCGATGGTTCAAGGGAACTTCAAGTTTCCACTTGTGGGGGTTTGCCTGTCAGTTTGAAACCCAGAATAATCTGGAGATTCTCCTTTAAAAGCTAATCCAAATTCACTACATTTTGAAGTAGTGTAACCCTTGGTACAAAATTGCATTTAAAACAATTGCTGGTCTCTTGGTCATGGGTCTCACTTACAATGGCTTTGGCGAATCTCTACATGATCAGGGAAGATGGAGGGATAACAATTCCTCCCCCATTTTCAGTCCCTGCCAGGTTGGCAGTGGTCACCATTTTCCCTGGGCAGCCCCTGCTCCCAAGATCACCTGCTGTCATTAGGGAACACAGTAAACACACGTTTCACCTGCTGGCCATTGTGAGCCGATTCCTCAAACTGCACTGTGTCTGAAGGTCCAGAGGTGATCTCTCAGCATTTCAGGAAAGCAGCTAGATCATGCGAGTTTAGCCACACACAGTACAGCACTGGGTCAGAACGTGAACTGGACATACATGCTGGGGCAACTGCTGAGATGGGGGAGGAACACGGTGAAAGCACAGAAGGGAGCTTTCTCAGAAGGAGGTAAGAAATGCGTCAAGACGTGTGCGGTGCAGTAAATGGAGAAGGGGTGGGTGATATTGATACAGACCAAGGTTCTTGGCCTTCCCTACTCCATAGAAATTGACTAGAGGCCAGACAAGAAATTCAGGCAATGCTTTATTGGGGCCCCCGCTGCAGCAGCGGGGAGCAAGAAACAATTTCCCTTGCTCACTCCCCGAGTGTTGGGCGAGCTGGCTCCTTATAAGGGATGAGGATAGGAGTTCGTCCAGGGGTCAGGCCAGACCAGGGGCTTAGGTGGTTTGCCCACCGCTTTGGTGGTGCTGAGTGCAGGGGGCAGGTACTGTACCCTGCTTTTGCTTCCGACACCCTGTTTTTGCTCCCGCCTCTTCAGAAGTGGCAGTGGGGTTTTTTGGTCTTTCTGTATCTTTCTGTCCAGAATTTGCCCCACTGCACATGCACGCAGTTATTTTTAGTCCCTTATAGTTTCTTTGTATTTTGTTGCTCAAGGAGACATTTGTCCAGGTGCAAGCATTGCAGCACTGCAGCAAAGGGTCCCAGGTCCCAGCCTGTCTCAGTATGGATCTGAAGAAAAATTTCCCAAAGTAGGGAAATCCTATTGGGTTGAGTAACATGAAGAGAAACTTGGCCTTGAAAAGGGTGCTGTCTGCAATCCTATGTTTCTTATGCTTTGTTAGTAGAAAAAGAAATTATCGAATAAGTAAAATTAGGCAAACATTTTTGTCAGCAGAAAAATACATGTCTCCGTCAGCAAGACACGCAAAGACACAGGAATAGTAAAGAGGAAGAAACTGTCGAGCTGTGGCATGTTGCAAAGAGGAACTGGAATGGGGTTTGCTAGGGGATTTGTACAGTGAACACGGAGTGAAGGTATGGGGTAGGGTATGAACAGTGGCCCACAGGACTCACTGAGCCTATGCACCAGGAGGCAACTTGACCTTCTACTTCTCCAGGGGTCCTCAAGGGCATGCTTGCCCCTCCCACAAATAATTCAAATCTTCAAAGACCCTCAATGACTCTACTATCTGCCTGATGCCCCCTGAGGGAGGAACAGCAAAGCTCATTTCCAGGAAGCCTCCAGAGTTGGCCTGAGGTTGCCAGAAAGGCAGCCTGCTACCTGGCGTACTGCGTTTTCTCCCCCTTCCTTCATACAGAGACTTGGAGCTTCCCTTACCCAAGAGGACTCCAGCAACATGAACCATCCTTGTTTTTTTGTTTTAATTTTTTTAAAAAAATTTTTATTGAGGTATGGTTGATGTACACTATTTTATGTTACAGGTGCACAATGTTGCACAATATTTTAAACTTATACTTTATTTATAGTTACTATAAAATATGGCTACATTCCTTGTATTGTGCAGTATCTCCTTGTAGCTTATTTATTTTAAACATAGTAGTTTATACCTTTTAATCCCTTACCCTTATCTTGGTTTCTGTGCCAAAAGACTCATTGCTTTCTCAACCCATTTCTCATTATCTAACGAAGTAAGGAAATAAAATAGCAAACCCAGCTGCACCAAAGAATAAAAACCTGACAAGTGATTTCACTCTCAGACGTATTTTCTGATATTGTAAGAGCCTCTCCACATGCTGGCCACATCCGAGGCTAGTGAGGGATCTGTATTCGAGGCAGCACATCAGTTAGAGTGATGATATTTTCAGTCACCTGTAATTGCTAAGCCTGGAGATGAAGAGGGTACCTGGTCCCACACCTGGCGGGTCACATGACTGACAATGGTCTACGTCTGTCCTTTGTGGTGGTCACATTTTTACTTTAGGAAAGCACTCCGCTCTACTAGAATGTGAATCTTCAAGGTAATGACTTCCTCCCTTTTTGTTTCTCTTAGGGCAACGCCTGCCTTAAGCATGGTGGAATAAGAGTGCTCAAGATGGAACTTTCTAGACCTTGGAATTATTGCATGGCAAATTATCTCCTCAAGCCATCACCCCGTTAGGGTCACGCACTGAGCAGTCACTTTGCCTTCAGCAGGTGATGCCCAGGCAAACATGTCAGTCAAGAGGGATAAATCCTAATCCACTCACAACTATTATCTATCATGCTTGCCTTAGGTTCTCACAATCGTTGGCCAGGCTATGTTTGGGGGTATTTCTTAGTTTCTTAGTTTACATATATTTTCTTAAATATTATTTGAGCTGATCTTCACAACAACCCAAGAGACAAGTGGATATGATTTCCCCCTTGCTGGTGAGAAATCTCATACTCAAAGGGTAATAAAGTTAGAATGTGGCAGCCAGGGTTAGCACCCAGGTCTCGTATGCCCTTTCCATCTACGTTATCTACAGCTAAGTGTAGAAAAATGTAGAAGGAAAGAGAAAGGAGCAAGGGGGCCCATGGGGGAGGGGAGAAAGACCAGCCAGGATGCTGAGGAAGTGGTGGGGGTAGGGTGAACCTGCAGTTGGGGGGAGGGCAGGGAGGGGGAGGGGGGCTGACAGGGATGAGGGAAGGAGCAGTGGCCAACACGAGGAGCCACATGAAAGACCACCACGGACCACAGCGTAAGTCACCAAGAGAACTTGCGGAAAAGCTTCTGTGGTATTTGGGGCTTGAAGGCATGTGGTATCAGAAAGAGCGCCCTGGACTGGGCATAAGAGAACTCCCATTGGCCGGGCTCTGCAGAAACAAGCCCGGGCACGTGACTTAACCACCCTGGCCCCGGTGTACTCAGGTATAAAACAGAGGACTTAACTCAGATCCCCTCTGATGTCCTGGGAGGTCTCCAACAGCTGTGACCACGATGCATGTATGAGGTGAGAAGGAGGGAGGCGGGAGCTGAGAGCAGTGGAGGGTAATACGGCCCCAAGTTAATCTACTCCAGTTCCTTATTTCAGGGTTTGTTTTGAGCCATTCTGGGCAGAGCTAGACTCTGGTCTTCGCGACCTGGGTACGAGATCCCAGTGACAGCGCTTGAATGATATCTGTGATGAGAAAGGGCGCTTTGACCAAAGGGACTAAATTTAAACCATTTCCTCAAAATGGAGTGTCTTTATTGGCATCTTGCAGATGCCTCAAGGAGCAGGACAGGATAAAAGGAATTCTGAGCACATGAATTAGGAGCAGCCCTGATGCCCTGGGGAATTTGTCCCTCTAGGGCTGTGCCTTGGGGCCGAGACACTCAACATCCATCCAGCCTTCCATCAGCCACCTTTGACCAACACTAAAAGCCCGTTCTGGAGAAGGGAGTGAGAATAATTTCTCTCCTATTAGTCAATCCTCCCTCCTTCCCAAATGTGGTGCTAGCCATTGGGACTTGTAATTGCAGACATCACCCAAGGACTATGGATATAAATTTCACAAAGGGCAAGACCTTCCATTATGAGTGGGAAGATGGCTTTAATTAAGAAAAAAAAAATCAATATATTGTTTCCAATCATTAGAATCCCATGTCAGTGGCAGAAATCAATCCTTTTCATATGAAAATGCTTACATTCACACTCGGATGTTATATTACACATGAATCATTGAGGAAGGTGGGGAGGGGGTCAGCCCGAGGCCCAGGACGGCCTTTGCAGAGAGTCAGGGACTTTTTTGGACAACTGTGAACAAAGAAATTCTACCCAACACCACCGAGATTTGAAATTCTGTGCGGTGGAATCTCATCTTGACAGATTCTCTCCTCATTCTTCCAAATCCTCAAACGAAAGCAAAACGAAAAAGAAAAGCTGAAATCCCATTTTAAAGAGTGGGAGCGTTTTTGTTTGGCAGTCATCTCTCTCCCTCTGCCATGATGGCCGATTTTCACCACCGGGTTCAACCAACAAGCACCAGGGGATTCTAGTGTTCCAAAGTGGCTCCATTTTAAAAAAGATAATTTATCTGTGCATGCAGGAAAATGCCCTTGATTTTAATCATCAGCAGGATTTGATGGTCTCCTCTGGTTCCCTGGGAAGTAGCAGCAAATGGAGACAGGGCCGATCTGACTGGAGAGCATCACGTGTTACTGAAATAGACTCGACAGCATGCAATTCCCAGAGGGGCTATTCTATTTCCCATACAACGTAGTAATGATCTTATGAAGAAATTTTACTTTTATGGAAACTGTTTATTTCTAAGAACATTCAAATTTCAGGCTAAGTGTGAAGCTTCCCTAATAAATAAAAGAAAACAAGGGTCCTAATTAAAAACATTGTTTAAGGAGACACTTGTGAGATAAAAGAAAATCTCACTTTATAAGGAAAACTTAATTATGTATATTGCTGAAACGCACAGCAGATTATTCAAGCCAATTTCCCAGACTCCTTGCTCCTTGTCATTATTTATGCTCTTGTAGCCCAATTCTTCTGGGTCCGGTTTCCCTTCACTCCGGTTCAGCAGTTGCTTCCTTTGAAGTCAGTGCGAACCAGATGCCCAAAGGGGAGAGAGATGCCTGAAGAATATCTAGCCTATTTGCTTTTCCTTCTCATGTTGCTGGGTTAGAAAATGATGGAACCATCTTGCTGTCTGTCAAGGGCTGCCCAGTTTGATTTCCTGTCCATGTGGACAGAGCAGACATGCTTGGATACTGCCTGGGCACTCATCAATTAGGGCCAGGAAAATGTTTTTATTAGCATTTGAGGACATCATGGGGCTGGTTTCAGAAGCTCATCTATTTACCACTTCCTGAGTTTTTTCCTGCCTCTGGGAACTAGACGCTACCCAAGTTATTCCTTGCTGCGAGCGTGAGCCTGGAGTCAGCCTGGCTGGCTTCGCAGGCCCTTGTTGTCCCATTCTGTGACTGTGGGAAGTGACTTTACCTTCCTGTGCTTCATTGCTTCTTATACAGATGGGGATAATCCTAGTACCCATCGGATAGGGGCTTTTTGGTATCAAATTCATGCAAAAATCCTTTCTCAGGTAGGTACTAATATTATCCCCATGTTACAGAGGAGGAAACTGTGGCTCAGGGAGGAGAGTTGCCCAACACGGAGCCTACAGGAGGGTCTATGAATTTGATGACAGGAAGTATAGCGCCATCTGCATAGGGAGGACACAATGCATGTTAACACGTGTCATAATAGTTCACATCACCCCAGTGACATTTTAAAATAGTGAACAGAGGGGAATTCCCTGGTGGTCCAGTGGTTAAGAATTTGCACTTTCACTGCTGAGGGCCCGGGTTCAATCCCTGGTCGGGGAACTAAGATCCTGCAAGTTGGGTGGCCCGGATAAAAATACAAAATGATATAAAATAAAATAGCGAACAGAAAAGTGACTACAGGTAAGACTTTGGGGAACACCAAGAATCAGGGGACAGGTTGAAAAAGGGGGAAGAGAGTTCTCAGTCATAAGGACACACCAAGCAGCATCTAGGGTTTGTTTACTGTGCCCCCAGGCACTGTGCTGAGGGCGTGGCTTGTTTTCACCCACTTCATCTTTATAACAACACTGGGAGGCAGGGAAGCATTGTACACCCCCCCCACCCCACCCTCCACCCCCGTTCATCGATGAGAAGACTGAGGCATAGAAGTTTGGGAAATTTCCCAAGGGAGCCCATTTCCTTAAGCATCACAATCTGTGGTCCAAAGGGCTAGAGGGTGAGGCGGAGAACGAGAGACAGCAAGCATCATAAGACCAAGGAGGCGGCCGCACTTATTCTTGCCTCCTTCTACTAACTTCCGGTTTTGTTTGTTCTTCTTTCATATGATATCGCTCATATGCGGAATCTAAAAAAGAATCGTACAAATGAACATATTTACAAAACAGAAAAAGAGTCACAGATGTAGAAAAACCTATGGTTACCGTGGGGAAGGCAGGGGGGAGGGATAAATTGGGAGACTGTGACTGATATATACACACTACTATATATAAAATAGATAACTACTACGGACCTACGCTATAGCACAGGGAACTCTACTCAATACTCTGTAACGACCTATATGGGAAAATAATCTAAAAAAGATTGGATATATGTATATGTATAACTGATTCACTTTGTTGTACAGCAGAAATTAACACAACATTGTAAATCAACTATACTTGAATAAAAGTTAAAAAAAAAAAGACCAAGGAGAGATCCAGCGGTTGCAAGGCCTGAGCATTCTCGGAAGCTGCTTAACAACTTCAATCTGGAAAAAAAAAAAAAGGCTTCCAGAAGGCTTTTGCATGATACTAGGGAAAGGTCTGACCATCTTTCAACTCTGAACTCGAAAAGAAGAATTTATTCCAGACTCTTTGGATGTCACCACTAATTTTAAACTTTCTTTTCCTTTTGAGGGGTTGGTGGCGGGGAGTAATCAAAACATTTCTTTAATTAGAAAAAGCTTAAAATAAAGGAGGGAGATCAAGATTTCATTGCTATGTATTTTTTTGTTTGTTTTGCAAAACGTGTACCCAGTTAAATGCAGTTGGGCAGTTCTGAGAAGAAATTAATAAACGGGGTGGAGGAGATGGGGAGACAGAGGGAAGAAAGTGTTCCCAAGCTGAGGTTTTGTTTGCCAAGTTTCAACAAAGAGCAAAGCTTAGCTCTGAAGGAGAAGCTCTTGGGAGACAGAGTTTAGAATAGTAATACAAAGAGAAACCCCAAACGGGTGAGCTGGGGAGACGTTTCCCGAAGGCAGCTCATCCTCAACAGGTGCTGGCAACATCTGTAACAAGACTATCCATGATAAAAAGCTTCTCATACCTTAATCCACATTATACTACATTCACAAACACGTCACCATCTTCCTCCCCCTGAGACGCAGGAATAAATAATATGCTATTAAACTCACATCTCTGCTTTCCGCCTCTAAGAACATTCAAAGTAAAAAGAAAAAATGTAGGTTCCACCACTGCCTAATACCCAGGGGAACGCAGATTGTAAACATGGAGTTACATCCGGGGTGAGCCCATAGAAGAAGGCCTTGTATAAACAACCCATCTCTCAAGAAACCTGAAGATGCAGTCAGGGGGTCCTAGGAAAGATACAAATAATGGAGGAATCTAAATTTAATTCCAATGTTGTTACTATGATACAAGTGCCCATGTTTGGAAAATAGAACTGATTTCCTCCAGAGACGCATGATGACAACATCAGAGCCTTCATCATGCATCCATCCATCCACCCACTCATTCATTTGTCCTACGACAAACATCCATTAACCATTTACAATGCGCAAGACTCAAAAGTACAGAAATCCAAAATCTAGAAAAACTCAAGGAAACACTACGTGTCACGGTGTGTGACAAAGGTGAGTAGGAATTGGATATTCTCGTCTTCTCACCTTAATTTACCCACCGTTGATATGGGTCTACTGTAGAATTCAGTTAACCCAGTTCACGTTGTATCTGAGGGTAGAGCTTGGGAACTTAGTACATAACCACGCTTCATAGAAATATCATGACGTGCTTGGGTTTCATGGTGCTCGTTCTTTCAGTCTGTAGAAGACCAAAGCCATAAGCATGGCTTTGGCTTCCTCACCTGTACCTCACCTTTGACTCATTCGTTCCTGCATCCATCAGGTGTACATCCCTCATCTATCAAACACCAGACAGTTCTTGGTGCTGGTGGTACAAAGATGAGCGAGATGGACTCATTCCCTTGAAGGAGTTTATCACTGAGTGGATGACAAGAAGAAAGACCAGGACAGCTTCAAGAAATGCTTCGGTGAGCTCAGGAGTCTTGCGCTTAATCTGAATGACAAGCAGCCACGTGGAGTGAGAGAGGAGGAAGCCATCGTGGGTGAAGGGAGTGATGCGAACCGTGGCGTAGATGGGCGAAGGCACAGCCTGGTGTGCTTGGGAAACGGTCAGCACATGTTCAGCCTAGGCCAGGTACGGGGTCCAGAGTGGAAGGAGGAGGACTGGGGAAGCGTGAGACGGGAAGACCCACCAGGTGGTAGTGCTGGGGTGCTTCCTTGTCCACGGAGGTTTCCCTGCTGCAAGAGCTAGAGAGTCCTTTACCTGTGACGTAATTCAAGCCTAACTTTCTTGAGGATTTTTTATTAATTAATTAATTAATTTATGGCTGTGTTGGGTCTTCGTTTCTGTGGGAGGGCTTTCTCTAGTTGTGGCAAGCGGGGGCCACTCTTCATCGCGGTGCACGGGCCTCTCACTGTCGCGGCCTCTCTTGTTGCGGAGCACAGGCTCCGGACGCGCAGGCTCAGCGGCCATGGCTCACGGGCCTAGTTGCTCCGCGGCATGTGGGATCTTCCCGGACCAGGGCTCGAACCTATGTCCCCTGCATTGGCAGGCAGATTCTCAACCACTGCGCCACCAGGGAAGCCCTCTTGAGGATTTTTTAAAAACTAATACAGATTGAGAAAGAAATGTGGAGGATCTGAGAGATAACACTTGAGATTGCTGTTTTAAAAGATTCTACAGTTTATTGACTGAATACGTGGGAACATGTCAAGAAATTGCTAAAAGTAAAAAACCTGTAATTTCAAAATAGTTGACCTAATAATTCTATTCTGCAAAAGAGAGTTTATTGTAATTTACCAAACGAACATGGATTTTTTTTTTTAAATTAGGGGATGATTACCCTGCAAACAAGCCATATAGAAGATACTTTTTGAATGTTGAAGTAAAGAATATCAATAAATGCACACGGAAGAATAAATAGAACAATGTAAATCTCCTAATTTCTGTGAGAGAGAATGTATATATATATATATAATATATATATACATATTCACTAGTCTATTTTTATGCTCACTGGTACCATTTTAAGACTAATAATGCTACCAAAACTGACAAAACAAGCAGGTTACATAATCCAATTCCAATTTACAGAAAAAAAATCTTGGATCAAACATGAGTCAAGTAAAGTTTATTTATGTATCACACACAGAAAGAGCACTTGAAGCCTCATCTCCAGGACACACATAGATGCACACATATACACAGACACACACATACATACAATACACACAATACACACACACATACACACAAACGCATATACACACATACAGTACACACATATACACATGCAATACACACATACGCATGTACACACACATACAATACACACATACATATACACACAATACATACATATAAACACATGTGTACACACAGATATACACATACACACACATTTAATGATACAATGCACTTAGCATCACTTTGGGTGTTTTCATATCCAAATATACTTGACACATTTAGTCTGGGTCTATCCCATAAATAAGCATTCACAGGAGTGCCATGAAAAGTGACTCAGATTTGGTTGGCTGTTTTGTTTTACTTTGCTTCCTACATGAGCCTCTGCTAAGGAAGGGGCAGAAAGAGTGCTTCAGATCCATGTCTCCAGATTTCATGGGACATGCACTCTCTTCCATCTCCATTTTTTTTTTTTTTTTTTTTTTGTGGTACGCGGGCCTCTCACTGCTGTGGCCTCTCCTGTTGCGGAGCACAGGCTCCGGACGCGCAGGCTCAGCGGCCATGGCTCACGGGCCCAGCCACTCCCTGGCATGTGGGATCTTCCCGGACCGGGGCACAAACCCGCGTCCCCTGCATTGGCAGGCGGACTCCCAACCACTGCGCCACCAGGGAAGCCCTCCATTTTTTTTTTAAAAATGCCCCTTTTGTCTTTCTCAGACATGCATCTTCTGTGTCATCAGCCAGACTGTCAGCTCCGAGCATGGATCGGGGACACATCTCAGGACACACCAGGCCTATGGCAATCACCACCCGACCAGCTGACCTCTGACCAGGTCTGCAGTCTACAACTTCACTCTTGGTGAACCGAAGACAGTCACCTAATCTCATTCCATCTACGCTGATATTGCTACTGCTGGCAGGCCTTTTCCAAATTACTGGACAGCTCTTCCAATGGATCGCTTGCTTAGGTGACCGGAGGGACCATTTTGACACCCTCAGACCTACCAGAGAATGATGGCTCTGGCTTTTTCACAAAGGCGGGAGACCAGAGATACTGACTCAAAATTTCCAAGTGACAGTCACATTTGCTTGGTTTCAGGAACATCTCAGGGTCATTTGTATTAGACCTGGGTGTCGCCTTCAAAAAAAAAATAAGTGCAACATCCTAGGCTCAAACCTCGACTCTCCAAATAGCATCTCTAGAGGTGGAGCTCCAGAACCTGGATGTATACAACGTTTTCCAGGAGGTTGATTCATTCACTGAAGTTTGAGGGCAACTACCTCATGGCTTCAAGAGAACGTTGTTCTAGACAGAAGGACAGATCCATTTTCTGGAGAGAATGGTATCCTCAGAGAAGCACCCAGTTCTCCCAGACGGTTACCATTCAATCTCTTAGAGCCCAAAGCTGAATATTTCCCCTCCTCTGACCGTTTTGAAATTGTGCCCCATTGTTTATCTTTCATCCAAATGATCCTCAACTTTTCAGCAATTACCAGTGAGTTTCCAAGGTGACAGGATGTTTCTGAGGTTTAATTCATGAAGGCTTGGAGAGCATCTGGAGAAGTTTTGTATCAGCATTCAGTATTATTATTTATTTGTAATGCAATTTGAGAACTTTCTCTCCATAATGGGCAAAAATGACGAGTACCCATTTCATTCCTCAGGGTACTGAGGAGTAAAGATCTGGCTATAGGAAAGAAGGGAATTAGCCCCGTCTTTGCTATAATAACCACCAGCCTGGAGATGAAATAAGAATATGTTAGCTGCAGGTGGAAGGTTATCTGAAGCCCCCAAATGGGGCAGCTGCTGATATACTCATAGCTGGTATAAGCAGAAAACCAGACACTCAAACCCCTCCCCCATTTCCCTTTAAGACATCAGCACAAAAGCCCAGAAACGCCCAGCGTGTGAAGATGTCAGTGACAATAAATATTTTTTTCAGTTAATGGGCTTCAAGAATACAGAGATTTTTAAAGTTAAGACAATTACCTAATTTCAACTCCCCACTTGCTAATTTACTAATTTATTAACTCTAGGAAACGGCCATCCTGCAAGATGCTGGCCTCCTGACAATGGAGTTGGTCTTGGCAAGGATTTATTTCCAACAACACCAGGGACAAAAAGCAAGAGATATTTTTGAAGCATAATAAAAAATGGATTAAAGGGAATCGAAATAATTTATCATGTGCAGATGTGCAGAAAGAAAAGATAGTGGCTCTGCAGTGCGGTTTTATAAAAACAAAACTATGGTGAAGGCGTCTCATCCAGTCACCCATTTGTGGACACAGGGCTCTAGGTGTCTGATGAGCTATCAGGTGTATTAGCTTTCATAAAAACTACATCATCAAAGGAATAGTCAGTAAATTTCCCCTCTTCTGACTAACCCATCTAGCAACCTTGATGAGAAGAGAAAGCAAAAAAAAAAAAAAAAAAAAAAAAAACTAGCATGTTCTTTGTTGAAATCCAAAGGCTGTGTGCGTGTCAGTGCCTCTCTAAGGAGGTTCACAGCTGCTGAAGGACTTGAAAGTCCTCTACCATTCTGCTCTGTAAGAAAGGATGAAAGAGATAAATCCAAGAAAGGAAGGAAATATGAATTGAGGTATGACTTGCAGCTTCTAGAATATGCCAAGGAGGAAAGCACTTCCAGAAAATACTTAGGGGTACTTTTCTGCATCTCAGAAGGATATGAATTACCAGTGACTCCCACTTTCGTAAAGGGCTAAAATATTTTATTCAGGGCATTTACTTAAAAAAAAAAACACAAGAAAAAGTGTCGTGGTTTTCAGAAAGATTTACAATCAAAATACCTATTTTGTGCTTGTCACACTCTTAAAGGTGCCCTTTGATGAGTAATTTATTAATCTTTTTCTTTCAAGTTAGTGCTTTTTCTGTCTTGTTCAAAAAATATTTTCATACCTTAAGATCATGAAAATATCCTTACATAAAACCTCCCAAGATAACTTCTAAAAGCTCTACTCTTTTGGCTTTTACACTTTGGTCAAGACTCCATTTGGAACTGATTTTTTTCCACTACAGATATTTGTTTGTCCCAGAGGTTTTTTGTTTTGTTTTTTTTCAGTACGCGGGCCTCTCACTGTCGTGGCCTCTCCCGTTGCGGAGCACAGGCTCCGGACGCGCAGGCTCAGCGGCCATGGCTCACGGGCCCAGCCGTTCCGCGGCATGTGGGATCTTCCCAGACCGGGGCACGAACCCGTGTCCCCTGCATCGGCCGGCTGACTGTCAACCACTGCGCCACCAGGGAAGCCCTGTCCCAGAGCTTTTTAATTAACAAGACTGTCCTTTCTCCACTACTCTGAAAGGTTACCTCTGCTATACAGCAAGTCTCTGTCTGTATATGGATCTGTCTCTGGATTTTCTCTTCTGTTCCACGAATCTGTATTCTTATCCTTGCACCAACACCATGTTGCCCTGTGCTTTGGTTTCCGAGGTGCCTTGATATCTGGTAGAGCAAGTCCTCCTTCTTCTCCTCTCCCTCCTCCTCCTTCATCATCATCTTCTTCTTCAGGAATATCTCGGCTATGTCAGTTTGCCTTTGCTTTTCCACATAAATGTTATAATAAGTTCACCAAATTCCATTAAAAAAGAGAAAAAAAACTATTGATATTTTAACTGGAATTGTATTACACTATAGAACAATTTGGGGAAGAATTTAAGTCTTTGCAATATTAATCTTCTAATACATGAGTACTCTCTGTGTATTCATTTAGACTTTCTCTAATTTTTCTCAATTATGTGTTATGATTTTCTACGTGGAGGTACCGTACATTTTTGGTTACATACATTCCCGTGTCTTAAATAATTTGGGGGATAATTTTTGATAATATTGTAAAAGCAGTACATATACACAGAAAAATATATGTTATATATTCAGGATATATTTTTTTGAAAATGTAAATAAAATCAAAGAGACAAAAAGCCCAGTAGGAAAGTAGCCAAGAAATTGGAAGAGTCCTTCATAGAAGAAGATATCCAAATGGTGAATAAAATCATAGAAGGCCCTCCATCTCTTCAGTCACCAGGGAAATGCAAATTAAAACCACAATGAAACTAATAAGAAATTGACAAAATTAAAAAGATTGACAATAGCAAATGTTGGCAAGAATGTGAAGCAAAGGAGAACTTTCATAGACTACAGGTGGGAGTGTCAAGCTGCTTTGGGAAACAGTTTGATACTTTTTATTAAAGTTGGTGATATCCCCTGCGACCAAACAACTCTAACCTAGAATCTGCTAGACAAACGTGTATTTTTTCTCCAGAATTCATACACAGGAACATTCACAGGAACATTCTTGATAATAATCAGATACTGGAAGGAGCTTAAATGTCTATGGCCAGAAGAATACTAAATAAATTGTGGAAAGTTCATTCAATGGAATATCATGGCAGAATTAAAACCAACAATGTCCAAGTACACATAAAAGCCAGGTAAATCTCACAAGTGTAATGTTGATTGTAAGAGCCAGGCAGAAAATAATAAAAATTACATGATTCTATTTATGTCAAATGTATATCCAATTTAAAAACAGGCAAACATCATAAAGAAATGCAAGGTGCTAAATACCACAGAAATTAGTCTTGAAAAAGAAGGGACATGTGATGGGGAAAGAGAACCAGAGGGTTTCCAGGGTGTTGGGGAATGGACTTTTGCTGAACTGTGTGATGATTACAACTGTGTGATGATTGTTTTTATAATCTTTGAGTAAGATATAGATTTTCTGTTTTTCATAGTTTTCTATATGTGGCTACATTACAAAATGCTGACAGTAAATGAGATTTTTACAATTTAAAAAGCTTAGAAAATCACACACACACACACACACACACACACACACACAGTACCTGATTCTTCAAAGTTTGAGGATTGTGTCTGTAGGCGTGTAATGCAACATGGAGGTTATATGCTGGCTCATGAGTATTTCAAATCTTCAATTGCTAATTTACCAATTCAATAACTTGAATAAAGCTACAGAATTAGAGAGTGTCGACTGAGAAAAGAAAGGCACAACCTAAAAGTTGGGAATTATGTTTTATTTGGGTGGATGTTCTGAGGACTCAAGCTAGGGAGGTGCCTCTCAGATTCCCTCTGAGGAACTGCTCCGAAGAGGTAGGTAGGACCCAGGATATATAGGAGTTTTGAAACAAAACCCAAGTAGTCGAACATCAAAAGATAACCGTTAATTTAAAACAAAAAAAAAGGAAATCTCACGTTAATACATTTAGCACTTTTCTATATATGGGAAGATGCAAGAGTCTGAGCTCATTGAAATCATTCCTTTGATAGGCACCTTAGCTCTCTAGAGCAGGTATCCTGCTTTTCTCTATCCTGAATCCCCTCAGGGTGCACAGTCGGGGGTGGCTGCAGTGGCTGATGGCCACAACAGCCTTTGATTACTGATATGGTGGGCAATATTTTTCATCCAGAAGTGTGTTTTTGAGGTCACTTCTGTAGGTGATGGGATGAGGGCAACTCCTTGGGAACTCCTCTCCCAGAATTGTCCACCCAAAGGATGGGGGCAGGAGCATATATCTGTCACTGCTCACTAACCTTTGACTGAGGATGGTGCCAGGAGGAAGTGAACCGCAGGCTGTTCATGTATAATAGGCAGTGTGACCCCCAGCAGGGGTTGGAGGAGCCCAGGGGACAGAAAGGAAGAAGGAAGCCTATGCCTGAGGCTAAGGCTGCTGGCGGGAAGTGAGTGAAAGCCTTACTGCCTGTCCACCCTGAGGTGGCTAAAATCAGAGGTGAGCTTGTGAGTCATGGAACCAGAAGCACCAGGAGCACTTGAACACATGGGTTTGTTCTAGGAAAGTTCTAGAAGGTTCTAGAAAAATGTTAGAGAAAAGATGACTAAACAGTCATGATTTAGTGTGGCTAAACAGTGTGGCTAATTATTACCAACCCAGCTACAAAAATAAAATCAGTTTGAAGTTTCTGTTTCCTTCAGGCTCCAGACATTTTATAATCCTGTGATGAATCATAGTACTAATAATAAACTCTTCGAGACTTAAGAGTTGCTTTTATTTTTCTTTCAACTCATAGTAAATTATTAAATTTGAAATAAAAAATAAAAGGCTTAAAAAAACAGTCAGTATGTAGAAACATTAAGAAAATGAGGTATTTCCCCTGTTGAAAAGCCCTTTAGCACCAAACAACAATGTGTAGATCTTATAAGTGTAGGGGAGGAAAAGAAAATTCTTTTCCTCTATCCTCTTATATTTAGTGTCTGGGGTCTGCAAATTAAACTTACAAAAGATAGATTCACAGGAGAAAAGGCATAAAAATTTTATCTGATGTTAATATTTTAATGTTACATGCATGGAAACCTTCATAAAAAAGAAGTGAAGTCCCAGAGAAGGAGTTAGACCTGGGGGCTTATACATCATTTTCACAAAGGGCAATAAATTTGTAGAGGAGTGACAAGGGAAAGGAAAAGGGGATTGGCTTCTAGGAGCAGTAAATTGTGGGAAAGTAAATATATGGGAAACTAAAGGAAGATAAGGATTCTGTTAGTAAGGTTCTTTTGTGTGAACCCATCTCAGTGCTGACTTTTTGTTTCTTGTGATAGTGGATGTTTCTCCTCCTCCTGGTATGGGAGGGAAGGGAGGAGATCTTCTCAAGGAGATATTTATGTCCCAACTTTTAGGCAGATGGCAGAGGGCAGAGAGCTCTTTCTGAGTTTGCTGCTTCTTAATTGCCTTCAGGTCAAAACAATCCTTATGCCAAAGTGGCAGATTTGAGGGTGGCATATTCTCATGCCCTTCATAGGTAAAGCCCACTCTCCATGCATTGTTTCTTGTCTTCCTTCTCATCACAAGTTAGGGCAATTTTGCCAGAGGACACTTTAAACTTTGAGTGTGGCTATTTTTCAAATCTCTGCACCAGTAACACCCAGTTCAGTACCCTGTCCTCTTCCACAGGCTGAGCAGGAGAGGAAGAAAGCATTCACTATTTAGGGGATGTTCTCCTTCAAGTTCATGCTTGTCAGGGTTTCCCCAGTCATGCCTTCCTGATATCCCCTTAGCCTCCTAGTGTGTTCCCAACTGCCTTCATCAGTAAGAGCCAGAGCTGAACTATGATTCTCCTTTAGGAGATAATACCTGCCTTCCTTCCATTGCCAACGGTTCCACTTGCCAGAGGGCCAAGCTGATAATCTCGTTCAAACTAACTTATTTAAGGCTGGCCATGGCAAATCAGGTCTCCTTCCAAAGTAGTGTCTATATTTTAACATGAATGTTGGTGTTGTAATCCCTAATAAGAAATAATACAGAAATTGCTGGAACTGTGGCAGGGCCAAAAGGGGAGATTGCAAGGGTCGTGAAAGATTTTGCCTCCACTGCCCACACCTGGGCCAAGAGTTTTGCTCCCAAATGCCCCTCCCACTGGGAACCTTATTCTTCTCCTTTGTTCTTTAGCTCAGTTAGGATCGTCATCACCAAGCCAGTTCTCAACCCAGGAACCATGACATCAATCTCCACTCTTTCCCTTCCCTAACCCTTCCCCATGCCAATCCTGCCAGCTCTCCTGCCTAGGCGCCTTGTCCAGTCATACTTTCCTCTCTTTCAGCTACTCCAACTCAGGCTTCCAGAGAGGTCTTCAGGTAACTTGTACCTGATCAGGACGCCGTCCGCTTACGATCCTTCAATGTCTCCCCGTTGCCCTTAAAGTCTTCATTCCCTTTCATGTGACCCATCTGCCTGTCAACCCCATCTTTGGCCACCCTCTCCTTACCTTGGAGACTACATCATGCTCCCTCCTGGCTCCAGGATTTCACACGTATTCTTTCTTCCGTGTAGAAGATTTCTTTTCCGTCCCCTTCTCCTGAATATACTCAAAGCTTATCCTGGAATTCCAGCATGAGCTTCTCTTCTCTCAGAAGCTTTCCTTGACCCTCACCAACTCAGATGTGGCCAGATGTCAGCCCTGCACCATCCCCTTGCCCTGCCAGGTTAGTCTCCTGTGGTTACTGTAAAATTGACCACACACTGGGTGGCCTCAGACAATTGGAGTGTATTCCCTTTCATTTCTGAAGGCCAGAAGTCCAAACTCAGTGTTGGTGGGTGGCGCTCCCTCCAGAGGTGCTAAGGGGAGGACCTGGCCCTTGTTTCCTTCAGCATCTGGTGTCCAGCGGTGCTCCTTGGCTCGTGGCTACATCCCCATGTTCCATCTTCACATCACCTTCTTACTTATAGGGATATTTGTGATGACATTTAGGGCCCACCTAGAGAATCCAAGATTATCTCCTTATCACAAGAGCCTTAAGGCAATCACATCTGCAAAAGACCTTCTTTTCCAAATAAGGTAACACTCACTTGTTCCAGGGATTTGATACAGATACATGGGTGCAAAGCATTTTCAACCTAACACATCAGCACTACTCTAAGTGACCCCATCATTGCACTTCTTATTTTTCCCTTGTTTAATTAGTTCCCATCTTATAGACTTATCAAGCTTGTTTGCCTCTGATCCACAGTTGAAAAGAGCAGTTCAGATCTCTTTAGACAGCCAAGTTCACTAAATATTTAATTTTCGCCGCCTCCCAAAACAGATCCTCTGCATGGTCCACCTTCATGGTCAACACTCCAAGTATCTGCTCTCCCAACAGATTCTTCCCAGGATGGAGGCTAGAGGGAATTCCCTCACCAGTTCAGGAAGATTCTGACCCAGCAGATGATCCCTCCTGAACAACCAGTCAGAGCAGGGAAGGGTCTTCATACCTAACAGGGTGGACTTGACCTAGCCCAACTTGCTGCTTCTCCTGAAGAACCTCCCCAAGGGAGTTGGCATCCCTCCTAAAGACCATTATGCAAAAGAGCACAGGTCTGACAGCACAGACCCTCGAGGACCACAGGCCGGAGTGGGTCCTTTGCATCCCCACTGGGGCCAGTGGTGGCCTTGTAGTCCTGGGCTTTGGTAGGAGGGGTCCCATAGACTTACTGCTGTGCTTGCCATTGCTGGCCTCACCCAGGGCATCTGATCTGTCCTCCCTCTCTCAAAATTTTCCAGGTCCATCACCTCACCCCTCAATGTCCTCACCAGCAGACAAAATCCAAACTCTCTTCAGTCTCTTTAGGGACTCTTTGGGCAAAAATAATTTCAGTCTTAAATTCAAGTGTTTATTCCAAGGCTTGCTTCCTTCTTTTCACACCTCAGCTAAGCAGGCAGTATCTTGTCTCTTTATTATTGAGGATCACCAGTTACAGGGATCCTGAGTCTGTGACATCATTAAAAGTGTCCCTCACACTTTTAGGGACCAGAGGAGGGTGTGCCCCTGATTTGGGACACAGAGTCAGGACTTCCTACGTCCTTGTTCTAGAGTGCACAGATACCTTCAGTTGTATCCTGTAGACCCTGTAGGTTTTAGTCACATAAGATCACACGAACATAATTGTTAAGCATGCGGTCTCTGAAGTCACTCAAGGACTTGATTTGCATCTCAGGTCCATCAATAATTCATCTGTGTGATCTTGAGTACATTTCTTTAAGTCTCAGTTTCCTCATCTATGAAACGATGTAATACCCACTTGTTGTGAGTTTTGAATGAAAACACCCATACATAACAAAGAAGAATTTCTCCAAGATTCTTAGAATGCAGGAGATGTTTTGGTCCTCTCTACTGATGACAGGCTTTGCCAGATGGACATTTTCAGGGCAGTTAATGGGCAGTTCTCCCTGGTCCTCACACAGAACACCTCTGAGAGCTGCAATCCAATAGAGTCTCCATAAAGTCGGCTTCTGAGTGGAATTTTTTTTTCATTTGCTCAGGAATTGGAGAGCAAAACCCACCCATAAGTGTCAAGAGACACTAAGTGCTCCAGAGCTTAAAAAATCCAACCGTATTTATTAAAGACTGAGATTGCCTGCAAGGAGGAGGGACAAGCATCTTCTTTCCTTTCTGGATGCTTGCTGAGCTAGTAAACCTGAGACCCATTCTGCTGCTGTCTGGGACGTGGAGAGGAATTGGATGAGAAATTTCTTGAGAGAGCTTGGCATGGGTCCTCGGGCATTTGGATACGCAGGTAAACATTGTTAACTGATAAACTACATATTGAAATACTGAAGACTTTATTTGAGCAAAAATTGATTTGAATCAGGCAGCATCCTGAAAGAAAGAGATGCCATGCATACCACCTACAATGGAGACCTCCATTCCAGCAGAAATGGAAGCTGATGAACCAGAGAGGATCCAGAGACATTTTCCACCACCACTGTGCCAGCCACGATAAAAGATGTTACTCTATCCTACTATCACTTCCTGCCCTTCCACCTCTCACCTTTGACAGGAAATAGGCGAGAGGTGGGTGCATATCTCAAGGCAGACTGGGTGCTGGAGTGGGAGGAGGGAGGAGAGAGCAGACAAGGCACCTCCTCACTCCACAGACCCCCGGCCTCCCACCAAACCTACACCACGGGAAGGGGAGGTGCTGAGATTTAAGTTGAATTTGAGGTTGGCATATTAAGCTGGATAGGTTTTATTTTTTATTTTTATTTTTTTACTAAATTTGTAAAATTGGAGTAAACTATACATAACATAAAATTTGTCATTTTAACCATTTAAAAGTATATGGTTCAGTGGCAAATACATTCACATTGTTGTGCAACCATTACCAGAACTTTTTCATCATCCCAAACTGAAACTCAGAACCCATTAAAAAATTACTCCCTATTCCTTCTTCCCCCCCAGGCTCTGGTAACCTCTATTCTACTTTCTGTCTCTATGAATTTGCCTATTCTAGTACTTCATGTAAGTGAGATCATACGATATTTGTCCTTTTGTGTCTGGCTTTTTTCAGTTAGCATAATGTTTTCAAGGTTCGTCTATGTTGGAGCATGTATCAGCATCTCATTCCTTTTTAAGGCTGAATAAACTGTATGCATATACTATATATTTTTTATCCATTCATCTTTTCATGAATATTTGGGTTATTTCCACCTTTTGGTGAGTAATGCTCTTATAAATATGGGTGTGCAAGCGTGAGTTTGAGTCCCTGTTTTCAATTATTTTGGGAATACAGCTAGGAGTAGAATTTCTGAATCCCATGGTAATTCTGTGTTTAATATTTTGAGGAAAAATCAAACTGTTTTACACAGTGGTTGCACCATTTTACATCCCTAAATGCACCAGCGTTTCAATTAATCCCCCTCTTCTCCAACGCTTATTTTCCACTTTTTGGATAATAGCCCAATGGAAACAAGACTTTCTCCTTGACCTAATTTCAGTCAGCCTCCTCTGAACTCTCTTCTTGACTAGGCCTCTTCCTTGGGTCCTATCTTCACCCTGGTGTACCTAGTCCAGTTGTAGCAAAAATCCTACTTCAGTTTAGTAAGGATGCCCCCACACTTGATATCTGATCAAGTTCCTCATCCCTCACCTTTGATGTCTATGCCCTTGACCTGCCTTCAGCAGGAACTCTGTTAAGTCGGTTTAGCAAGAATCCCTTCTCCTGATGTTTCCTCTTAGTAACATTCCATCCACTGACCACCTCACCCTACTGATGGCTACAAGTCCCCAGCTGTCTTTTTTGTATTCAAAATCAAGCCAGCTCTCTCCCCTGTTGCAGTAGTCTTGACACTCGTCACCAAAGACCTGAATAAAGCCTTCCTTACCATTTTAACAAGTATGAGAAGAATTTTTTTCTTTAACAACAGGTGTGAAGTGGTATCTCATTGGGGTTTTGATTCACATTTCCCTAATGGTTATTGATGAGCAACTGAATGGGCTTTTGATATCTGAAAGTATTTGGAGAATATGGTATGTGCCCCAAATTTAAGGGACAGGAAAGAGATTTTTGACAGAACACGGTTAAAGTCAATATATTAAAATAAAGAGAGAGAGAGAGACAGATTCATGTTTACCTCTCACCAAGGTGAGACTTCTCAACAAAAAGGTCCCCCCCCTACAAACCTCCACTCTGCTCACCTACAGGCAACCATCACACCTCTCTCCTTTCACTCTCAAAGCCCAAAGTCTCCATCTAACTGCTCCTTCCCCCTCCCCAAATTCCAGGTAATCCCTGGTTGGACCTACACTGTTTAAAGGCCAGGTTCTCTGTGGGCAAGGAAAACCTAGGCCTTTAGCACTCAACTAACCTCTTAAGACATGGACACACAACAAGAAAACTGGATGATAAGTGCGTACACAGAGACATCACTTCTTCCTGACTCCACCCCTGAACACTAATCTTATATCATTCTTTTATTTGCATCCAAACAAAAGCATCTACCCCTGGACAGCAGGACGACTAGGGGAGGCAAATCTAGTTTAACGGATGAGAAAGATGAAAGTGGTCCACCAAGAAGGCAGGGCAGTGTTGGTCCTTGGAATTGCAGACCTAAGAACTCTCTCCAAAGCAAACTACTTCACAATACCCTGTGGGGTTAATGTCTATTGGCCTTTTATGAATTGTATTAATTACACTCTTAAGCTCCATGCAAATTGCAAAATCATTTTTTCCAATTGAGTTAATAAAGCCAGTCTAGTACAGGCACGCTGTCTTCAGCAGAAAATTAGCCTGGCATACTGTTTGTAGATCACAGAAATTCGGCGGAGGGATGGTGTTCCTGGGTTATGATTGCAGTGCGTGCTGGGATGCCTGCTTTGTGATTTTTCTTCTGTGTGCGTGTGATCCATTTCCCTCTGATGGAGCTGGATGTGCAGGGCACTGTCACACTTTCTGATGGTGTTTTATCCATCACTGGGGAGCTGCAAATTCATTCTCAAGGTCTCAATCCTGAGAGATGTTATTATCACTTGGGAACTTTCAGGGAAAACAAGACTATCTTTGAAAGTGGCTGGCCGCTTCTGACTGATCTCACCTCTAATAGTCTTAGTGTCCTTTCCTCATGAAACCCAGGCAGCAAAAGAGAAAGTATCTCCTCTCCCCTCCTGGCTGTCTGCAGAGGAACCCTGTAGGAACCGAAATTCCTCTGCGTTTTCTGACCTTGCGGTCTGGAAAGCAGCTGGCCTGAGCCATTCAGTAGGGCCTGTGGCCCTTTTGCTTCCCTTATATTATCAATCTTGTTGGGAGGCTTAGAAAAAGATGTCACTTCCAGGCAAAGCAATTGCAATTAGTTACCCCTCTGGGAATCACCCCCTTTTGTGTATTATGGCCGCCGGTAGGTAGCTGTTACCTGTCTACTGACGGCTTGTGTGGGACAAAACCCACACACCGGTTCCTGGTGGCCTTTCCCACAAGGACAAGTCACAAGATGCAAATAGGTGGTTTGCCATGTGCGTTTTATAAGCTCCCTATTCTTTATTTCAGAACCTTACGGCTATAGCCATGGTAGGAATGAACCCAATGAAGAAAATTCACATTAAAGCAAGAATGGCTGTTAATAGTTTACTGTACCCTCTCCCAGAGAGTTACCTTTATTCAAAAAAGACTGAAAATGTTGAAATATTCCATACGAGGGTTAGCCAGAGAGGGAACCGTACTTGGGTGAGGAGATGTCAGCTTGGGCCTCTCAGGCAAGACAGCTCTGGGCCCTCTAGTCAAAGCAGGAACACGCCAGCCACCTCCGCTCGCCAGGGGTTGGGATTTGGAAGTGGTTTTGCTGCTGTGCCGTCCCAGGCACCACGTGACTCACTGACTACACTTTCCCTCTTTCCGCTGCTTTCCGCCACGTTGATCCATCCTCTTCCATTGCCTGGAGTTTGAAGCCTCAGTTAGAATTCTCTGCTTCACTTTGGTCTGGTACTGAGCCTCACCCTGTCTCTGAAGGTGGAGTTCTCAGCTCCACAACGCCCACTGCCGACTGGGGTCGCCTAGGAGGGGACTGGTTCTGCTCCCTCCATGACCCTGACCCACTGGGAAGGGCCTGTGTTCACTGAGCATGAGACCGTCTAGCTTCCCTAGAGGCTCCAGACTGCATCTGGGCTAACTTCCCAGTCCCTGGCACTGTCTATCCCCATTTATTCCTGTCCCATGTAGGGGGTCCCTGGAGGTCCCAGCATATCCAGTATCTTGAATCATCCCAAATGAATATCAAATAAGCCTTTTCAGTATGGTTCCTCAAATCATATACAGTTGATCCAGGGACTAAATGCCAGTCGTTACACAAAAATTTATAATTACCATCTCATTTTATCCTGGCAACGATTTGAGTGAGGCAGATAAGTTCGGCATTACTATTCCAGGTGAGAAATAGTGATAGATGAGCAAATGGAGGTCCAACATGTCCTACTCAGAATCACACAGCCAACTCGTGGTGGAAATTTTGTCCCAGTATCTCAACTCCCCTTCTTTTCACAATGCCAGGCTGCCCTCCTTGCCCATCAAGATCAATTTTAATCTAGAAATGGTTCCCACAGGAGAGCATGGCAAACTGAACTCCATGCTCCACCGGCTAAACTTCCATTCTTCCAGTTTTGCAAATGGAAGAGGACTTTAGGCTGCAGTTTTCAGGAAACACGGGAGATGCCCTGCTGCAGGCAATTTAGATTTGGGACCTAGAAATAAGGAGACCCTGTGGTTCCACCTTCAGCAGAGAACCCACAGGGCTCCTTGTTCTTGGTTCCTGGTGACAAATCCTACCTACTCTGGGGTGCAGCGGGCCCTGCACACTTGCCAGGCTGCACAGATGGCTCCAAGGTGTCCTAAGGGAGGTGAAGCAGTGCATGTGAGGCTAGGCCAGGCAGGTACCTTGAGTGTGGTGGTTTTTAAAAGGGGAGCAGCTGTCCCACAATTGATGGGCAGAGGTCTGAGTGTGGTGGAGGCTACAAGTTTTTAAACTCCATTTCCATTCCAAGTCCCAAAATAAATGTGATTTACTTACCTTTTTTTTCCTTGGTTAACCTTCATCTTATTTTACCCAGTGCAGTTTAGACCAGGTGTCAGCAAATGTTTTTCCTAAAGGACCTGCTAGTAAATATTTTTAGCCTTTGAGGGCCCTATTTACGTAACTGAAGGGTGAGGCTGTGTTCCGATAAAACTTTATTTACAAAAACAAGCCGTGGGCCAAATTTGGCCTGGGGACATGGAGTGCCAAGTCCTGGTTTAGATTGATGTTGTCTGTGCATTTTTGAAACTAAAAAAAGTTACAGCATTCATTATCAGCAGGGGGCAACCCCATAAACTCCTTCCATGCTTACTCAAAACCATTATTCCAAGCATAAGTGTCTCACTAGAAATGAAAGTCCACCGAGGCCCAGTAAGAAAACCTTCTTACTGAATTCAGGAATAAAATCTGTTTACTACTCCAGGTCCAAAATCAACTTACTGCTTGAGTAAGAGAGTGAACTTCTATTAAAGATTTGATTAATGGAGACAATTGGCATTATACAAGAATTTTGGAACGTGAGAAGCTTCACCTTTTATTGGAAAAATTCGATGGTTTTCATTCTCTGACAAAGGTAGATGCTTTATCTAAACAACCCGATAAGTAAAGACAACTATGACCAAAAAAACATGTGCAATCAATACATGTTAATTAAATTTTCCAAATAAAACTGTTAGTTCTAATTCCTTCTATACTCTAAATATGTTAAATCATAAATAAAATATGAATAATTCTGTATTATCAAGATTCAGATTTATTCATACTTTATGATTTAGCATATTTATGATATAGAAGGAATTGCAGCTAGTATTTATAAAATTAATTTAAAGTATATGTGCTATACATTATTATAGAATATGTGTAACTATATATAAATATATGAGGACCTCCTATCTATCTATCATCTGTCTATCTGTCTATCTAATCTCTTTAGCTCTTTGTGGAAATGCTGCTTATAGGACAAATACTCAGTCGATTAGGGTGTGAGGGTCTGAACACTCCTCTGCATCTTTGTCTCCTGGCTGGCAGGACCCTGGATCTTAACTTCTTTGTCATCCCACCTTTCAGAAGCGAGGGATGTTATTAATGGGAATTTGCTGCTCAGGAAAATGGTGTTAGGCGTGGAAAAAAAAAAAAAAGAAAGAAAGAAAAAACCGTTAGAACCTCTGTGCTCAAGCAATCAACTCCTGTGTGTCATGATAATGGGTTGACTTTCTAGGGGCTTGGATTTCTTCTGGAGGCTCAGCCTCAGCGCAATCAGGTCCAGTGGCTCTCTTGTCACACCACGCGGTCCTAGTAGCCACGTCTTCATGTACATTGTGCAGAAAGAACACATTAGAGCTGCACAAGCACCATGCCCAATGCCCTTTCCTGTGTCGGACTTTAGTAAAGATATTGAAGCTAGATGCGCCAAGGCCGAAGGTCCGTAATATACAAGAATTTATGAGGCAGCATCCAGCGAACTCCAAACAAGATGAAAAGGGGCCACAGGTGAGGAATCCCAGAGGGACGTCTCTACTCCGTCTTCCTTAAGCTCATCCTCACAGAGGAAACAGAAGACAAACAAAAGTTCTTCAGCCCTCACACTGGGGATGGGCCGATAGAGCATCCTTACCCCCGACCACCTGACTAAATCTATACATGGACCTGAAGGTAAGCTCTTCCCAAGACCAGATTCAATTTAAGCCCCAGTTCGGGGCCTTTCATTAACTATCTCTGTAAGAATTTGAAGTTCTGAAATGGATTGCACGTGCTTGGCATTTTTGTCAACGTATGAAATGCACACTTTAAGCTTGGAGGCGCCCCTTCCTGGTTTCAGCTGGTCATTTAAGCAAGTTCTTCAAGTAAATGCATATCCTGAAGCATGAGGAAAAGGGCTAGCCTCTCCAATTCCTTTAGAGGTTTTCAGCCATCCTCACTGAAATAAATGTACTGGAAACAGCAGAAGTAGAAAATAGCACAAAGACGATATAACGTTTGCATAAAGAACCCATTAGGAAGGTGTGCCAATGGAACGACTGTGTGATGTCGCACAACAAATGCACGCTTTGGTTTAGTTACTTTAAAGATTCTGTTTATCTAGTAGTTTTTTGCATTTAAAGAGCATGATGCTGAATGATTATCCATCCCTGAGATGCCAGCAGTTCTTGGAAAAGGATTCACAGAATGATTAAAAGCATAATAACAAAGAGTAAATTCCGATGTAATATTTATCCAGCATGAATTTTCGGCTTAATACATCCAAACCCATCCCATCCCCCAATTTGCACAATCACAGCTTAATAAAGGACATATTTTAAAATGTAGGCTGTTAGAACAGTGAGAGAAGCCAGAAACAGAACCACAAAACTCTCCTAAATGCTCCAAGATGGAGACGTACAGACTCGAAACTGGATGGAGATTTCTAGGTGTTGCCTTTTAAGTTCCTCTCAAAGTGGGGAGCTGAAAGGTCCTGGATGGCCCAGCAGGGGTGGTCCTACAAGAGTATGAAATTCAAGAAAACTAAGTGTAGATGCCCAAAAAGAATATGGAGAAGGCAGCCTCACAAGTAATGCAAATTAAAAGGAGAAATATTGTTCTAAGCTATCAAATTAGCAACAAGTAGGTGGTCCCTTAACTGGGGCCCCTGTAGTATCATCTGAGATGCAGCCTGAGTGCCAAGCCTGAGGCAAGTGGAGTCTCTCCCCTGGTCAGGACCTTCTGGGCTCCTTCCCACTAGGAACAACCTTCCATCACCTGCTGCCCACCGGCTGTGGCTCCAAGCATGAGCTCACCCCTCCCCCTCTCACTGCCCTGCTCACACCAGCCTTCTTGCCAGCTCTCAAAATGATGGGGCAGTGCCAACCTCAGGGCCCTTGTCCCTGCTCTTCTGCTTGCTGGAATGCTGTTTCCTTGGAACTTCACAAGGCTTCGTTTCGTTCTGTTCTGGGCTCGGGTGTCATCTCCTGTCTAAACTAGGTAGACAGATCCATCCAGAGTAGCATCATCCCACTAGCCTGCTTTACTTTCTTTGTAGGACTTAATGCTGCACAGCGACATACTGTGACTGTATTTATTTATTTTTGTCCGTCTTCCTACAGGATCTGAGTGCCTTGAAGACAGGAAATTCTGTTTGTTGTTTGTGGCTGTTATCTCAAGAGCCCAGAACCATACCTAACACACGGTAAATAAGTGCTGATGGAATGGACGTAAATGGCACGACCTGGGATCGTCAAGGCTGTTCTACCTGTGTTCCCATTCCAGGACAGTGGGGAGAGGTGTGGGTACAATCAGGATGGGAAATAATCTGACAAATGTTATCAAACACCTCTAAAAATGTTCTATCCTTTGACTCCGCTTTTAGAAATTTACACTAGAGAAATACTCAGAGAGCCGTACAAGGGTTTACACATGAAGACATTTATTGCGGTGTTATTTATAACAGTGAAAAATGGAAATGGCTGGAATAAATAGGGAAAGAGGTCCAAGAGATAGGTGATATATGTATACATATAGCAGATTCACTTCATTGGACAGCAGGAACTAACACATTGTAAAGCAATTATACCCCAATAAAAAAATAATAAAAAAATTAAAACAACAAAAGAAATAGTAATACTGGTAATGAAATAGAATGGCTACACTGATTGAGAGCAGTTATTAAGTGTCGGGTAAAGTGCTAAGTGATTTAACTGTTCTGTAAATGAGTTGTGTCCAATTTGCAGGTGAAGACACAGAGGTAACTGGCCCGGGGCATCATTCACGGGCCTTGGGAAAAACTGGGACTCAAGTTCTTGCTGGCCAGCCTGAGCTAAGAAATCATAAACTGCCTGAATTACAAAGCTATGCTGAGCGTTCTGTCGTACTCGGGAGAGGCTGCCTGCGAGAGAGGAGAGTCAGGGGCTCACTGGAGCGACCAGGATCTCAGCGGTGCTTTGAGCATCCCCAGCTCCCCTGGGCCGTGCACAGGGAACTGGATCCCTCGGTCCTCTGAAGTTCGTTGTGTGCAGCCTGAGGACTTTGCAAACATTTCTCCCTGACCTTTAGTTGATCAACATTAAGCAAACAAACTCTTCCTCTACCCCCGCCCTCCCTTTTTCTTATTGTTGCCAGGGTCCACGGTTTCCTCTCGAATCCCTGAACCATTCTCCGTGGAGTCTCGTTCATTTCCTGTCCGGGGAGCCTTGGCATCCGATCCGCGGGCCAGAAGCAGGCGGAGGAGCCGGCAGCCCCGGGCTCTGTCTCTCTTCATTGGCCTCGGGGAACCCACGGGCTGCTCTGCTCTCCTCGCTGCACCCAGAGCCGAGCCCCGGGTAGGAGGCCACTGGCCCTGCCCCCAGACCTGTGGCTGGGTCCCCTTCCGCCCTCGCTCCACCCCACCCTGTGCCCCTTCCCCGGGAGGAGACTCGGCGCCCCAGATCTTGCAGCTCCACTGACTCCCATCCTCAGCTCCAGATGGCCTGCATTCACTTTTCCAAAGGCTCTGCCTCTAATTCCTGGGCTCACTTTAAGATTGTGTCCCATCCATGTCTTCTCCTGCTACATTTGAAATTGTTTTAATTTAAAGCTGATACTGCTCAGCTAATTAATCGAATTTCTGCCAGCCACACCACCCTCCGCTGCATTTCAGTGTATGTGACTGTGTGTGTGAGTGTGTGTGTGTGTGTGTGTGTAAAAGGGAAAATTCCTTTCACATGGCCTCTTGTCCCCAGAAATCTGAAAGTGCCTTTGTGTTGGCAGTTGTCCCAGAAACACCACCCTCTGCCCTTTTCTTTGGCCTATTCTTAGGGTATGTTGAGAAAAGCCCAAGGGTTCCTGCACTGCTGACTTTCACAACTGCTACGAGTAACAGGGCCAGCTTGACCCGGTTAGGGAAATCCAAATTTACCCAATGGAGGATTCGCTGGAGCGGAATTATGACTGTTTCCCTTGGACCTTGGACCCCTTTCGTTGATCCTTTTGTCACCTCCCCTCCCACCATCCCCTGACCTTAAGTAGTGGAGGACCCCTGACTATAAGCAGAGGTTCCAGACCATTTCTTCTTTACCTGCCTTAAGTGTCAATTCCTTGGCTCCTTTCTGGGGAAATAAATAATTTGATCAGTTAATTAAACAAGCATTCAGAGTTGATGGGCGATAGTAACCCCAGGCAATATCCCTAGCACTTAACATTTTACTGTAGCATCAACAACATCTTAATCCAAAGGAGTCCTTCATATGGGAACTTCAACCCCACAGAGTGGGCAAATATTTTCAGTCACCCCACTTCTCAGTTTGGTTTGTTTTTGGCCTCTTTCCTGTGACTTTAGACCACAGGGCAGTGCCTCCCCGTGAGGGTGGCTCTGACCTTGAACCTGAGCAGGGCTTGATCTTGGAGGCAAAGCCCTGAAGCTACTCAGGGCTGCTCTGCTCGCCATGGACGTTTCCCTGGGAACAGGAACGTTCAAACCAACAGATCCAATGAGAACCTCGGTATGGACTGGATTTCTAGCAGCGAGAATCAAACGTGAATTTCCTCCTTATTCTTTGACTTACATTGAGGTTTTCTTGAAGCAGGTTGAAGCAGGATAGGCAAGGAACTGTCGTGAGGCCAGAGGACGGGGCCTTCTTTCTAATATTGTTTTTATTGATGAATAGTCATCTCACTCCATTTCCTGGCTCTCTCCCCGGCTGCAGTGCACTCAATTATAGTCTTAGGATTGTGTGCTACAGAGATCATTCTGCCTTATTCTTTTAGAAACTGGTTGGAATTTCAAACAAAGGGGAGTGTGTTTTTAAGGAGGAAAGAGAGGGAGGGAAGACTCCTCTGTCTTTCTGGCTGCAGACAAATGACTATTTGGAGAGCTTGCGAAATCTGCCAGGCTGCTCTCTTGGTCCCTGTGTTCATTTCTCCAGCTCCAAAGGATGCCCTGAGTCTCTGCTAGAAGACTCTGCTCCAAGGAACTGCACTCCCAGTTCCTGGAAAGACAGAAGCTGCGTGTGGACCAGTGTGCAGGGTAGACCTGGCCCCCATGGTTCTTCTACACCAGAAGGACCAGTCAACGCAGACAGAAAAAACCGTCAAACCAATCCGCCAGTGCCAATAGTTAAGAAGCTGAGTTGATTCATGTAATCTCCGGGTGGTAGAACGGGTCAGTAGCCAAGAGAACTAGGTGTAGTTTTTAGCTCTCCACTTGGCCAACTGTAGGTCATGAAAGACAACTTCGCATCCCTCCAGGTCCTAGTCTGCTAGTTGGTGGAATAAGGCTAGGAACATCGGAGCTGAAGATGGGGTAAAGTGTCAATGGTGAAACACGAATCTTACTTGTGAGTGTTACGGATACATAACCAGTTGATCTGTGTAATAGGAAGTAGTTTGGTCTTAAGAGAATGTCCCTCACGCCTGTCCCACACAAGGGAAGGCACCCTGTCTGGCCCCCAAGCCTGAAGGGGAAGAGAAGATAGTGCAGGAAACTGGGTGGCTTGGAGAGTTGTGTGGCCCTTTCTAACTCTAAAGGAAGCCACACGTTTCCTGTATAGTTTTGTAGGTGCTGCAGCATCACTGTGGGGTCCATCCCGAGTCAGAGAGGCGGTCTGTGCTTCTCAAGGACGCAACACCTCTGCGAAGGACCATCTTTCTTACACGTACAGAGCTGCCTGCAGGGCCTCCATACGAGGGGCCTCATCAGGCCGTTCCTTTTCTGGTGAAGAGGAAGGAGCACATGATTTATGGTAACATATGGACTGTGATTTATTTGCTGGTGCCTCGGCTTCTGGCAAAAGAGTATTAGCTGTAATAACCACCAGCTAAGCATTTCTCAGCTAAACTTCACAGGCCTGTGAACCTGAGGGATTAGCTCCCTGCACCAGGCTGAGTGGCCTCATCCAAAATTAGTTCCGAAGACATACCTTGGGGATTCCCAGTGTCAGTTTCTTAATTTTAAAATAAAGCCCCAGTTTTCTTAGTTGAGTCCTTTTATGTTTTCTTGTTCCTGAATGCTCCTTTGACACCAAAGGTATTGATATATTCTACCCTGCAGGGAAATCAATAAAAACTTTAATCACAAAATTAAATAAAAACCAAAGCTACTGACATTACACGGTAACACTCACTGAAGCAACAACTTCAAGTCTTATGGTTCTCCTGCGGCTGGACTTAATATTTGCAGGAAAATCAATATCATCTTTAGAGTAATTTGGGATGCATCTTGTCGTCACAGAAAACAAGTTCCTGGTAGACTTTACTAAAAAGGTACGAATGAGGCATCAGAATGTGTTTGCCCATCCAGAAACGGATGAGGCCTTGATAGCAGGAAAAAACACAAGTAGGGTGGTCTCAGATTATGTCGCCAACTGTGTCCCAAAGTGTGTCAACATCCAGGGCTCAGGACCACCTTCTACAAACATACTCTGCTGCTCTCGTCGATGGGTCACAGGACTTTCCTGGAATGATGAAAAGCTTGGGGGAGTACATGAGTTAAAATGTCCCCGGAAATGCTGCCCACGCTTCAGAGAACATATAGTAATAACACCCATTTGTCTTATGACCTTAGTGCTGTTAGGTAGTGAAAGGTCCTATTTCATGTTTTGAAAAAAAAAAAAAACTTTTGCAAGTCACAGGATCATAGAATCAGATGTAACATTAAGAGGCCTTAAGCTCAATAGGTCTGACCTCTCTGGAACACGGGGAGCTGCTGTAGTTATCCCTGAGGGATGCAATTCCTCTGAACTGTCATACTTCCGGTCTCATCATTCAGCAGCAATGCAGATCCAGAAGCATGTGTCTGTATACAACGTTTTATCTTCATGAGCCACACGCTTTCCAGTTCTAATGAATTATTAGGCTACAGGCTTGTTCTCCTCCCCATAACACAGTCTGTGTGGTAAGCCACAGGGCGTAAAGTGAAACCATTGGCAGCCCGTACCATTCATATCTTCTCAGATGGGGAAGTGGTAACACGCTTGCAGTGAACTTTCGGAGAACCCTGAGTTGCTGCAAAGGTTTATCGGAGTCTAACTCAATATGCTCAGTACGCTTCAGTCCCCTGTGCTCTTGTTTCAGAACTTCAAAACACCTTTTTTCCAAGACTTGAGACGGCTCACTCGGAATACAAAGCAGAAGCGGAGTAGGCGGCCCGATCACACGTGGCAGGAGCCCGCTGGATGAAGAGTAGACATTTGGACAGTCAGGAAATGAAAACCAAAGGATTTTCCAAGGGTGAGACCAAACATACACCCAGCCGAGGTCCGTGCTTAGGGGCCTGGAGTCACCAACTTTGTACCCGCAGAGCGGGGCTTAGAATCCGGACACTGAGCTTAAGAAGCATTTTCCAAAGCAAGAGTCAAAATCCATGGCTGGATGACATCACCCTTGGGAAGCAGGAGGGCTCGACATATGAGATGACCGTGAATCAATAAGATGCTCAAGGTCTAATATCGGGGTACCACGTATTAGAGGGATTGCTGGTCAGGGACCCTGCCCCAGGGACTGAGGTAAGAGTCAGGTGGATAGAGGTTCTCAGGCGCTCCAGGCCAGTAACTGCAAAGAAATCGGGGTTATTCAGACACTTGCTGGCTTCTGCGTCGGCTCCCTAGGTCATAGCCCTTCAGTTCTAACATTCTTCTCATTTGGAGCAACTTCCCTGATTAAACAACTAAGGGCCTCTTCAGTATAATGTTTTGTTTTGTTTTTTTAATGTTGAGCCTTCTTTTAATTTATTTATTTTTATTTTTGGCTGTGTTGGGTCTTCGTTTCTGTGCGAGGGCTTTCTCTAGTTGCGGCGAGCGGGGGCCACTCTTCATCACGGTGCGCGGGCCTCTCACTATGGCGGCCTCTCTTGTTGCGGAGCACAGGCTCCAGACGCGCAGGCTCAGTAGTTGTGGCTCACGGGCCTAGTTGCTCCGCGGCATGTGGGATCTTCCCAGACCAGGGCTCGAACCCGTGTCCCTTGCATTAGCAGGCAGATTCTCAACCACTGCGCCACCAGGGAAGCCCCAGGATAATGTTTTAAAGGCAATCTCTTCCAGACGGTTCTCCTTATGTGCATAGCCCACACATTCACCTTTTGTGACCAGGGCTGCCCCGGCAAGCCTACCCAGCCACTTCTGCCCCATCTTCAATCCACACTCCCCAGCCGAACCGCCCTTTCTTATGCTAAAGGCAAACAAATAACTACAGCAAAAACCATGCATACTTCTATCACTGAGTGTACCAAATGGTATCTGAAAGTTTACACCATATGAAATGGTCAATAGCAATCTTTCTGGACATAAAAATTGGCTTTGAACCAATTTCATATGGTTCAAATGAATAATTCTCCCTTTCTGTGTCTATATCCTCAGCCAGACTATGATGAAGGACTTTGGTTTTCTGCTTGTATAATCAGATTTTAATACATCCTGGCACACCATTGGTCTCAGTTAATGGCTGATGGATGAATGATTAAGTCGATCCCGGGCTTTACGACCCTGGCCATCTTCTTGGGGAGACGGCTGGGGCCGAGTATCTGACAGTAAAGAAGTTATGTGACCTAGAAACAACCCCTCCATCTGACAGACTATAAACAGTACACATTTCTCTGGATAATCTACTTCCTCAATAAAAACATGGCTACACTGACAGCTAAACACACTATTTTATGCCCTGTCCCAGTGACTTTTCTCCCAGGTTAGCATGTCCTCAGCACCTCACAGGATGAGAGCCAGGCTGGGGTCTTGCCCTTTTGTCTGCTATTTACATGTGGTCAGCTGACAACAAAGGCCAAGGCATTTCGGCTGAAGACACTGGCTTTAAACATTACTGTACAGCATCACACGTGGCCAATATGTTTCCTGGTTAGATGCTGACAGCCGTACAGTTCTCACTTCCTTCTCTAGGTGTTGACGGTGTCGAGCTCACAACCGTGCTGTTTCTCTTGCCACACTTGATTCAAGGATCAAGTAACTTGAGAATTCGTGATCAATCTGCTTTAATCATCAACTTGCAACATTTCTGAGGAATCCTGCAGAAATGTCTTTAAGTCAAGATATTTTCATAATGATTGTCTTTGGACTTTTTCCAGAATCAGATGAAGACATTCTTCCAACCAAACGTAGGATCATTTCTAGCACAAAACCTTCTTTTAAGCAAAGTGACATCACCTAAAAATTAAGACCAGTAACTTCTAGGAAAAAGATGGAGGAGGACAAGGAAAAGCATCCTGCTAAGAAATATTTGAAGATGATTTTGGCTAAAAATGATGTTCATTTCAAAATACGTACATCGACTTTAACGACTCTTCAGTGAATCTATGGGTAAAATTAGTGCATTTATTTTTCGTTCTGCTTTCACCATTTTTTCTCTCTTTCGGTGGGCGTTGCAGGTTGGGTTGAAAAAGTCAGCAAATTTGGAAAAATAAAGTTCTTGATCTTAATGTTCAATTTCATTCCTAAAGTCGATGGGTTAGTTGCTCTAATGACTGGGCTTCTTTAAGATCTGCTCAGAGTTTAAGAGTCAGATACTGTCCACAGGGAGGGCCAGGGGCAGCAAGTGATGTGTGGGGAGGGGGTGTTGTGAGCTGGGGGCCATCACCGTTCAGACTGAATTTCAGTGTCCACACTCCTTTGGCTCAGGAGGCCAAAGACAGAAGCCATTTGAGATAGAAAGCTCCATAGGTTTGTAAAGGCATATTTTACACCACCGAGTTGATCTGCACTTGACCTTCCGATGTCAGCACCTTTCCATGAGGAATCAAATCAGATTAGCAGTTTCTTAGTCCTGAGAGCGGTGGGTGGGTTAAGTGATAAACTATGAAGCCGACTTAAAAGTTTCGAGAAGGCAGTGAAAAGCAGAGTTCCGCTTAGGGACCTCAGAGTTTTGTTTCCCACTGCCCCTCTGGGTTTGCCTGATTTAGGGGATCAAGAGGAACAGGTGGTGAGATCTGCCGTAACGTGTAGCTTAAGTCGAACGTGTTCTATTTATGTTTGGATTTAGATGATGTTGTAGAAAACCTAACTCCTGGTTTCCCAGACTCTGTCCGCCTGGGGATCCTCTGGGGCTTGGGTGACAACAGTCCCAGTGGTGTCTGCTGCTGGGGCCACACCCTGCTTCATTACTGAATTCCACCTCCCTCTACTGGGGGACCCAAGGGCCTAGGCTGCTTTGTTCTCCTGGGTGGTTGCCACTGTATCCCCGTTCACCTGGCAGGTGTTTCTGCTGAGTCTGGCATCATGCTGCATCACCACCGAAAGTGTCCCCTCTCGTCACCTGCTAATGTCCTAAGTAAGGGTGTACGCACTTCCAGCCTCTCTATGCAGGACAAGTTCTTGGATTTCTAGGGGCAATGATTCACTGCCCTCACTCTCATCCAGTTGGACCCTTCTGTGCTTCTCTCTTTGTTCGAGTCGTTTTTTTTTTTTTGGATTTTTGAATTTTATTGTATTTATTTTTTTATACAGCAGGTTCTTATTAGTTATCCATTTTATACATATTAGTGTATATATGTTCAAGAGTCTTAAGAGTACTTTTTTCTTTGAAGTATAGTTGAGTTACAATGTTGTCTTCATTACTGCTGTACAGCAAAGTGATTCAGTTATACATATATATGCATTCTTTTTTTAATATTCTTTTCCATTATGGTTTATCGTAGGATACTGAATATAGTTCTCTGTGCTATACAGTAGGACCTTGTTGTTTATCCAGCCGGTATGTAAAAGTTTACATCTACTAACCCCAACTTCCCACTCCTTCCCTCCCCCAACCCCCTCCCCCTTGGCAACCATCAGTCTGTTCTTTTTTTTTTTTTTTTTTTTTTTTTTTTGCGGTACGCGGGCCTCTCACAGTTGTGGCCTCTCCCATTGCGGAGCACAGGCTCCGGATGTGCAGGCTCCGGACGTGCAGGCTCAGCGGCCATGGCTCACGGGCCCAGCTGCTCCGCGGCATGTGGGATCTTCCCGGACCGGGGCACGAACCCG
The DNA here is from genome assembly GCF_003676395.1 of Aethalodelphis obliquidens. Classification (NCBI taxonomy): domain Eukaryota; kingdom Metazoa; phylum Chordata; class Mammalia; order Artiodactyla; family Delphinidae; genus Aethalodelphis; species Aethalodelphis obliquidens. Next base: position 10,050,873 of record NW_020837967.1, on the reverse strand, counting down.
TGTCCCCTGCATCGGCAGGCGGACTCTCAACCACTGCGCCACCCGGGAAGCCCATCATCAGTCTGTTCTTTATGTCTGTGACTCTGTTTCTGTTTCATAGATAGCTTCATTTGTGCCATATTTCAGATTCCACGTATAAGTGATATTCTATGGTATTTGTCTTTCTCTTTCTGAAGAATCTTAAGAATCTTAATTGAGTGTCCTGAGGACCTGAGTAGCAGTCTCAATATTCCTTTCACCATTTCTCTCCAGGATGTGTGGGGAGCACAGGGATTTTATGCATAGAAAAATCTGCTTGATACACCAGAGTTTTCAAATAACGGTTACCTTCCCAGACCCACATATTTGACATGACCCTCCAAACAATTGCAGATCTTCAAGCACCTAGTAGAAACCTCCCAGGAATAAAATTCAACAGCTCTGTTTTTATGGAAAAGGAAATGGAAACAAAAGTGGTCGTTATATAAATAGTGAACGATTTGTAGGGATCAGTTATTCATAGAAACGGTCCAGTTAGGAAAGGAGGCGGTGAGTTACTTGTCACTGGCCTGACACAGAGCTGCCTGGTGGGACAGAGGCCTCTTCCAGAATCGAACAATAACACCCGTGATGGAAGAAAAACAAGATTTTCACTTACCTTCTCCAAGGAAAAATAGGATTTCCTTTAAAAGGAGTTCTAACTTTGAAGTGGGAAAAAAGTAACTGGTCAATAGGCAACTATGTTTTAAAACATCCACTTAGATGTATTTTCATACGGTTTTTAGTAGACACATCCCCTCAGGCTAAAATAACATTTAAAAGAAAATCTTTGAACAATGTGTAAATGTTCAGTAGGTCATATAAATGCATGGGCTTTTATGTATTTGACTTCTCAGCATATGAAATGCTAGGGTTGCTCACGGTTATTTCACAATACCCCAGGACTACTCTGCTTGCGCTTGAATTTTAATTTTGGAGTGCTTTCTCACAGAAGTCGGGAGATTTATGCAGAAGAGAGAGACATACTTGATCAGGGGTGATAAAGTTTCCCTCCAGAGAGCATACAGATGTTTCAAGGCAAGCTCTCAGGATTTTAAAGGGCTTGCTAGGAACCAGAAGAAGCCCTATGGGAGGGATTGGCACAAGCCAGAGCCTGGGGCTTCAGCCTTGAAAGAGCAAAGGCTGGGAATTTAGAAATGGTCCCCAGAGCCAACTTCCTGGAGACAATGAAGCTAAACCAGCGTGTTGGAACCAAGGCCGGCCCTCAGCACAATTACAAGTTTGTTCTCAGCACTCCTTTTCTTCATCTTCCCTGTCCACGTGATACCATTATGCTCCTGAGATTTACATCTGAGAATGAAGGCCCCGAAGTTCAGACCACGCCTCCACAACCACATTCTGTTCTGAGCCCCTGCTCTGAACCCTGGCTGCCCTGCTATCTGTGAACCCATCCAGGCTCATGGACTATCTTCCACTCAGAAGACATGTTCATTTAAAAAGGGGCACCTTGGAAAAGCTATTTGCCTTCATCCAAATGAATGCAATCATGGAAACATTAAATGCTGGAGACTCAAGTGGGGACCTATTTGGAAGACAAGATGGGCCCCTTAAATCATATGATGTAAATGGCTCTTCTGTCACATGCAGGTGTGACCTGCTCTTACACTCTGAGGTCCTTTCTACATCCCCAAGACATCAGAGATCAATGTCAGCTTTATCACTAAGAGCTGTTCACCATCCAAGAGCAAGCAGAAACCTTTCTCACTCAGATTGTCAAAAAGGACAATCTGAATCAGCAGAGGGTGAACCGTGGAATGTGTTCCTATAAAATGCATACAATTTATAGATCTCGATTTTTTTCAAGTCTAGTAGAGGTCCTCGGGGAGCTTGTTTTAATGAACTGATAAGAATGATTTGTAATTCAGGCATTAATTGCTCGTATGTAAATAGCTACTTCTGAAATGCTTAAGGGTCTGTCTGAAGCCAGTTTGTTCTCTTTACACCTTAGCCTGCCATTTAATTTGCATTTGCAGTTTACTCCCAAACCCTTTATTTTGTTGCTCATGCAAAGGTAAATTTCAGCAAACTAATCCACATATGAGATCCAAATTTCTGTGGTTTTTACCAGAGTTGCTGGCTTTGAGTCCTGGGGTATCTGGTGTTTTATTATGACGAATGCTCCGTTTTAAGGCACATTTAAAACATGCAATTTTGCTCTCCTTGCTTCGTGATGCTAATTTTAGCCAAGGCTGCAGTTATAAAAATCTACATAAATAAATACATAAATAAATAAAATCTACAAGGCTTCCTGGAACTACCACTTTCCTGAAACAATAGTTTCCAGAAATGATTCTAATTAGTGAGCGTTCCATTGGCTCCAGTGGGCAGTTTTATAGATGGTTTCCATTTGCAGTGACTTGTTCACACACGCATCTACTTTCATAAACACACACATACACATGCGTGTGCTTTGTTAGCTTGTTGGCTTTGGTATGTGCCATCCACAGTTCAAACTATCCTGAAACCGCATATTAAACATGGATTTGTAGGGGTCTGCTGACACTCTGAGCACATATCATGGTGGAAATAAACAGAGCTCTCGTTTAAGAGATCTGGTTGCTGATAAATCTGTAATCCCTTTTATAACATTTCTGTACATTGAAAAATAGGGATCCAAGATCCTAGAAACACACACAATGGAAATCCCAATGGCAACGAAGGGGATATTTTGCAGGTGGCCTCTTCAGTCTTGGGAAAGCGTTGACTTCCCATGTAGCTCTTCCAAACAGCTGGAGAAATCCACCCCCAGTGTCAATCAGATTCCAGCGAGTAGAGGTCAGCGCTCACATCTGGCTAGCTCAGCTTCCTGCAGCATACCCTCACATTCTGATCCTTCCCGCACGTGTTCACTCTCCAGGAAATATTTTATTTATTCCACCATCTGCAAAACAAGATGGCCTCTGGAGCATAGACAAGGGATGGACCTCTTCTTCCAATTTGTCTTAGGTCAGTGAACAACTGTGCAGCAGAAAGGAATATTTCTGCACTGACAGAGTGATTAACAACACTCACCTCTCTTTTGGGGGAGTTAGGGCTTTTATTACGTCTCCTATGAGCAGAGACGAAGCCATGAACTTATAGCGATTTTCTTTTACAGGGTGAGAGAATGACAGCATCGTATCAATTAATGTTGGCACAAGAAAAATGAAACTCAATAGTTTTCTATGCCCCAGCCTCGGGAAAGCACTCACTGTTGGAGTTATCCAAGAGACTCATGACAAGCAACAGCCTCATCAGAGGTCCACACCACTGACTTTCCATCATGAACCCTCTTCTGATCCAGAGGGAGGGGCTGCCAGGAGACCTCAGGCAATGGACAGGCTCCAGACTTGGGGACTCTCTAAAGATGTAAATTTCTGTTTGTGTTGGAGGAGCACCCTCCAAATGTTGGCGGACCATGTAAGGATTTTTCTTTTTTTGGAACTTGCTTGAATGGAACTGGGCTCTGCTGGAATTCTCGTCAGAACAGGCTCTCTCATGGCTTCTACCATTTCCTGTCTCTGGCCAGGCTGCAGCAATCCCAGCAGAGCTTCTCATAGTATTTTATCCTGTCTGGACTCCATTCCAGTACAAACCTGAGATTAAGTTGAGGCAATGGAAAACAAGAGAAAAACTGTTGAGGAAAAGATTGGCCTGGCACCTCGATCCCGGCTAGAAGAGCGTGAAAGTTTATTATCGTTGTTTATTTTAGTGGTAGGTCAGTGGAGAGGAAAGCTCGCCGCTTTAAAGCCAGGGACCTGAGCTCCGGCTCCTATTCCACCGCTGCCTAAGGTTGAATTTGCAAAGATATTTGGCCTCATCTGTAAAGGAGACTGGAATTTCTCTCAAAGCCCATCCAGCTTTCACAGAGCCTAATGCATGTTCGGAGGGCCTATGCATTTCATTCTGAAAAGGCTTAAATACTTGGAAAGGCTGCTTTTCTGACCTAGTTCTTGACCTTAAGTCAGAGCACTGATCATCCGTGGAGACTATAACTAGGCATTTTCACTTTACCGCCGATAGTAACATTTCAAGCAGGTACCATAGGAATTAGTTACAAACACATTATCTGTAGTTGATAGTTTTGCTGATCCAGGAAAAAACAAAGCTTTTTGTCCTTTTAAAACTAGGAAAGTCTGATGCCATTTCTCCCTTCAAATCTTCCCCTGTGTAACAAGAGAAAGAGGAAAAAGGGGTCTCCCTTCCCAAGCTTACCCCGTCCTCCCTGCCCAGCCTCTCAGGTTATGCACTAGACCACCCCACAAGATTCTATTCACCTGGGAGACAATGAAATGATGCCTTTTGGAATCATGCAGAGTGATGGCCTTGACCTCCTTCACACCTTCCTGTTCTAATCACAATGGATTACTTGCCTTTCCCGTAATAAGTCAGGCACTTTCCTGCCTCTGTATTTTTGTCCACAAGGTTCCCCTGTCTGAGACCTCCACTATCGCATTAAAAGTATTGCTTTTAGTCTAGTTCCTCAAACACAATAAAATTCTCAAAGGCATGCACTCTGCATGGTGCCTCACTGCACAGGTAAATAAAAGTCTTCGGAAAGCAGGCCGACTTGCTGTGTTTTGCCCAGTTTACATTTTCCAGAAAGACAACTAATGAGGAGAGGGAGAGATTAAACATTACATTGTAGGGCTTCCCTGGTGGCGCAGTGGTTGGGAGTCTGCCTGCCGATGCAGGGGATACGGGTTCGTGCCCCGGTACGGGAGGGTCCCGCGTGCCGCGGAGCGGCTGGGCCCGTGAGCCATGGCCACTGAGCCTGCGCGTCTGGAGCCTGTGCTCCGCAGTGGGAGAGGCCACAACAATGAGAGGCCTGTGTACTGCAAAAAGAAAAACAAACAAAAACCATTACATTGTAAGTGACACACAATTAAAAATGCCTTGTGGGAATCTACACAAACCAATTTTAACCTGTCTTCTCTTGCTTCTGACTTAACATCCCCAAATCAGTCAGAGTCTGTCTCCCTCTGTCATCTTTCTCTGTACCGGCTTGTCATCGAGGCTCCGAACTTTCAGAACATTCCAGAGGGGCAATAACAATTTTCCATATTTCTTTCAGTTTGATCTTTCTTCCATTGTTCGGCATACTGCCATTTTTAAGTGCATTATAATACCAAAAGAAAAAGGAAACATAAAAGAAGGCCCACAGAGCATTAAAATTCAGGGAAGTGGGATAAGACAGACATGTGAAGGGGCCAGCAAATAGAAAAGGCATCAATGGAACTGTAATGTTAGCACAGCCCTGACAGGGCAGTGGTTGGGAGCATGGACACTGGACCCTGAACCTTCCAGATTGAATCACAGCTCCAACACCTGTTTAACATCTCTGTGCCTCAGGGTTCTCACCTCTAAAATGGGAATTATAGGGTTGTTCTAGGATTAAACGCATTAACATACTGTTGAATTGCGTTATCTGCAGTTACATGCGGTATTTATGTTCTATAAAGTTGCCACGAGCTTTGAATTAGTGAACACTGAACCCTGGCTCCTAGGAGAAACACGGGCTTAGCTTTCCGTGAGCCTCTGGTCCCAACATTTTGGTCAATGGACAATACATAACCCTACTTTGTGTATGTTTTTTTTTTAATAAGACTTTTCTTTTTTATTGAAGTATAGTTGATTTACAATGTTGTGTTAGTCTCAGGTATACAGCAAGGTGATTCAGTTATATATATATATATATATATATATATATATATATATATACACACACACACACATATATATTCTTTTTCAGAGCTATACAGCAGGTCCTTGTTGTTTATCTATTTTATATATAGTAGTACGTATCTGTTAATCCTAAACTCCTAATTTATCCCACCCCCCCTTCCCTCTGGTAACCACAAGTTTGTTTTCTATTGTCTGTATAAGTCTAGTTCTGGTTTGTAAATAAGCTCATTTGTATCATTTTTTAAGATTCCACATATAAGTGATGTCATATGATATTTGTCTTTGCCTGACTTACTTCACTTAATATGATAATCTCTATATCCATCCATGTTGCTGCAAATGGCAATATCTCATTCCTTTTTATGGCTGAGCAGTATTCCATTGTATGTATACCACATCTTCTTTATCCATTCTGCTGCTGATAGACATTTAGGTTGCTTCCATGTCTTGGCTATTGTAAATAGTGCTGCTATGAACATTGGTGTTGCATGTAACTTTTCAAATTAGCGTTTTCCTCTCTTCTAGATATATGCCCAGGTATGTGTGTTTCTTTACATAAAGACACTTTATTTAATATACATTGCTGACTCATTAACATTGAACTCACATTCACAGCCAACAGCAGTGTATAACTCATGCCTGAATGAAGCTTATCTGACACACGTATTTTCTTCGTAAAACACATCTCAGCCTTCTTGTGCTTAGGACGCTGGACAGCACTTTAGCACTTGCCTGGGCGCCACTTTAAACAGCATAACCACCACCAAAAAGCACAAAAATGCAAAACTAAATGTGGCACTAAATAGCAGGAAGGATGACTGTTTATAGTCAGAGCTGAAACAAGCAGGCAGAACGTTACCCTGCTCGACCTCAGACAGAAACGTGCGTGTGTGGTGACAACGATTTCTCATCCGTGTCCACAAATGACCATGAAGTGACCACATGGATTGATTTGGGGATTACAAATAAATTTTAGTGTGTAGATGGATCTACATATAAGAATCCACAAATGATTAGGATCAACCATTTATTTTAAGATCTAAGGACTGTTTCTGGCACATGGTAAGCCCCATGTATGTGTTTGTTATTATCGTACAAGGTATTATTATACAAGGTAGTATGCATGGGTGATGGCTCACTTCTTTGCTGTGATGGTGAATTTTACGTGTCAACTTGGCTAAGTTCTAGTACCGAGGTGTTTAATCAAACAATAGCCTAAACGTTGCTGTGAAGATACTTTGTGGATGTGATTAACATCTACAATTAGTTGAATAAGTGAAGGTGGTTACCCTCAGTAATGTGGGTGGGCCTCATCCAATCAGGTGAAGGCTCTAGGAGCAGATTCTGAGGTTTCCTGGAGAAAAAAATTCTGCCTCAAGCCAGCAGCATCAATTCCTAGCTAGTTTCCAGCCTGTTAGCTTGTCACTCCCCACAGTCACATGAGCAAATTCCTTAAAGTAAAGCTCTCTCTCAGACACACACACACACACACACACACACACACACACACACACACACACACGCATCTTCTATTGCTTTCCTCTGGAGAGCCCTAACTGATAAATTCACTTTTGATGATTTTCTCTCTTGTGATGACCAGTCAAGTGGGAGGGGCACTGGACTGGAAATCGGGAGGACCAGTCCTCGTCTCATCTGTGACTCCCCATTCCCGTGGTTGCACTGGCCATTCTCTGTGGGTTTTTCCAGTTCCCTGATTCCCAGGTAGCGGAAATAGCTGAGCAAAGCCTTCCCCTCCCCCATCCTCTCTTCGGATTCTTCCGATGGAGTGTGAGAGTTGGATAGAACCTTCAAGATTATATCATCCGAACTTTTTGTTTCTCTATTTCTTCAAGTACAAATGGCTCGCGTTCCCTTTCTCCCTCCTAACACGGGGCATAAACTCTCATAAGACTTGCTCGGTCTGTTGCCAGATTCTCTGAACCCTTGGGAAGTCCTGCCAAGCGCGGCTCCGACAACAAAAAAATTAGGAGAAATTAGTGGTGGGAGTGGGAAGGAGTGGGGGAGATGGGACTCTTTGAAAGCCCTGAAATGCCAGCAGAAAATTGATCAAAGCTGAGATGAATTTCACCCACCTCTTCTAACGAGCTGCTAACATTGGAGTGGCAGCCTTGTCATGATAATTTGTCACACATGTGACCGTGTGGGCTGAAGCCCCTTCAGAGTCATCTTCCCAACCCACTGCCACAGGCAACTTGTCTGAAACAAAGCTCTAAGACATAATGGAAAGGGAAATGCGGGAGGTGAGGGGGCGGGGAATGGCCCCCCACTCCCCGCAAGTCTCCCCGTCCTCAAGTATCCACCCTCATTAGGCTTGAAGAGCCTGCTGGGACTTCCATTACATTTGTGCTGTTGCCGCGGCTGCAATGCCCACTGCCACAAAGATGCTGTCCAGGAAAAAACACCACCTCCTGAAAAATAACACGGTGTCAACACTAGTTAGCCTACCAATAAAGCTCTGTGATAAGCGAGACTCCCCCCTGAGGCAGGCTGGCAGGGATCCCTCCACCAGGGCGAAGTTCTCTCGGGCAGAGTGACTGCTTGTGACCCCAGAGGGACCTGGATCTGAGCATCAGACGTGGGATGTGTGCTCACACAGCGAGTCCATCCATCAGAGGGGACCCTGGTACTCGCCTAAGTGGCTCTCGGGCAAACCATCAGTTGGCCGACGCTGTTGTCACCACTGAGGCTCACAAAGGTCCCATTCTTTCTACTTTTAACATAAAAACATCAACAGAACATCTATTGTGTGTAGACCAGAAAACAAAGAGATGGAACAGAATCCAAGGTGCAGTGGGTACTGGGGAGAAAAATAATGCCCATGTCAGAGGCCAGGTTATACAAGGTCTCTTCTGGACTGAGCTGTTCAATGTGGAGAAGAGAAGGCATCATTTCCCCTTATTTTTCTGTAGCTTTAACAACATGCCAAATTATAAAAAAGCTGCATTGTGTTTTTTCAAGAAAGACTTCAAATTTACCTATAGGTTGATAGATCTATTTATACACAGCCCGCTCCAACCAAGATAGGTTTGAAGATGCATCATTTCTGTAACAATGTTCACCGCATAACCTTTTTATATGGAAGCTACTTGACTAAGGCAAGTTAAAGACTAGTCACGCTTATTCTAGGACGGTATCTTCAATACCATCCAGCCGGGCCACATCCATCTTTTAGCAGAAAAGTGATTTGCCCACATTGGTGAAGTGACTTTTCAAAACTCATACAGTTAGTGCCTGGCAGAGCATGTTTCAAACCTAGATGTCCTCAAAACCCAGTGTTTCTCCTATGACCACCATGTTAATTTTATAGGAGTAAAGAAAGAATGAAAGCCTAGGGGGAGCTCTCTGTGGACAGGGAGGGGCATCTCAAATTCAAATCCTCAATTAGGCCTCAAAAGTCATGCCATCTGGACTGGATAGGCAGCTAGAAAGTCAGGCTTAATGCCAGGAAGGCAAGGAAATAGGATCCTAGCTAGGGAAGGATGTAAAAATGGTGGCAACCAGGAGATAATACCAACTTAAACAGTGGAGCAGAGAAGGAGTTAGGTTAATATGGAGTAGACTTGAAAACCTTAGGAAAAAAATTATTCAGACTATGAAATCACTAAATCCAACTTAAGTTTTACACTAGGAAAAGCAGAGTGTATAACCGTGTTGCCAGCCTCTTCTGAGTAATGTACAGGTTTACTTACCCGTCAGTCAAGGTGTTCCTTAACCTCCAGATGTGAAATTGCAGTGCTGATGACTGGTAACCTAGAAGTCGAGTTAGAGAACATGGCACAGGTGCATCCCCACACCCCACCCAAAGGTGGGTGGTGACAACGTAGGGGAAGAATGGGAAGCAAAACTCTCGTAAAGTTTTAAATAATCTTCCAGGAGGAACAGCAAGGCAGCATCATGCTATAGAAACAGCAAAGGAGAGAGAACAAATGTTTTCTTTCCCCTTTACTCTGCTCTCTGCCTTCCCCTCTGCCGTATTTCATGCCTTTTTCCATCTGAGAAGGAAATATGAGAAGTTTGAGAAGGAAATATACAGCAAGTTAATTCGGCAGGTACTTTTTGGGGGAAAAAGTCCAGAGAGAAATATTCCTCTAACCAGATGTTGGTAGTCAATTTTACCCATCTTTCTTCTGTTGTACTTTTTCGTCCTTGTTCTTCTTCCCCAGTCAGCCAAAGTAAACAGAATCTAGATGTTCAAGATCTTCGTGAGGCAGAGTTTTAAAGAGACCCATTTATCATACATCATAAAAGCAACTGGGAAGCAGAGGAGTAAAGGGCTCAAATGCATGACCCCAGCAGCTGGGGGTCTCCATGCTTTTCAACTTCTCCCAACAAAGGAATCGTTGCAGAGTTTCTCACTCCTTCTTAACCCTGTTGCTGAGTTGCTGAATTCCCCTGCCACTTTCATTGATCCACGAATGATCCAAATCCTCAACTGCAGAGCACAGAGAGGCTCCAAACAGGTAATGAAGATAACGCATGTAAAGCGCAGAGCACGGGGCCTGGCGTGTATAAGCATATTGTAGCCACTCTTGTCGTAATTCCTATCCTCTGTCTCCTCTTCCTCTTGTTTCTTCTCCTCATCATCTTTATTATCATCTCCAAGGAATGATCTGGTTGTTAGGTCATATTTTGTGTTCCAAGTTTGCTATCAAGAATGAATGAATGAATGAATGTTAAATTTTCTTAGAGTCTTTCAAATGTCTCTAGGGTCTTTGATGAGTAAGTAGACAGAGTTTGGCGAGTAGCTCAGGGTTTAGCAGATCCAGAGTTTCCTTCTCTCTCTCTCTCTCCCTCTATCTCTATTTCTCTCTATCTCTCCTTAACTTATTTCTTGGGAAGATAGAATGTATCAAATATTTTGAACCACTATATGACTATATGAGATCATGTGATTTTTAGTGATAAAATTTCACTTTCATGGTATATATAATTGAAAAATCATTTAATGGTTTAGTGACCAATTTTGATAACTAAAACTATGAATTACATTGCACTTAATATCATTTTGTATTATTATCATATTTTTAACATTATGCAAGTAATACAACTGCTTTATCCATTGCTTCTTGCATTTTTTCCCTGAAAATATGTTTATTGTATTCTACCTTTGAATGATAATTTAGCTAGGTATAGAAGACTAGCTTTTATAAGTTAGGAATTGCATCTGGCTGCATGAATAGCAATTTGATCGATGAGGTTGGTTTGGGACACTTGCCAAAACAGAGATTATTTCTTTTTAATGTAGTAAGTAGTTGGAGATTGGAAGTCTTAGGGTGTTGCAGTTGCTCAGAGAAGTCATCAAATCTCCTTCTACTTTACAAGTCTGCATCTCTCACCATGTGGTTTTAGTTCTCAGTGTCACAAATGGTTCACATATCTATATTCATTAAGTCTATGTTCCAGGCAGGAAGAAGGAATAGGATAAGGACAACATGTACAGGCAGCTTTGTCTGTCTTTTTTACTAAGGAAATAACAGATTTCCAGGGACCACAGCCCAAATAACTTTCTGCTTCTATTTCTGTGTCACGTGGCCAATCCTAGTCCCAAGGGAGTTTGGGGAAATGAGTATTTTTAAGCAGGTACATTGCTGTTCTAAGTAATAGTAGACTTATGTTAGTTAGCAAGAGGTGAAAATAAAATAAATACTATGTAGAAAACTAGCAGTGTTTGCCACACAGATTCATAATTATTTCTTTTCTGTACAGGAAATTGCTCCTTTTTTTTTTTTTTTTTTTTTCGGTACACGGGCCTCTCACTGTTGTGGCCTCTCCTGTTATGCACAGGCTCAGTGGCCATGGCTCACGGGCCCGGACCGGGGCACGAACCCGTGTCCCCTGCATCGGCAGGTGGACTCTCAACCACTGCGCCACCAGGGAAGCCCTCCATATTTGTTTTAATCTAGTTGATGGGAAATCTGATACTAGTCTTTTTTTTTCAAGTCCCCTTCTAATTATTCCATTGATTCTATAGTCTTTGTGTAAATTCTTCCATTTTTTGATGGTATTGCTTCTCTTTCATCATGTTGGCTTTCATCAAATGTTGGAGGACTCTCACTTGAGCACCTGTTTCTGTAACTGAGTTTCTAGGCTAGTTTGCTGGCTGGCTCTATTGTACTGCTGCTTGACTTGACCTTCCAGGGTAATCTGGGGAGTGGGGGGGGGGGCACTGCTGTAGCACAGGGCATCTCAGCATTTAATCCTCCATATGGGGCAACCCTGTACTTTCTGGGAGTTGCAAGCCAGCTCAGGCTCTGCCAGTTCTCTCTTTCTTAAGATCTGAGAGTCACTCCTCTTTTATGAGTCAGATGCATCTACTACTGCTGCTTGTAGAGTAGGGAGAGCAAAGTACAGGGATAAACCCACCTGGCCCCTCCCTCTGAGGTATCACAGTGAATCACCCTCCTGACTGTTCTTGGTCTCATTAGCCTGTAGTTCCCTCCACCTCCAGGCAGAAAGATTGTTCAGTGCTTCTTCCATCTGTGTCTTGCAGCTTCCTCCTAGGCTTGTCCTGGCCTCCAGCCTCACTCCCTGGCTGCTGTTGCCTCTGCAGTTTTCCATTTGCATTCTTTTAAGATTTCTCATAGTTCCTGTCCTCTCTTCTTTCCAAGTAAGACAATACATATGCATTCATTTCCATGGATATGATGGATTTGATGTGAGAAGAGGAAGTCTGCAGTCTATGCTTTTTTCCAACTTGAAAATTAAAGCCTTTTTCAAATATGTTATGAAACACATCTATATGTTTTCTTTCATGAGATTATCTCTGTTGCCCCATAAAGGAGCTTGTGTAGTTATTATGACATGTAATTCACAGATGAGGAAACAGAGAGTAGGGTTAATTATGCTGATCTCCTACATCTAAGAAATACCTTTCTCTTTGCATAGCATTTGCGTTTTTATAGTTGCATTTGCTGTATGTCCTTCTGCTTATATTTTCACTCCTGAAGGCCACTTGTTGCACCATTAGGGAAATTTGAAAGGCAAAGCACCAGCTCTTTCTTTCCTGAGTGACAAAGCCCTAATGAGAACGCTAATCCACATGGCATCCCAGACTGAGTCTGTCTCCCACCTTCTCTTGTGCCTGGCGTTCTTGCTTCCACATGGATATTTCCGCCTTGGTCTCTCCGGTGCCTTCTAAAACTTCTAAATTTATCTCTCTTGTGTTCTCAGCTCCTTACCCTCCAACCTAGAAAGAGGTCAGAAAAGTAACTGACCCTAAGCTTTGGTGCTTGAAACCAGAACTATAATAGCATAACATTCATGTCCCAAATGTTCAAGGTAGGGAGAGTCCAAAGGGAATCGAATCCTGTCCTTTACAAAGTTAAAAGGAAGAAACCCAGGGAAATGAATAATCTCAAGGGATAAAAGTGGTGCTAGACAGAATCAGAGCCAAAGAGTAAAAATATAGAAGAATAAGAAATAACAAAGAGAAACAAAAAGAAGAAGAAGGGGGCTTCCCTGGTGGCGCAGTTGTTTAGAGTCCACCTGCCGATGCAGGGGACATGGGTTCGTGTCCCGGTCCGGGAGGATCCCACATGCTGCAGAGCGGCTGAGCCCCTGAGCCATGGCCACTGGGCCTGCGCGTCCGGAGCCTGTGCTCCACAATGGGGGAGGCCGCAACAGTGACAGGCCCACGTACCGCACAAAAAAAAAAAAAGAAGAAGAAGAAGAAGAGGAAAAAGAGCAGGAGAAGGAGGAGTAGGAGAAGCAGAAGAACAACGATTACCGCCACTATCACCATCACCACGGATTAAGGGCCTTAGATAGTTTTCTCAAACTGAATTATGGTACATGAGGCTCAAATGTTCTGACTCCTGGTAATCTGAACTGTGGGTGGGTAATGTTGATGTAAAGACACAGGTTTGGAGTTAGCACCCCTCACCTTTTCTCTCAGGCCCTTTCTCACCATCAAAGCTAGATGTTCTGATGAATTTAGGAGAAGACTAACATGTTATTCTCTTCTATGCAGTATATTTAGAATTAATTTCAGGTCCTATATACATCTCTTTAATTTACTAATGAGAATTTGGGGCTTCATAAGAATGCTAGAGTAGGTCATTTGGAATATGTAATAGAGAGTCTATATTCTATGGAAATTTGGAATTATCTTGTTGTCCAAGGGGAACCTTGCCAAGAACAACAGTAATTATTTTCAATTACTCTAGACATTCCACAACTGAGTGAAGATGAGGTGTGTTTATGCCCATAATAAATTAACGGACGATATACCATCTTAGCTATAAATACCTCTTTCAAGATCGTGCAACCAATATCAGATGTAATAATAATTAGTGGGAAGAGAAATAATAGCTTTTGGGAGCTTTGATAGTCCTATGAAGTAGATATTGATAGGCAGAGTATGTTTGCCCAGTTTCCCTTTTAGAGCTTTTTCACCTTAACTGTTACAGAAAAAAGCCTAATGAAACTGAAGAGTAGAAGATGACAGAGCTCTCTGTATTTCTAGCATATTCTTTACAAATGATGCCTACTTATAGATCTTGGCATCTTTCCTGGTATACATGACTCCTTTTCTTTCTACCAGATCAGCTTGCCTCCTGAGAGCTTGCTTTTGTAACTCCCAGGACCTTGATATTCCCGTGGCATACTGAGCTGCAGAGCAAGCAAGAGGAAAGCAAGATGACAAACACAAACTCCAAAGGAGAAAGTTCAGTTCTGTGGATCCCTGCAAAATCTCGCAGCTGTGATACAGAGAGATGCCCACTTTGCATATTTCTTCACTAAACTCTCTCAGGTGTACCCTCACACCACCAGCTTTGTTATGAAATGACCCCATTCTTCCTGTGGGTTCTGGAGGAAAGAGCCTGAAATGACCCGTGGGATAGACTAATGGTCCTAGGAAAAAGGTTTAACGGGATGGAGGTTGCCCCGAGCTTACTTAAATTTCATCTCCTTCATAAAAATTTACCTGGCTACCCAACTGAGGATGCTTTTCCAGTTCTCTGAATTCCTAAAACCCTCAGAATATATTGCATATTCTGATGTTTAGCTTATATTCCTAAGTACATTTTTCTGGTTGCTGTTGGTTTAGAACTGGGTCTTCCCCACGGAGGATCATCTCCATATGTTCAGGGATGATGGTTCCGAGCTCTCAGGGCTACAGAGAACCCAGACACTGGACACAGGGACTTAGTAAATACTGGTTCACTTGACCTTAGAGAAATTGACCTCAGGCCAATAAGCTTTTATTTAAAGAAAATGAAGCCATTTTTAATGTCCACAGAGTCCTAAACAGAAGGAGTCTGACATGAATCCAAGAAGGAGAGATTCCTTCAGTCAGGCCCAGAATATATGCACAAAACCTCTGCAGCTGTGGCTGGTGCATATAGGAATGCTTTGTTCCATGAATGCTGGCGACTAATGAGATATTAACTGAAAGTTTCTCGGGTAGGTAGGAGGCTGCTCCCTGACTCTTTGCTATAAACCTACCTAAATCACAGGGTAATAGTATGAAGTGAAAAATAAAATGCTTGTAAGATAAATCCAGCAGAGGGATTTTTTTAAAAAATAAAGCAACATTATTGAGGTTGCTTTACAATAAAATGGACATATAATAAAACGTACCCATTTAAAGTGGGTTTGATAAGTTTGGACAAATGTACACATTCACGTACCCAACACCCCAGTTAAGATAGAGAATATCTCCAAATCTCCAAAGGGTCCTTGCTGTTCTTTTGCTGTCAATTCCAACTTGCCCCCCTACTCACAGCTGCAGGCAACAACTAATATGCATTCTGTGGCTGTAGGTTACTTGCATCAAAAACAATAAAATACTTAGGAATAAATTTAACCGAGAAGGTGAAAGACCTGTATATCGAAAACAACAAAACACTGATAAAAGTAATTGAGGAAGACACAAATAAATGGAAAAGTATTCCATGTTCATGGATTGGTAGAATTTATATTGCTAAAATGTCTATATTACCCAAAATGATCTATAAAGTCAATACAATCTCTATCAAAATCCCACTGGCGTTTTTCACAGAAATAGAAAAAAATCCTAAAAGTCTTATGGTATCACTAAAGACCCTGAATAGCCAAAACAATTTTAAGAAAGGAAAACAAAGTTGGAGGCATCATACTTTCTGATTTCAAACTATATTAGAAAGCTATAATAATCAAAATAGTATGGTATTGGCATAAAAAGAGACTCACAGACCAGTGGAAAAGAATAGAGACCAGGCATAAACCCAGGCATATACAGTCAACTGATATTTGACAAGGGTGCCAAGAACATACATTGGGAAAGGATAGTCTCTTCAATACATGCTTCTTAGAAAACTGGATAGTTACATGCAAAAGAACGAAACTGAACCCCTATTTTATACCACTGCATTGGGGAACTTGTAGTTGATGTATTAAATTAAGAATATGCAGATCATGACCTGCTGAATGAGGAGGCACAAACTACCCACACGCATTGGCAGATAACTCACTTAGCATCCGAATTCTTACTCTGGGGAAGTGAAAACCTCGGGGTTGTTTTCATTTAAGGCACAGATTCAACGCACTCCCACAAAGGAAGCAGAGGGAGAAGGACACAATGAGCTGGGGAAATGCAGTCTTCCATCTAGGTCACAGGTGAACAGGAAATAGAGAACAGGGTAGCAAGTGCCTATTATTTATAAGGTGGCTGGGGAGGAGGTCACTGACTTTTTGCAGGCTCAACTCTAAGTGTTTATTTTAAAAGGTGCCCCAGGAAAAGCAAAGCAGGAGCTTGAGGCAGGAATTCTAAGCTTGGGTCCTTATCTAAATGACCAGACTCTGGTGTGACCAAGGTCGTCATACTGTAAATGCCAAGGCAGCAACTCAAAGTAGTTTTTTTTCTCATCTCAACCATTCACAAACATCAAGTCAAAATGGATTACAGACTTAAATTCACGACCTAGAACCACAAACCTGCTAGAAGAAAACATTGGAACAAAACTTCCTTGACATTGGTCTTGGCAATGATTTTTTGGATATTACATCAAAAGTACAAGAAACAAAGCAAAAATAAACAAGAGGAACTATATTAACTAAAAATCTGCACAGCAAAGAAAACAATCAACAAAACGAGAAGGCAACCTACAGAATGAGAGAAAATATTTGCAAATCACATATCTGATAAAGGGTTAATATCCAAAATATGTAAAGAACTCATACAACGCAATATCACAAAAACAAATAAACTGATTTTAAAAAATGGGTAAAGGTCCTGAATAGAATTTTTTCAAAGAAGGCGTACAAATATCCAGGTATGTGAAAAGATACTCAGCATCAATAACCATCATGCAAATGCAAATCAAAACCATAATGAGATACGACCTCATACCTATTAGGATGGCTTTTATCAAAAAGACAAGAGATAACAAGTGTTTGTGAGGATATGGAGAAAAGGAAACCATTGTACGTGTTGGTAGAAAGTAAATTGGTATAGCCGTGATGAAAAACAGCATGGAGCTTCCTCAAAAGGTTAAAAATAGAAATACCATATGATCCAGCAATCTCACTTCTGGGTATATATCTGAAGGAAACAAAATCAGTATCTCAAAGAGATAGTGGACCCACATATTTATTGTGGCATTGTTTACAAAGCCAAGATGTGGGAACAGCCTAAGTTTCACAATGGATAAATGGATAGAGAAGATATGGTATCAATTATGATTCAGCCATGAGAAAGCAGGAAATCCTCTCATTTGCAACAACATAGATGAATCTAGAGGACATTATGCTAAGTGAAGTTAGCCAGACAAAGACATATTCTGTATGGTGTCACTTATATATGGAATCTACAAAGAAAAGGTCAAACTCGTAGAAATAGAGTGGAATGGTGGTTACCGGGAGCTGGGAGGGTAGGGGAGATGGGGAGGTGACCGTCAAAGGGTACAAGCCTTCAGTTATAAGGTGAATAAGCTCTGAAGATCGAATCTATAGCATGGTGATTATAGTTAGTAATACTGTAGTGTGTAGTTGAAATTTGTTAAGTGAGTAAACCTTAATTATTCTCATCACACAAATAGTAACAAAGCGAGGTGATAGGTGCATTCATTAACTTGATTGTGGCAATCATTTCACAAAGTATACTATGTCAAATCATCACGTTGTACACTTTAAATATACACAACTGTATTTGTGAATATTACTTCAGTAAAGCTGGTAAATAAATACACACACACTTACATAAATGCACAAATACATACATACATGAATTTTTAAAACAGACTCCTTTCCACATTAACTTACCTTGGCACCTCTTTCAAAATCAGTTAACCGTATAAGAGTAGGAGTATTTCTGGACTCTCTATTTTTTTCCATTGATATGCATGTTTATTTTTCTGCCAGTACCCCACTGTCCTGATTACTGTAGCTTTACAGTAATGTTTGAAATCTGGTAGTGTATGTTTTTCAGCTTTATTCCAGTTCTTCTCTTTTTTTTTTTCAAAACTGCTTTGGTTTTTGTAAGTACTTTGTTCTTATAATATAAATATTAGAACCAGCTTGTTCACTGGGATTTGTATTGTGATAGCATTGATTCTATTGATCGGTACAGGGAGAACTGTCATTTTTTGGCAATATTAAATCTTCCAATTCACAAACATTTATATCTCTCCATTTGTTTACATTTTGTTTATTTTTTTCTCAGGTGTGTCATATACTATTTCCACAGGTATTAAGCATATTTTGTTAAATTTGTCTCTAAAGTATTTCATATTTTGGATACTAATAACAGTATTCTTTCATTTCGATTTTCAGTTTTTCAGTCTTTCTTCCTATTGGCGGCTGGCCTGGGCGTGATGAAGTTAGGGTCCCACTCCTGCTTCTTGTGTCAGTTCTCACACTTCTTAGCATGAGGTCTGGGTATCTTATAATTTGGCCGTGAGGACAAGATGCTGAATACAGATGTGCCTTCAGAAACCCAGCTGCCTGACCATCCCCTCCCCCTTGAACACTGGTCCACAGGCTTCTTCCTCTGCCTAAGGTTTTCAATTGCTCAGACAATTAAGAAGATATTTATTAAAGAGGTCTGCAGTGCCTAGATTTCAGTTGTTGTTTTCTAAACAGTGGCTACTAAACGAGCAGCTGTGCTTGTTCAGATCTGATTGCCATACACATTTCCTATTCTATTCATTAAGGGGTGAATCATGTGTTTATTAGTTGAAGCACACCCCTGGAACTGTGCTTGTATTATTAGTCCCATCTGAGAGCAAAGGAAAGAGTTTCAGTGAAAGAACATCATAAAAATGCCTCTTCTTTGCATACTACCCTACACCTTCGCTTGCATGATCTCATCTGGTTTTCAGAGACCCTCCTGGCTGGGTGAGTTCCTTGCTACGACCTCTGTTGCAGCAGATGAAGAGACAAGGATGGTTTGACATCCACGGTCCTGTAGAAGGTCAGTGGTGGAGCATAAGACAGAATGCTGGCCTCCTGCTTCCTGGCTCAACCCTCTCTCCACCCCTACATGCTCTTAAATTATAGTGACTCAGTGGGATGGGAGGACGGGAACAGAGCCTGGACAGAAGACAAGGCAGCGCTGACATCAGGGGACTGAAAGGAAGCCAAATCGAGGACACGTCCTAATTGCCCAGAAACGGATGAGGACTCTGTTGAAGGTCCTTCCTGACTGAAGGCGCATGTCCCACTGCTTGGGCACATCTCCCAGCCCCAGTGGTCCCCCAGCCCAGAGAGATCAATGTCTAGAGTCTTGGGCTCAAGATCTCCATTCACTGCTAGCCTAGAAGCTTCTGCAGAAAGCTGCTCCTCTGTGATTTAACATCCTCTCTTCTGCTTCTCCCCTCCCTCCAGCCTATCGGGTACACCTACTGGAGCTCATCAGAAGCTCTCACCTGAATGCAAAACGGTTTCAGAGGGGATGTTCCCTAGGGGAATGGGATGCTCTCCTGTTGCTTTTGTACTGACCTGGGTTTTCATCGGGGCTGGCGCCCTTTGCTCAAGAGAAGAGAGCTGGATTTTTTTTTTTTTTCTAATGCATTTTCAAGCACTTAGAGAGAACTATTTCTCTAGAGGGGAAAAGGGTGATTATTAGTAGGAAGAAAGAGGTGATAGAGGAGCAAGTCCAAACATGTCCTGCAGGAAAGGGGCTCAGTATTTCCCTTTATTTGCTCCAGCGAAAAGAAAATGCCAAAGGTGACTCCAAGGTCAGCGACTGACAGCCCCCTTCTCCTCTACTTGGAATGAGATCTTTGCATCAATTCTACTTGTTTTTAGATGGTAGCCGAAAAAGGAAATTGACATTTCAAACTGATGTGGGAAGAAAAATATTTGGGGAGAAGCCCAATGAATATTATAGTTTTGGGATTAAGATACAAACAGTGAGGGAATCCCAATGGTAACAATATCTCTAAGGATAATTATTATTGAAGCAGCCACTATGTACTACATACTCTGCAATATCAATATATATTCATATCTATATATATCAATGTGTGTGTGTGTGTGTGTATATATATATATATATATATATACACACACACACACACAACTCATTAAGTAGGCATGACTGTTCCTCTTTTACAAATTAAAACAGAAAAACAGAAACAATTGCTCAAGTTTGGTAAGGCAAAATAACTTGCCCAAGCCCTAAAGTTTGTAAATAGTGTAAATAGAGTTTGGAATTAATTCTATTTGGTTCCCCAGACCATAATCCTTGGTAAATGTTTATATGTTTAGCACTGTGATCAAAATGCTTATTTCTCTAAAATAACAATATTAGGGACTGGTGTCCCAGACTGAGGCTCCAATGAGTATTGCATCTCAGTGGGGTCACCACATATGTCAAACATTGAAGGTTTGGAGACTCAGCTACATGCATTCATCCGAGGATGACAAAGCCTTGGTGAGTTGATCTGTAATAGCCAAATTTATAAGAGCATGATTTTTATACCAGTAGACTGTCCACTCATAGCAGGGTGATTTCTCCTTTCTGAGCATATTTAGATCAATTCCTTAGAAAGATTAATCTAGCACTTGGAGGTAGGTAGGATTGGATCAAAGAGGAAGATGGGGAGAACAGTTTGGAATAAAAGTAATAAGTACAAGCACTAGGATAATGGAACTGGAAATAGACAAGAGCTACTGAAACTAAACTCTGCCTGACTCGGCAGCTGTCTGACCTTAGTGCAGGGGGAGAGGAAGAGGAATTAAAGATTTTTCAGTTTTTTAGCTTCGTGCGGAAAAACAGGTGATCTCTTTTTAGGGAAGTAAATAATTATAGCATGAGGTGTATATAGATTTGAACATGGGGACTTTAAATTTCAAGTAAGTTCAAAAGAAGATGCCGATTTAGCACCTAACATTGCAGGATTAATTAGGATAAAACAATGGTTTAGGGTTTTCAGGGAGCACTGAAGATACAGAGGACACCTAGATTGAAATTTTATTGGGGGCAGGAATTATGACTATTAGTTATTTGTATCCCCCTATAACACATCCCGCTCCTACTATCCAGCTCCAATGCCACCTCCATTCTCAGCACCCTAGATTCTTCTGTAACTTCATGTCATGGACTTTGAACAAGCTTTGGTTGAATGATACAGTAAAGCATATTCACTGGGGTCCCTTTGTTCTCAGCACTAGAGAAGCATTACCTGCCATTCAGGAATGTTGCCTTTAGTTGGGGGAGGATGTTTCCCTACTTAGTTTAGATACTGAGTGTTGCTATAGGGCCCACATATAGGCTTTTATTTATTTATTTATTTATGGTTGCATTGGGTCTTCGTTGCTGTGCGTGGGCTTTCTCTAGGTGCAGCGAGCGGGAGCTACCCTTCGTCGTGGTGTGCAGGCTTCTCATTGCGGTGGGTTCTCTTGTTGTGGAGCCCAGGCTCCAGGTGCGTGGGCTCAGCAGATGTGGCCTGTGGGGTCTAGAGCTCAGGCTCAGTAGTTGTGGTGCACGGGCTTAGCTGCTCCGCGGCATGTGGGATCTTCCCGGGCCAGGGCTTGAACCTGTGTCCCCTGCATTGGCAGGCGGATTCTTAACCACTGCGCCACCAGGAAAGTCCCTATAGGCTTTTCTCTACTCCTTGTGGTGGAGGAAAGAAACCCTAGGAGAGGCGGATGCAGTCAGCTGATGTCCTCGGTTGGTATCCCAGGGGCAATCACTTTAGGAACAGCTGGGTGAAGGAAAGAGTTTTAAATATGGTAGGAAGAAGAGCTGACTCCTTTCCCACACCAGAGCCTCCGAACAACATGGAAATGTCCGCGGACCAGGCATCTTGCCGAAGACCGTATGAGTCAGGTTCCCTGAGGCTCTCAGACGATGTGTCCAAAAGCCTTGTTTGGCCCGTTCTCCTCTCTAAGGCACTCGAGAGTCCTAAGAGCTAAATCTCACCATGGTGGAAAGCAGCAGGGCTGAGCAGATGCCTCTGGCTAGAGGGGAATGAGGAAGTCATTCTTGTGACAATTTTTAAAGAGCATCACTTAGTCCGAAATGCTCCCAGGACCCCCAAACCTATTATTCTTTCTCCTTGTAAAACACTATTGTAATAATAATATAATTATATTTATATATTATATTATGTACTATATATTAAATAATATATAACATATATCAAATAAATTAATGATATATCATTAACAATGATATTTATATTATATGTATTATATATGACATAACAAACATAATACATATTTATAACATATATAATATATATACTACATTAATGGATGGCTTTATCTTATTAATAATAATCCAATAATAGCAACAGTTCACACTTGCTATGTGCCAGACACTGTGCCACACTTTACACTCTTCAAATTTAATCCTCACAGAGCTTTTGTATAATATTTTTATTAGGTATTTTTTTAATCCCCATTTTGTTTACCATTTTGTAATCCTAGACTCTCAGAAGGGAGAGCTATTTCGAGACCACCCAGGCTAGACCCAGTCATGAACCTGGCAGTCCATGTTATCTAAGAGTAGGCCTGTCTGATTCCTACTTTTTCTAGCCTTCTTAAACCTACCTATCGGTTGTATCTTGGATTCTTTATCTCTCAGAGTGTCTGTCGCAGTCTTCAACTTCTCACTGCCAAAGAACACCTAATCCTGCATCCTGAGGCCCACAAGATTCTGAGAGTCCTTTTTGTCCATATGCAAAAATACCAAACTCATTTATTCGCATTAATCTCACCCGGTATGTACCAGAAATCCGTTTTTTACTCTAAAGTTACCCAAAGAGCCAATTATTCCCCTAGATTGTTTTGAATTAAAAATAACCTTGCGGGGACTTCCCTGGCGGTGCAGTGGTTAAGACTTCGCCTCCCAAGTCAGGGGGTGTGGGTTCGATCCCTGGTTGCGGAACTAAGATCCCACAGGCTTCATGGTCAAAAACCAAAACATTAATCAGAAGCAATATTGTAACAAATTCAATAAAGACTTTAAAAAAAGTAACCTTGAGTACTCATATGTGCACCCTCTTCTGCCCTACCTGGACATCACTACTGAGTTCTTGGGAAGTGCTTACCCCCCTTAACAGGTTCAGTAATGATCTAGCCACTCACCAAATAGCAGATGATGGCACTGAAAAGTATACCACAGGAAACTACTCGAAATCTTGACTCAGAATCTCCTCTACACGGTTGTCGTTTATTAAATAACATGACAAAAGAATTTGAAATTTCACATCACAAATATTTGCTTAGAACAGGTCTGTGAATCTCTTAACACACAGAGTTGGCAGTTCTGGAGTGTGAATAATGTCATCCAGGTGGACGTTGAACCGCCGACACTTTGCCCATAGGCAGCTGGGTCTTGGCTTATGGAACACGAGCAGGTAACCTGTGTAGAAGGACTAATTGGCAGGTGACATAATCAGCCCCCACTTCCACAGTGGACACTGTTGTAGGGATTCTCAAGACGGGACGCACAGAGCAAATCGACGTGAGCGTGAGCTAAGTGCCTTCCCTCGCAGGTCAACAACAAAGAGTCTGTTGTGTCACGATTCATGTGTCAGCAATTCACCTGTGTGTGAATTCCCATTTCTTGAGCGCTAAATTCAAAGACTCTGAAAGGCATTCCTTTTAACTTCCAAATTCCTTGCCAGTATTGGTCTATTGGATCAAATTGTTCTATTCAGTCTTTTTTCTACCAGACAGCTGGAACTTGGGGTAGAAGTAACTAAAGAGTGCTGTGACTGTTTTCACGTTGATTCTGGTGTATTTTAATTGAAGAAATATGACGTCCTAGTGCAGATTATACAACCTCTGCTCAGGAATCAGAATGGTGTGCCCTAATATCCAAACCATGCTGGCTAACTTAGTGTCCTGGAGCCCTGTGACCTGCAGTAAGAAGAATGACCGACTCCCCAGGCCTCATTTTCTAAGAGGCATTAACTCTACTGCATCATGGACCCGAGGGTTGGGAGCAGCATGGAGAGTGTCCAGCTTTTTGGAAAAACTAGTCCCTGTCTTGAAACAAGATCCACTTGTGCTTAGCTTATTTACATCTGAATTTTATTTTTCCAAGAATCCCAAATTAAACCACTTTTAAGGGCATGATTCAAATATTTTTCAATCTATGGTGGTTTCTGTGTTTTTCATCTCCATTTTGCCGACTTTTTTTTCTGCTGCAGAACAAAGGCAGACTTGAAGGGAGACAGATGGGGTAAACATGTGTAAGGTGAGGGCTGCTTTAAATGACAGCTCTGGGGAAGGACAAAAATGGGCTCTCGTCCTCATGTTCATGGAACACTAAATATGAAGGAATCAAGCTGCTTTAGGACTCAAACGCTTATGGTAGCTCATATTGCATTGGGAGAAAATGTTAACATTAATAAGTTACATAAGAAAAGTTTCCAAGATCAACACGTTCAAGGCCAGCATATACATTCAGACATGCAATTACACCAGCCACATGAACTCACAGGAAAAGAAAATTCCAGTTTGCATGGCTGTGAGGTTTCTTTCGGTTGCCAGCAGTTTCGAGAGTGTATTGAAATTTTCAAATTAGCTGGGGATGTTTTACTCAATTGTATCTCTCAACGATCTTGTGTCAGTTTTTCTTCAAGGTCTGTGCATTTTACTGATTGAAAGGCTCACACGCTGATTCATTGCAAAGGAACAGATCATCGTTATGAGTTTTTGTGTTTTTTTTGAAAGAAGAGTGTCAGAACTTTCTAAAATTCCTTTCTGTGTCTTCTCTCCATTTGCTTTCCCTCTTCATAACCCTTCCCTCTCTTTATCTGCATCACCTCCTCCTAAGTCATTTCCTATTACTTCTCTGAGAAACTTTTTCATCTGGTCTTTAA
This sequence comes from Aethalodelphis obliquidens, assembly GCF_003676395.1. Taxonomy (NCBI): domain Eukaryota; kingdom Metazoa; phylum Chordata; class Mammalia; order Artiodactyla; family Delphinidae; genus Aethalodelphis; species Aethalodelphis obliquidens. The sequence goes on along the minus strand of NW_020837967.1, from coordinate 10,025,887 downwards.
AAAGGATCCCTCCTTAATCCTAATGCATTCTATGGAGAACCAGCTTCCTAAAGTCAGAGTAAGATTCCCTGAGAATACCTGGCTATGGAACAGGGTACAGGAGACCTGGAAATGCTGGTGTATAATCTTAAAATTCAAATCCTGTTCAGTAGAGCAATACCATCTGAGCTAGCTGCAAATGGTAAATAAACCCAGCTTATAACTTAATGATCCTTGTGTTTGTGTGTCTGTGAATACATTAAGAGCTCTCAAAGAAAATAATTGTGTAATCGTAAGTAAAAGACAGCAGTGAATCACAGGCAGTCACATAGAAACAGGTGTCAGTCCTCTGGCTCTATCAGTGGGGTTATGAGCACAGGGTTCTTCCCCCTTTCAGCTCACGGTGGCAGCGTGAATCCCACTCTAGAGGCAGTGGCTCAGGGTGTGAGGTTTGAGGGTCTTCATTACATATTGTCTGCCCTGCAAAAATCATCTGCTTTACTTGGAATTGATTTCAAAGCCAGTTTCATGTGGTGTCTGCTATACCAAAATAAACAAACAAATTAGCCTCTGAGATACAAAAATTTACATGATTCGGTGAACTTAAAAGCTGTTAACTGTGAACTTATTAATTGAAAACCGCAGGACAATAATCAGCATGTCCTTCAGTGGAAAAAAAACCAAATCGCTTGTTTAAAGTGAATTTGTAAGGCAATAAAGATGTGAATTTCAAATAAACCTATGCCTCCAGCCTCTTGATATGATATTTTTAACTTTATCTTTCCTTTGTTTGTGGACTATATATTGATTGCTCTCCGAAAAAGTGCGCTAGAACTCTATTTCTCCACGTGGGCTTTTTTTTTTCCACTGCTCCTTGCAGGTTATCTTCATTCCAGTCATTCTTGTTTCTCTGCCTCCTGTCTAGAGAACTTTAATTAAAATGGTCTGCTAAAGCTTGAATCTCTTAAAGGGAGCGCTTGGAATCTTAAATGACGTTGTCATCACAAAACTCCCGAGGGACATATGCCTTCCCCCTCAAACGTGTGCTCCAAGGGGAATGTTTGTCTAGAAGTTACTAGGTAGCACTGAGGACTGAAACATAACAAACTCTGGGAGGAAAATGACAACGATTTTTACATCCAGGAATTTAATCAGGCACATTTCTGAGGTTTGGCCAGTCGAGCTGGCCAACCCACAATCCACCAGGATCCTCATTTGATCTCAAAAAGAGGTCAGTAGAAGATGATGCTGTCTGTTCGCTGCCCCAACAGGCAGAGCCCATGGCGTCTCAGAGCTTGTCTTCCAAACTGTCCCACTGTGGCCGATGTTCAGACTCCCCTGAGAGCAAGGTTCCTGAACAGTAGTTTCATGTGATGATAAAAAACATGAAATCTGCCTTAGACCATTTAGGTAAAAATTTAGTTTAAAAAATTTTTCAATGTCTATCATGTCACTTTACCAATGCTACTGGTTTCCTGTAAGAATCATATGACACCTTCCCCTTCATTCTTCATCTTTTTCCCCTGTATTTTCCTTTCCTGGTTGACTTGTCCTGAGCTACCTGTGAAGGGGAAAAAGCCACCCGTTGCTCTTGATGGTTTCCTTCCCACGGAATTTAATCCTGAAGGTTGTGAGAGTTTCAGAGAAGGCCGAGTGCCATGAGCCCTCAGCTCTCCTGGGTCAGAGCAAGACACCCCCTCCTGCAGTGCTCCATGAGCTGGAGCTCTGGCTTCAGCAGCAACTCGGCACCAGCGGCCACGTTCAGGGTCAACAATCAGACTATTTTGAAGAAGACGCTGATGAAGTGCAGAAATTATATGCATGGTTCATTAGGGCCTTGACTGCCATGTGCCGTTATAATATACTCAGCCCACCAAATACAACGCTTTTAAGTGTTCCACTGATCTTTAGACATGCCTCCAAAGCTGACCTGCTGAAGCAAACAGAAAGTCCGTGTGGGTCGAGCATTACAAGTGCATCGCCCATTCCTATGCTCATCCCTGCTTTCCCTCTCTGAAGAAAGCCTTAACAAAGATGTGTTCTCATTTGATAAGACTTGATAGATTTGGAAAGTGGTCAATCAGATGCCAGTCAGATATGTTTTCAAAAGAATGACCTCAACTTCTCTGACATTATTCCACTGACAGGCGGTGGTGGTGGTGGTGGTGGTGGGGGCTCTTCCCTTGAATCTGGGCAACCGGTAGAGTAAAAGATGCTTAGTGACTTGTGAGGCTGGGTCAGAGGAGACTCAGCAGCTCCCCCTCTGGTTCTCTAGGAACATTCTCTCTCCGGATGCTTCTTCTTGGACCCAGCCCCATGCTGTGAGAAGCCTGAGCCACGTGGAGATGCCACATGTCAGTGTTCAGGGGACAGCCACAGCTGAGCCCATGTGCCTGGCGTGTGAGGAAGCTTCCAGATGATTTCGGCTCCCAGCTTTTTGAGTCACTGGCAGCCATTCACATCTTCCCAGCTGAGACCCCAAACATCACAGAGCGGAGACAAGCCACCCTGCTGTGCCCTGTCCAAATTCCTGAGCCACCATCAGCCAGCATCAATAAAATGCCGGTTGTTTCATGTCACTACATCTAACAGCAGGCAAGGAAGGTGAGTACAGGATAAAAATAAAGATGGTCTCATATATTCCAGCCAAATGATTTGAAAGGGGAAACAGACTCAAAAGCCATTGTCATGTCCTGGAAGGTAGACTTAGATGAAGACATAGAAGGTGGCTTTATTTGCTCCGCAGCTCACACAAAGTTTAGAAGGATAGAAAAAGGTGGGATTATGGAACAAGCTCAATAAGTTCTTGTCAGAATGATACGATAAACCAAATCTCACAAGATGAAATAAAGTAGAGATAAATGTAAAATATTCCATCTGTGTTCAAAAATAAGTAACCTGAACAATATGGTATGAAGGAGTCGTGACTTAATTAACCAGCAACACGATAAAAGGTTTCGACGTTGAGAGTAAGCTTCACATAAACCGAGAACCCAAAGAGGTTGCCTTGAGCAAGAAAGTGGTCTGAGGCCACACTGAAAGGAAGAAAGCCGCCGGAATAAGGAATTAGAAGGCGTATTGGAAGGTCTTCCTCTGCTCTCTGGAATCTGGGAGTTCATTCTGGCCATTTCTCTTCAAGACCAACTGAAGCAGGCAATGTGGTCTAGAGGGTACTCGTGAAAGATCTGTCATGGATGGAGAACCTGGATTATTTACTTGGAAAACGATAGTATATGGGTTTCATAATAACAGTCTTCGATTTTATGGAGGCAAGTAAAGTTGCAGAGGTTGAGCATCCTTGTGTACAGCCCCAAGGATGGGGCCATGAACACTCTGAGTGGAAACTCCAGGGAGCCACACTGAATCAATATAAAGAAGAATTTTACACAAAGTCATCCAAAGTCGTTCATTCTGTCCAAAGCTGGAGCTAAGTGCTGAGAGTGGCAGTGAGTATCTCAAAATAAAAAGTGCTTGGTAGAGATGGTGTAGAGGAGATTAAAGAACCAAAAATCTTTACTAGTCATTTAACCACTGAGTTTCTCTGATTCTTTTGGAGATCATTTATAGTTCAACTTGTTTGAATAAAAGTGTCATTTATTCACTCATTTGTCCATTTATTCAACAAATAATTATTAAGTGCCTATGAGCTAGGTACTGCACCAGGCCACGTAGGGGACAGAAGAATGACTAAAAATCTATCCCTACCCTCTAGGATCTCATGTTATGGTCAATGGCTTGAGGTAGATATTGGAGTTAAAATTATAAAAGAAACACCTGCAAAGAAGTAGAGTCAAAATGCCTTTAATTACATGTAGAGTGCAGTGCAGTGATCCTGAAAATTTTCACTGCTGCCTTTTAATGGTATGCTGAGATAGACCCTGATACACGGTACAAGTAAGAATCTCACATCACTACCTATTTGCATCAGCTTCGGGCGCAGTGTTCGGGTTCTGTTTGAGAAATATATGAAATCTATACTGACATTTTGTTTCAGAAGCATTCATTCAGAGCTCCCCAATTCCCCAATTTTCTGATTTTTATCCCCCCTCAAAAAGAGACTTTAGCAATAGGAGGGAGCGATGAATTAAGAAGATTATTTATTGTGGTTAAAGAGGAAATAAATAGAAAAGTAGGACGGCCCCCGGGGTATTCAAACCAAACACAAAGATTACAACATTTATCACTACCCTAATAATGCGCCATTCATTGTAACTATCACCTCAGTGATAATTACACTGGCTTTCCCAGGAGAACTCTTAGTAGCATATAGACCTAAGTGACTTACTTAAGGTTGGTTTAGTTTTGAACACACTGTCTGCTCTCTTACTGCTGCAGTGAAATCTCATGCCCCCCTCCCCCTCCCTCGCAAACCCAGAATAGTGGGTGCTTTGACAGTTGGCATCAGGGATCTTCCTCGGCCAGCTGTCAGAGGTGTCTCTTCCTTGGAGGCGGCACGCATTATGGAAGCGACACACGTGTGCAGCTCCTCCCAGCCCGGCAGCCAAGGCAGGCAGAGCAGCGAGCCAGCAGCCCTGGCTTCCCCGTGCAACCGGCTGCTGCACGCCCAGCACCTCGGCTCTTCATCAGGAAGGAGAAGAAAGCGTCAGAGGGGGATCTAGGACCATCTTGGCTTTGGGTTTGAGAAGTTTTAGGGTTATTTAGTTCCCCTTCTCATCCCACAGCTGGGACAATCTATTAAACATCACCGAAAGATGGCCATTCAGAGCAGAGAGAGATCACTACTTTGGGGTGACTCCTCATTCTTTTATAAGTTCTCTGTGTATTGAAATAAGACTGGAATCCCTACAATAGATGATGTGGCCGTCATGGACCCGCCCTCCACTGATTTTAGAACATATGGAGAGTAACGTATGTCACTCCTCACCTCCAATCTACTCCACCCAGACTAAGCAACTCTCGCCCCTCTTATTTCTTTTATGGACTGATTTCCATGTTCTCATCCTCGCCACTGTCTGCTTGGACACTTTCTAGTTTTCTAATGGTCCTCTTCATGTGGTTTGCAGCTTTCAATACTGCCGCTGAGATAACTTCTTCAGGGAACCGTGCAGCTACCACTTCCTTAAATTGGGCACATCCTTCCTAGATTTGACATATTTATCTTCTATGTCTTCATTTGTGCCCATTCCAAGGCCAAGTCCAGGCCCACACAGAGCTAAGATTAAAACCCTGATAAAGACCTTCCTCTATGTAAATATAGATCCATTGTTCAAACTGCACAATTCCACCTAACTTCATGATCTAAATCACTGTTTATTTACCTTCTTCCTAAGGATGTTGTTCATGCATTAATTCAACAAAGATTAATTGAGCACCTATTCTGTGCCAAGCACTGCACTAACTTTGTTAAATTCTTTGCTGAAACCAACTTATGTTAAGACCGTGTCACATTGCCCCCTCCAAGGGGGAGCGAGCTGGGTTTGATGTGGTGAAACCATGCTGTTTCTCAGGCATTCCGCTTATTCTCAAAGTACTCGCAAGCCCTCACGTAAATCATCTATTTCTGGGGTTGCTGTGGGTCCTATTAAGCTTACCAAACTGGGGTTGACGTTACCTCCTTTTCTCTGCTTTTTGAAAATCAGGGTGTTTGACCAGCTCCAGTATCCGGACTCTCAATCTATAAATTCTCATAAGCCCTAGGGTAAAATTCACCAAAGCCTAGGGGTCTGGACCCATTTTAAAGGTTAGATGATCTCCTTGACCAACTAGATTTCTATCCTTTCCAGTTCTTGAAGGAGAACAAGGAAGCAAAGGGAGGCTGGGAGGCTCTGTTCCCTCTGACAGCTGTGAACTTCACACCATCTGCTCCAGTCAGGGCCTGGTTCCTTTCTGCCTCTCCTCCAAACAGAAGGAAAAGTCGTTTCTGTTGCCTTCAGTTTCAGCTTTTCCTGGCACACGATGCCCCTTGATAATTTTATGGAGTGGATCCCATATTTTGTACATGCCCTTTTATCAGAGAACACTGTAAAAAGCAGCAAAGTTCCCTCTCGTCTCTGCATCTCTTTCCCTTCCTCCGTGTAATCACGTATGGCTGTGTTGTCAGAGTTCGCTTTTCTCTTAGATCCTTCCCTCCTAGTGAAGAACGTTCACGTTTACAGTCTGTAACCAGGAGGCTATAACACACTTCCTTTGCAGTCTTTGAAATCTGCTTTCCTAAAGTCCAGCGTTTAGGTCTAACTGATGAATATTTAACTTCCTTGCTTCTCTGGACTCCTGGATGAGGCTTTCCCTTAATTCCAATGTCTCTGTCGTATCTTCATCCTCAGTAAGACCAGAACAAGTCTGAAGTAGACTGTATCTTCTGAACCAGGAAATGATCAGCTAGGAAAAGCAAGGCTTTATGAGCTCCATGTTGCACTAATAACTGCAATGGTCAGGTAATTGAATTCTAACAACCTCCTGATGATGCAAGTATAATTATTCTCCTTTACAAATGGAGACATGGAGGCTGCCAAGGATAATGTCCTTGCCTGAACTCAGGCAGATAGCTTCTTTCTGGGGCTGACCACGCTTCCCAGCCTCCCTTGAAGTTCAAGCCAATGGAATGTGAATGTAAGCAATTCGTGCCATTCTGGTCCAACCCATTAAAAAGTCCCCCTCACCCAATCCCCACGCTCTTTCTTCTTCCACTGGTGTGATGCAGATGCCGGAGGGTCCTGGAAGCCAAATGTGGAATACAGCGGAGATGAAAGAATGAAGGAAGCTGGGTTACCGAGGCTGTGTTTGAAAAAGAGCCTCCCATTAATCAGGAACACCTTTTTTGAACTTAAGTAAGAATGAATCTTTTATGTCATTGAGACTTGAGGTTTTACCTGCTACTCTCACCAATGTTACCCACATTACAACAGTAAGAGCAATTAAAACTATCTGGAATGCAAACCCGTATTTAGTTATAACCTCCAATCTTCAGGTTCCTCCTTTATATAATAGGGATGGTAACAGTACTATCTCAGTGGTTGCTGGGGGCGCTATGTGAAATAATGCTGGCGAAGTGCTTGGCAATGAACGGTGCGCCCAACATTTAGGATCTGCTCAGCAAATACACAGCAGGACTAATACGATCAAGACATTGCCCCTCCCTGGAGCCAGACCTGCCTCTAGAGCCACTTTGTAAACGCTTTATAGTGACTTTATCTATGCCATTTCCTTGGCCGAGTGGTCTTTTATATCATAACCCCAGCACATTCTTTCTAATTATCTTTCCCTTACCTACACCTACACGTTCTTCTCTGTGATTTTTTCCTCAGGTTAGTACCATCCTATATAGAAAAATGAAGACCTTTTTTATTGATTTCTATGGGTGTAATCCATTGATTTCAGATTAAGTATACACTTCCTTCATTGTCATCATGTTACCAAATATAATGATATAGAGTCATCCCTCAGTATTCATGGGAGATTGGTTCCAGGACCCTCATGGATACCAAAATCCAGGGATGCCCAAGTCCCTTATACGTAATGGCACAGTATTTCCGTGTAACAAACGTGCACACTGCAGTAGACTTTAAATCAGCTCTAGATGACTCATAATACCTAATCCAGTGTAAGTGCTACGTAAACAGTTGCTGGCGCATGGCAAATTCAACTTTTGCTTTTTGGAATTTTCTAGAAAATTTTGAATATTTTCTATCTGTAGTTGGTTGAGTATCCAGATTTGGAACCCACAGATATGGAGGGCCGACTGTATGACCTTGGAGATAAGATTTGCCTGCTTGGCTAAAATTTTCAAGTGACTTTACTCCAACATCTGAAATAACATTTAAGGTCTGAGACAGTCTTTTAGAGCAGTGCGTCACAAACTTTTATTTGTAGACAGATCACCTGGATATCTTGTTAGGATACAGAATCTGACTCAGTGGAGCTGGGGTGGAGACAGAGATTTTGCAGAATCAACAAGCTTGGAGTAGCAAGACCCTAGAGGTTTATAAAAATATTGGTCAACCACCAGTTTGGTTGCATTTCATTTAATGCATGCCAGGTGATAAACTTATTCTTTGCAAAAGCCAGATAAAGAGGAAACTAAGCCATTCAATAAAGAAGAAGAGAAATGAATAGGTCTTTTAGGGCCAGAATAAGAAAAGTCAATGCAGAAAGTAAAACTCCATTTTCAAAAGATTCAGAGAAACAATCTCAGAGTCTTTTAATGTATTATACAAGGAAATAGAGAAATACATTAAGAATGAGAAGGATAAGAGAAAATGTTGTCTTTTATTAATTCTCAAATTGAGCGCACATCAGAATCGCCTCAAGGCTGGTTAAAACATAGACTGATTATTCTGTGGTCAGGACTACCTGATAATTTGCATTTCTAACAAGTGCCCAGGTAATGGTGACGCTGCTGGTCAGGGGACCACACATTGAGAACCTCTGGATGAAAGGATGGGAAAAATCGTTGGCAAACGTCCAAAAAGTCAGGTTATTCTATCTCAGTCTATACACAGGGAAACCTGGGAATAGAAGAAAGGAAAATGAAGCAAAATAAGAGAAACAGTTAAAATCCATTCCAGGCCCTGAAAACTTGAACTACAAACACTCAGGAACATGCCCAGAGTAATTTCAGGATCATCAGCTGTCATTTTAAAGATTTTTTTTTGAAGGGTAAACAATTTGACCAAAGCAGGAATGGAACAATTCAGATTCTTCTCCTAAAGGGAGAAAGAAATGACCCTGAAAAAGCCTGGACTTCTAACTTCTCTACATAGGAAGTTTGGGAAAAAGACAGAGGAAATCATCACAAAAACTATTGTCAAGCACCTTGAAAAGAAGAGGGCAATGAGTAATAACAAGGATTGCTTTCCAAAGAAAACGTTCTTTCACATGGTTTTGGATTTGGAAAGGATCTTAGAATCACATGGCCCCAGCAGCTTATTTTAAAGCTAAGAAAACTGATGTACAAAGACATTTTTTTGCACCCAAGGTCATGCAGCAGATAGAGATGAGGGTCTCAGTCTCCTGGGTCATTCCTGAAGCAGCTGCGGGTTCTGCTGCTTTTAACTGGTAGGCTCAGCTATACCTAGTCCTTGAGCTGGTCTGATGAGGGAAGGCAGCATATTGGGAGCCCCAGTGTACATCGTGGCCAAGTTCAACCCATGTGCAGCATCCTAGGTCCTATTCCCAAGCACTGTCCTGTATGTCACATGGCCACTCAGACTCTTCCAGTCAGGTGGGACAGGGGTGGCAGAGAGGCAGCTATCTGGCTGTCCTGGAGAAGCCCTGTATCTAACTGCCTTATGACAAGACTGCTCATTCCATGTGTAAAATGGACTCATCAATACCTTGGGGAAGAATAAAGTATATGGTCATCCATCCAGCACCAGTAAGTGCCTACAACACACAAGGGAGCGTTGCTCCGGACACCTGGGAGCATCAAAGGAGAAAAGGTTTCCTTATCCCCAAGTGCTTACTGGGTCCACAGCTGTATCATCAAAGGGCCCTCATCTCCACACTCACAGAACAGAGCACTTAGTACCATCTTTGGCACAAAGTGTGCAACGTGAGGGGGTTTAGAACCCTTCAAGTCCGACACCTTCAGGTTACAGCACCCACAGGTGAGGCTTGGTACATCAGATCATCACTCTTTGGTGAAGAGCTTGGACTAAACTCTGACATCCTGGCTCCTGATTCAGAGTTCTTTCTACTTCACTGCATTGCTGTCAAGACAGATCTTCTTAATGTTAATTAAAGGCCTTCCTATTATTGTCAAACTGAGGGAAGGAGAAAAGGCTGTGGAATACGTGTTTAAGTCACTCTGTTCTGTGAATGGAAGGGATTCTCCACAGCAAGCTCGACTTCTCAACCTCAGCTGCACGCTACACTCACCGGGGAGCGACGCCTGGCGTCCCCCCCAGAGACTTGCACTCAGTAGTCTGGTGTAGTCTAAGCACCGGGGACTTCAAAAGATGCCAGATGATTCTAATGTATGGACAAAGTTGAGAGAATCATTGCTCTATAGGAATTACCCTGAGTCCATTTTGACCTAATAGAGGCAGAGAGCTTCAGAGATGCTGGCGGTGTGGCTTCTTACAAAGAGAGCACACATCCCAATAAAGGAATGAAATCCAGAATCTCCTGGTTCCACTCGTGAAGGGAATTTCCAGGCAAGGGGAAAGACTGAGGGTCCTCCATGCCCTTCGCCCAAGTTTCAGCTTTCCTCGGGAGTCTCTTCTACTACCATCACCACCACCACCACCATCGCCATCTCCACTTCATGTTCACATCAGCCGTGGCCCAGAGGCCTTTCCTTGGCTCCTGTTGTGCAGTTGATAAAGGCTCTAACATCAGTCATATTGCAGAGAACAAGAGGAGAGAAGCAGAGCCAGAGCATGGGATAGACATATTCTGCCTTCCAAAGTACATCTGGAGTCTACCTGAGCCCCTTCCTCCCTGACATATTGCCGTTCCGGTCATGTGTCCAGGAGAGGGGTCCCTTCCAGGGAAGCCCCCTCTCAACCCCCCTTTAATGTTCTGTCTCTTTTTCCCAGTTGAGATCGGGCTCTGTGTGGCTCTCCAGCAGCGCCTTCTGTGATGAGGGAAACATCCTGCACCGCCCTGTCCCATGCAGCAGGCACTAGTCAATACCAGCTACAGGAACTACTGAGCTAGCAACCATTGAACTGAATTCTTGTTGTATTAATTTTAATCAGTTTAAATTTAAGTTGATATATGTGGCCAGTGGCCCATGTGTTCGATGGGAACACAAGAGGATGCTGTCTAGGACATATTCTATTCTGCAATACTTTACAGCCTCACTCGTGTAGCTCTTAGTTCTGAAATGAAAAAAAAAATAGTGCCCTTTTGTGGAGTTGCTTCAGAAAGGACAGTGAAACACTGTCCATGACCTCAACATGAGCTAGAAGGCTCTGCCACCTGGCCAAGACACGACCCAGGTAAAAGTTAAACGCATCATTGGCAAAAACCTCTGACAAACCAACACTTTATTTGAACTGGGGAAAAAGTCAAGTCGAAATGTTGCAATAACCACCTTTTTTCAAGTTTCCAGCACTTCCTGATTTCTTTGGTATCAAATGACTCTGCCTGTCACATTCCTGTTACATTAGCACTTCCTGGTTCCATAAATACTGGAAATAGACATTCGGGATCCCCAAACCAAACAAAGCAAAACACCCAGGTTTTTGTTTTTAGTAACTTAACCTTTTGAACCTCCTTGTTGTTCATTCCAATGGGTAACAAGGGCTGGATTTAGATCCTCAGATAATCTGAAAGACAAAGAGGGCTGGATTTAGATCCTCAAATAATCTGAAAGACAAGGAAGCAGTATTTAACTCAGAGTTGGAAAGTAAAGGATTAGTTAAGATCTGCAATTAACATCTGAGCTCATTAAACCCTTAACAGTTGCCTTGGCCCGAACTGACTTGCCCCCTACCCGTTTTCCCTCCCTCTGTCTGGCCCCTCCGGCTCTGTGCCCTTGTGGTTAAGAGCTGACCTCTGGACTCCCATTGCCTCCAGCTGGAGACTCACCTGAGTGGCTGGGTGGCCTTGGGCCAGCTACTTAATCCCTTGCCTGCATTTTCCTCACATGCTAAGTGGGGATGATAATAATCTCATTCACAGAGTTAAGAAATAGATGAGTTCATGCTTATAAAACACTTAGAAAAATGCCTAGTACATACTTATTTCTTAATTCACTTAAGCCATCGCAACTAGTGACATTAAATTTTTACTCTGCAGACCACTGGTTATGTAACCTTCATCTACCTGCTTCCCTTCTAGGAACCTCGGTTTGTCTCCATTGAAAAAGGACAATACACTCATGCTCAGAGGGCTGTCGTGAAGAGTGGAGGAGAGGATGGAAGTGGCATTAGACAGGAAGCAGGTGGACGTTCCCAAAGGTTCAAGGGCAATGGCAGCTGGGCTCCCCCATTGCCTCAGGAGGGTCCAGGTGTACATGCTGGACCTCAGCTTCGCAGACTTGAAATCTAATGGGCAGCACAAGCGGCAGACCCATCCCGCCGGGGGGAGAGGGAACTGACCACAGCCGTGCCGTGGTGCACTCCAGACAAAGGGGTTTCCTGGGCACAGGTGGTGACTCCACGTGTGTCCCTGTCTGCAACAGGCTGAGGATCCAAGCTGGGGCCAGACTGGTTCCTTCCTCTGGCCTGAGCACTCTCTCCCATTCGGTGTTGAAATAAGCATCACCAAAATCTTGCCCCCAAGACCCACCCACACGGATTGCTGACAAGCACGTTGCTTCATAGATGCGCACATGCTCACCGGTTATTTCCTCGTCCTGAGGACCAGGAAGTCATCTGGTCCCTTTTTACTTGTCTCCATGCTCATCCTTTAGATGTCAGTGTCAGCGTTTGATGCTCACAGGGTAACCTTTTTGCCTCTCGGTTCTCAGGGACTGCATCCCAAGTGCCTCTAAGAAAAGGCTAAACAAATATGTGATTGCTTTTATGCAGCTAGTGATTTAAGGTGATTTCAGTTACCTCCTGAGAGAGTCTGAGGCCATTTTTGTCCCTGGGGTGTGTTTATTTGTTTCTTGGTGTGACAGATGCCTTCTCTTTGATCCTCCAGAACCACACTCTGTCTTCTCCACCCTCCTTCCTGCCCCAGAAGGTTGATGGAGATGGATTCCGTCAATGGACTCCCCGACTCCAGACTTGGCGGAAGGCAGGGAGGGAGGAGAGGAGCTCAGGTTATTTACTGCCCTCAGCCCCATTTCTGAGATATTGCGATGGCCTATTTGCGTTGTTCAAGCCAACGTCCCTGCCCCTCTCCGGAAGGTCTCCGCTATTAGTGGCTTAAGAATTCCAGACATCACTCCCTCCCGTCGTCTCCCCAGCCTTAGTCATGGTGGCTTCTCTGCTGCTATTAACCCCAGGTTACTGCAATATTCCTTTGTGCTTCCCTACATTTTCATAAAGAGTCCCTTTGTGAACCAGCCTTTGAAATTTCCTAATTCAAGTGAGCCATCTGTTCCTTGTTGATATCCTGAATGATGCGCTTTGTTTCGGGTCTTAGTGTTTGCAATTTTCCACGTCGATGTATGGAATGTTAACATCTTAAGGGGTGAGTGAGCGACCTCACGGCAGAAATACTTCAATGGCGTGGGAGGCAGGGACTCTGGGTTCCCTGGCTCAGACCCCGATGGCATCATCCACCACCCAAAATCCCTACCCACAGCCCCATGCCCCGAGCCACAGCTGCAGGGATGCAGGAAACGTCTCATGAGTGTGCACGGCCCCTCCGACATCCAAGAAAGAACAGGCAGGGACCTGAACAGCAGCATCAGGAGAATTCACATTTAGTGTATTTTTATTAATTACAGACACAAAATTTTTAGAGCTAGAAAGTTCATTACAGACCCCAACCCTTCATTTCCCTTGTAAGGAAACAAGCCCAGTTCTACCAAGCCATCGGAGATAAGATGTTTCACGGAACCTGGTCAGGGACTCAGCTTCTTCATTTCCAGTCTGGTGACTTCTAGAAGAAGACAGCTACTCCTTAAAATTTAAGGAGCCAGACTTCCATCCGAGGTTTTAAAATATTGAAGACATTTCATTTGCTTAATGCAGAAGTTGTACCAACTTGCTTCCGATTTAGAGTTCCATTAAAACTCATCAAAAAAAAAAAAGCACGGGAATAAAAAGAATTTTTCAGGCACCTCTATTATATTTGCACATATGTGCGTGAAGGTGTGTATACCCATATGTGTGTATGTATCGTGTGCTGTGTGTGTGTGTTTCCTTCTTAGCCTGAGCTTGGCTCTCATTAGTTTAGCTTGCTGTAGCCCTAGGCAATGCCTCTCTTCATGGCTGGTTTAGCATTCACACTTGGGAATTTTGACAGGCTCTTTCAAACCATGAGGAGAGAGCTGGATATTCGAGAGAAAAATAACCCATCAAATCACATTTTCTTGATGTGAGTTAACTTACAAAAAATTAAGAAGAGTCATTTCTTAAACTTGCTATCTGAGGGTAAAAAGGGACTTAAGGCAATGCCAGGATATTGAAATTCAGGCAAAATAGGGAGGATTGGGTTCACCGAAGGCTTGTCGTATGTACTTTGGCTTTTTATTCAAATTCTTTATGGGGGGACTTTTTGAAATTTGAAGTTTCATTTTGTCACTTAAGAATGTCAAAAGCAAACATTTTCCCTTTTGATATAATTTTCTTATTTGGACAAAATCAAGTTTAAAAGGCCAGATGGCATCTACAAAGCAATATTATACTTCAAAACCCAGGAGTTAAACCCAAACTCTGCCACGTGGGGGCCCAAACCCCAGGAGTCAGGGAGTGAGATTTCCTTCTGGGCTGTCTCTTGTCTCTGGCGAGCTGGAAGACACAGCACCAGCCTGCAGAAGAAGGTTGCCACCGATATGCGCAGAAGAGGAAGTGCCAGCATCTGGGGCATGAGATGTGTGTGAGGGTGATTCCAGAGAAGGTGCCCAGTGAGCTAGTGAGTGAAGGGCAGAGGCCACTAAAAGCCAAGACAAAGCTTTCTAACAATACCCTGGGCTTTTATTAATGATTCCAGGATGATTTCCAGAAGCTTCTTCCTGTTGATAAATGCTGGCATCTTAGCTCATGTAAAGAAAATGAAACCTGACCTTGATGTGCTTTTTTTCCCCCCAACTTCCCTCCCAGAGCAGCACCTGCTGGGCTGGTGTCTCAGGGCCTGGGTGTCAGCGGTTAGACATCGAGGTTGAGCCAGAGACAGCACCCAGGAGAAAGCTGTACCCGAGAGCACGCAAACGGTCCAAAAGAGGCATCAGTCTGAAGAAGCTATTAAAGGCAGGTCCAGGTGTGAAGCTGCAGGACTCAAAGCAGGAGTGAAAGGGGTTGTCATGGGGACGGGGCAGCATCTGGAGGGAACACCTGAGTCACTGGAGCACGACAACCAGGAGGTTTTCTGGGAGCCTAGCGGGGCTGCTAGGACGCCTTGCTGCCCCAGAGACGGAGGGCCTCGCTTTGGAAAGCAGTTTTTCTTTGCCTGACAATTTGTATTTGGAAGTCGACCTACTTAGAAAGATAAACTAAAAGAAACTAAAGCACAAAGGAAAGTCTAAGGCTTTCTCATAAAATTGGTTTGCAAATATCCGGATGGCATCTGGAAGGTAAGAGCAGCATGGAGGCGGGTAGAGGAACGCACTCAGGGGGTGCCCAAGTCTGTGCTCTTCAGCTCAGCCTCATGGAAGTTTCCGTGATCTTCTCCCCTTGGGGCAGGGCAGGCCTGCCTGAGGTGCAGTGGCCTAGGAGTGTTAGAAGAGTTAACCTGGTTTGTAACCCTTAAAAGTCCAGGGGTCCTTCAGTGGCAAGAGGCGTATATGCCTGTGGATTTTCATCAAATGAACTTTCTCACCACCATGCACCACAAGGAGAGTCGCTGTGGCCATGAGCCACTCACTGAGGAAGGGGCCTTACCCTGCAGGGGCTTTGGGGCATAAAAATGGATGAAAGTGCAGCCTTTGTTGGTTCCATTCCTGCCGTTGTGATTCCTTCACCTTTATCTACCCTCCAGTCACATCCCCCAGTGGAACATTTGGACATCTGCTGGCGCCAGGACCCTGGTGAGTTTTACACACATAAACATGGATATACTAGGGCATCTCGTCCTTATCGCTGACCACAGCTTGCCATCTTCTGTTTTTCCACTTTCCATTTTTATTTATATTTATTATGCAGCCACCATGTTATTTCACTGACAACATAGATTTAAAAGGTTCTATTGGCTTGAGATTTTTTTCCCCGCCAAGATTATTCATTTGGGGAGAGGACAAACCACAGGAGATCCTGTCAACTTGAGCTCCCCAAAGGACAAGACCTTGATATGTTAAAACAGCACTAGGTGCCTTCCCAGCCCCGCTCTCAGGATGCTGGTTCTGGTTTTGAAAGCTGACCAGCTGGGTTCATGTCTCGTCTCCACCATGGACTGGCTGTGAGAACTTCTTCCACAAGCTACTAGACCTCTCCTAGCCTCAGTTTCCTCCTTTACCCAGTGGGGACAATGAGAGTGTCTAGCTGAGATTGTTGGGAAGATTAACGGTGTTTGTATCTGTAAACACTCAGAATGGAGTGTGGTACAGAGTAAACACTGGCCCTGGGGATTGGTGAGGATGGTGACTCTACTCCACGTTGGTGTGAGAACTTTCTTGGGTTCCAGGAGCTGAGTTACAATACCAAACAGGTGTGGAATAAACAGAACATTTCCCCTACCACTGGGGAGGCCCTCGTGGTGAGGCATATTTAGCTTGAAAACTTGCCCTGCCCCTCCCTGCACCAGTGCATGCCAGAGACCTTAAAACAAAGACGGATAGTTCTTAGGGCTCTGCAAGTGACTGTTAAACAACGCTCTCTGCTTCCCAGGGTCATTGTCAACTATCAAAGCCTCCTCTTCACTTACATGCTGACGATTTTCCTTGAGACGTTGAGCTGAGCCCCCTCTCTGAATAGACCAGCAAGTAATCACCAAGGATTTGGAATCTGTGTTTATTAATGTACCTTTATCTTCCATTCAGACTGTTTTTAATCTTGTACATCAGTAACCAACCAAGGTGACTGCTGCTGATTTTAAATACTTCATGTTGTTTTTAATGGGTTTTACAGAGCTGGGGTCTGATGAGCATATATGTAATAAAAATACATCCTCCTTTTTTTTTTTTTCTTAAACACATTTTCCTCATATGATTTGGCAAAAAGACAGATACTTATAGAGTAAGTTCTTTTGCTGTGTATATTTCTCCTGGCAGAGCTCCAAAGAGCATTTAGCAGTGTATTAGCCAGAATGTGAGCTCGACAGACCACTGCCCTTTCCTGCCACACCTGAGAACTCCGGCTGAATACTCAGCGCTCTGGTTGAGCCCAAAATGTCTTTTCAGCGTACATTGAATTCATGGATTGCCTATTCTCACCTTTCCCTTCCAGGTGAAGGCAGAGATTGCTAGTGGGATCTCCTAGCTCTGGGATTGGGGCAGATAGGAACCATTTGCCCCTCTAGATCTCGGGGGGAAAAATGGTGAGCTCTCTCTTACTCATATTACACCTTAGAAATGTCCAACAGGATTGCCAATAAGGGTGTAAGATGAACATAGCCATGAAAATGGGACAGTGTGATTAGTTACCCTCTCCTTGGTGATGGATTTGAACAGGGGTGTCAGGGGCAAGCTAGGCTTGAATGAAATTCAGCTGCTAAGTTTTTTTAAAGTAAAAATGGAATAAAAAGAGGAAATGGATTTTGGATATTTTTGTACAAGAAAATCCAAAAAGTCAATTTATCTTCCTTTATTAGATTTGCACAGATCTAGGAACTATCAATAAATTTCAAGTAATCTAGCAGCTTTTCTCTAGAAAGCTGTGCTTCTAGGTCTTCCGAGGCAAGAGTTGCTTCTTGCCTTGTCTATTCTTCTTGGAGACTTTATATAATAAGCTAAACGTGTGAGTTGCCAGCTCTCAATCACACAAGAGAAAGGAACGCTGATCTCAGAGGCCCTGAGCACTGAAGTAATTGCCTCAAGGAGTATGAAGTCGACAGTGTGCCCGGCACTGGTAGGAATAATCTAGAACGAACAGCCATATCAGCAAAATTAAATCCCTGGACATGAGCATTTTTTATTTTATTTATTTATTTTTAATTAATTTATTTTTATTTATGGCTGTGTTGGGTCTTTGCCCCTGTGCGTGGGCTTCCTCTAGTTGTGGCGAGCGGGGGCCACTCTTCATCGCGGTGCGCGGGCCTCCCACTATCGCGGCCTCTCTTGTTGCGGAGCACAGGCTCCAGACGCGCAGGCTCAGCAGCTGTGGCTCACGGGCCCAGCCGCTCCGCGGCACGTGGGATCCTCCCGGACCAGGGCTCGAACCCGTGTCCCCTGCATTGGCAGGCGGACCCTCAACCACTGTGCCACCAGGGAAGCCCCAGAGCATTTTTTAAATTGGACTTATTGCCTCTAGTTGTGAATTGTGTGTGTGTGTGTGTGTGTGTGTGTGTGCACGTGCACGCGCGCACACACATTTGCACTCAAAGCTATGAAGCTATGCCATGAAAACCTAGCTTGGCTTACAAACTGCCCCAAAACAAACTTCTGAGCATAATATTTCCATAAAGGTATGTCTTGCAAACAAGGAAGGCTCCTATATTTGTATATTTTCTCTAACTCTGTTTTATTCTTGGAAATCTGAGGAGTTGATTCCCTGGAGCCTGTTTCTAACGATGCTTCGGGTTCAGCTGTGTGTCCCCTTTGGCTTTCTTCCTGAAGTGGAGAAGCATTTGCACAGAGCACACCAGGTGTTACTTTCATATCCGTAGACATACGAGAATACATGAGCGCAAACACTAGATCAAAACATAGCAAAATTAATGATCATCGCCGGGGTATCTAGACCAAACTCCTCATTACTGCGCAGGATCCGCGTGCATTGCGTCTCTCTTCTCATTTGATACTGAGATTGGACAATCTGATACTGATACTAATCAGTATTTTTAACTGTTAGTTGATGTTCACATAAATTATAGACCAGAATTCATCTCTTTTAGTCAGCATCATGTCATCCATTTCCTTTGGCTTGTTAGGTAATGACATATCCAAAGACCGAGTTCTTGGGGTTTCATTTTGCTGGCCTGGACCCAAAGAAAACTCACTCCTCTGGCTTGAGCCCCAATTTCATGCCTGGGAGCTAAAGCACATGACAACTGTTCATCATTCCCATTTCTTTCTTTTATTTTTTTCCCCCACTATCTGGAAACCAAGTCAACAAAGGAAACTGGTAAAACTCTTTTGTAAAACGTTAAAGAAACTGAAGTGGGTGGGTGTAGCTTTCCTAAAGATGCCAAGGGCACAGGGTTACTGGACATTCCACAGACCTTTTCTTTTGCAGTACGCGGGCCTCTCACTGTTGTGGCCTCTCCCGTCGCGGAGCACAGGCTCCGGACGCCCAGGCTCAGCGGCCATGGCTCACGGGCCCAGCCGCTCCGCGGCATGTGGGATCTTCCCAGACCGGGGCACGAACCCGTGTCCCCTGCATCGGCAGGTGGACTCTCAACCACTGCGCCACCAGGGAAGCCCTCCACAGACCTTTTTAATTGTATCCACACCAGGCAGCTGTATATGTGCCCAGTCCTCTCCGAGATAAACTCCATCCCATGCAGCTCAAGTAAAAACATAATTACCTGTCACCTCTTCTATTAGCTGTACATTCTTCTATTACGCTCTAATACAAATGTTTCTAGATAAAATATCATCTTTCTGATTATACTTTCTGGGTTCAGCCGTGGTAACCCAGCAAAAGGGAATGTATAACTTGCTCAAAACCTATGGATTTGGAAAACAAAGTTGCTGTAAGCTACCCCAATTTATCCAGCTTACAAAAACTGCAGAAGTGAACATAATCGGTTGCCACGAAGAGAGGAATGCAAACAAATAAATCTCACTCGAATTTCTCAGTAACTGGGTGTTTCCCCTTCCCCACAAAGGAATGACCGGTTTTCCTCTTACAGTGGCAATGGAGGAGTGAGGAAGCTCCTGTCAATCCACTGGAAAAAAGATTGGGGAAGGATTTGCTCCACAGGATCCTTGGGGGACCACCTTTCTGGACTCCAGGTACATCTCTCTGTCTATGATAAACCCGAATTACATTCCTGAGAAAGTTCCTGAAAGGCCAGGACGTGTATTGAATGATAGGTGACCAAAGGAGATAGGGAATTCCCCAAAAGAAAGCAGAAAATGATTTATTCATCAACAGGGGAGTTAGATATTGCTAAAATTATTGAGTCAAAACTTTGCCCTTTCATTCACAAAGGAAGTTGGGGAGAGCTATCAGAAGCAGATGGTAATTTCCCAGATGGGGATGGAGGAAACCCTACGTAAAAGAATAAGGAATGTTCTGGTCTCACAATGAGTCAAGGACTTAGAATCCTTAGGAGATTGTGCAATTTCATGGCCCCATAGGTCTGTCTCTAAATTCTGAAGTAAAGAGAGGATGAAATGAAAAGAATTAACCTATCTAAGCTTTCATAAGTAACTGTAAACTTGAGTAAATATTGTAAGAGTCTGAATGAGGACAAAAGATGAGAGAGTGACAGTGCAGGGGATGATTTTGGGGCCCGTCAGTGGTGCCTCAACCTGCCCAATTCTCTCTCTGTTCCGTATCTACTCCTAGGCACTCACCGGCAAAGGAGTTAATGTCTGGTTCATTTTCTCAGTTCCCAGGATCCTGACAAAGAGAAGATGCCTACAACGAACCTGGTCCCTCAGAAATTACTGCAGGTGTTTCTTCCTACTCTTCTGTTTCATTTTGATTTACTTCAATTCGAACCAAAAAGTGACTGGTATGCACTTAGTGTGTGCTAAGCCCTGGACACGGATGACAAAGATGGACAGGACCAAGCCCTGACCACGAGATGCTCAGAATGTAGCGCGGCGGTGGGAGGGGGCGAGAAACCAGCCAATGACCGGGTGATGGGTGTGATGTGGTGATGAAGAGGATGAAGAGCAGAGGAAAGGGCGACTCTAACTCTGCACTAGGGGATCCGGGAAGGCTTCCCAGAGTACATCAGAGACGTGTCTTGAAAAGGGAGGTGACGTGTGCAGGGAGGGCAAGGTGGAGAGGGAGTCCAGGGAGTGTGGGGAAGGGCGCTGAGGAGGTACCAGGAATGCGCCCTGCTTTAGAAGCCATGGGGAGTTTGATGTGGGTAGGCTTTTTCCTATGGGAGATGAGAGGGAGAGAAGAGGCTGGAGAGGAGTGCAGAGTCCGGAGGGAGCTGGGCCTCACATGACAGACCAAGGAGCTCGCACGTATCTGTAGAGGAAGAGGTGCCACTAAAGAACTGTAAGCAGAGAAGTACCGCCATCAGCTCTGGGTACCGGCGTAGGGCATAGGCTGGAAGAAGGCAAAACTAGAAAACTACCAAGACGTGAGGTCCCTGCAGTACCCCAGGTGAGGAAGCAGAGCATCCAACTGACCGATCACCAAGGGTCCTTCTGTCGACCAGAACAGATTGAAGCAAACGCTCTGCCTCATATCAGGTCCTGGTTTCCTTCTTGGGACAGTGCTGTGGTCCTCCAAACTCATGCAGGTTATGCAGTCAGGTAAGGAACACCTGAGAATATGGAAAGAGAATAAAAATGGGCTGCTTCTCTGGGCGGGTCCCAAAGTCACCTGATGGAAATACATCCCCATTAATGGTACCTGTCACATAGTTCCATGAGTGGCAGCTCTGCAAGTGACCAGGGGTCTCAGCAGCCCTCGGCCGCAGACTGGCGCTCAAGTCCACATTCTCCCTCAGCGCCAGCCAGTGCAAAACTCACCTTTCGGGGCCACCTTAGTCAAGTGCAGTATTTTGAGCACTGGCCAATTTAAATCTATAATTCAACTAAAGAGTGACAATAAAAAGTTCTGCAAAATTTTCTCTTAATGTGATTTTTCCAGGGTTCAGAATTTCCTCACCCATCAACCTCACCACCAAAGTCAAGACTTAAAACAACATAAAAAACAGTCCATTTACCTGAGTGCTTTAATAATGCTTTTTTTTTCCTACCAGAATTTGCTGCCACTACTGGTCAACATTTAGAGCTTTAGTTCACCAATATGACATGACTTAAGGAAGGTTTCATCAGTCAGTAAGTTAACAGATATTTATGGTATGTCTCCTGGATCAGGATGCTTTCAGTTGTGGAAGATGAAGACCCAATTAAAAGTGGCTCGAACAACCACTGATATGCATTATCTCGCATAAGAAGTTGGCAGATAGGTTGGTTCCAAGGTTGGTTAATCAGTAGTAGCTCAACAATGTTGTTAAGTCCCCAGAATCTTTCTTCTTCCCACTCTGCCGTTAATGGATCTTAGCTTGTGGTCTTGAGTTGACTCCCCTCATGATGCCAAGATGGCTGCCACAAATCCAGGCATCACATTGCCCTTTTCTAGGGGCAAGGACAACAGTCACAAAAGCATAGAACATGCCCATTCCTAAGCCAACCGTTAGCAACAAAAATAGGAAAACCTAGGATTGACTTAGAATGATTACAGCACAACCTCTGGGCCAGGTTGAGGGCTAGCCTTTTCTGAAGCAGTCAAAATTAGGGTTGTGTCAGCAAGGAAGCAAGGGCAGCAGCCGATAGCTAAGCAGCTAATGAGAGCTGCTCTGTTATTCTTAGTACCAGAGACCCATCAGCACACAAGCCCCACAAGATTCTGGCTCTCAGGAAGTTTGTTTTCTAGTTGAGAGATGGGAATGCTGGTGGTCACCTTAAAAGGAGAGAGGGGCTTAGCTGAAGTAGCTCCCAACCTCAAGAAGTAAAGTAACATGATGCACATGTCTCTTGTTGGGTGAGTTTTAGTTCCATCAGGTGTAGATGAAATATATTAAGTATCAGTACAATAGACTTCACAATTGTGAGAGAGAAACATTTTAGACCTGGGAATGTAATGGGCAAATAATAGGATGGGAATAAATTAATCCTCACTTAATTTCTGAGTATCTAATGCATGCAGAACACTGGGCAGGACTCAGAAAAGGTATAAGGTATATAAACCTTGGCCCTCAGAAAAGGTATAAGATATAAACCTTGGCCCTGAGAACGTCAACGTAGTTGGGTGGCAATGGACATGTGATGGGTATGAAATGTAGCAGGAGTTCCGAAGAGGACCAGAGATAACAGGCTTGTCACTGGAATAAATCCCATCAACTCGGTATTTGGAAAATAATATAGGAGGAAAGAATATAAAGGGAGTAATTTTTTTTTTTTTTTTTTTTTGTGGTACGCGGGCCTCTCACTGTTGTGACCTCTCCCATTGCGGAGCACAGGCTCCAGACACGCAGGCTCAGCGGCCATGGCTCACGGGCCTAGCCGCTCCGCGGCATGTGGGATCTTCCCGGACCGGGGCACGAACCTGTGTCCCCTGCATCGGCAGGCGGACTCTCAATCACTGAGCCACCAGGGAAGCCCAAAGGGAGTAATTTTTTAAATTATATAAATTAATGGGTAGCTAAGAAGGAAGGTAACAAAATTAAAATTGGAAGGACCAAGTGTAAGAGCATAAGCTTGAAAATAATCCCAATGCATGTCATTGACTAATATCTAGAAAAATTAATTTTATAAGAACAAGTTCTCCACGCATCAAGCAAGATTCATCTCAGCAGTAACTACTGGATAAATAATACCGATATGATAATAACGGTAGCTAACACTGACATAGCACTTTCCATATACCAGGCCCTGTTCTAGGCACTTTACATATCGGGCTATGTAATCATTACATAAACCTTAAGTGCTACTTTTATCCTTATTTTACAGATGAGGAAAATTCTGGAGCAGGGAGATTAAGTAACTTGCTTAAAGCTCACATAAGCCAGTGTCAGAGCCGGATTCAATCCCAGGCAGTTGGATTCCCGAGTCTCTGATTTCAACCACTGCTTTAGCAGGAAGGAAGCAAGCCCTGAAAAAGCCAGATTATCAGAGGGAAAATAAAGCCCATCTGAGCAGTTTCCTTCTCAAGTTGGAGAAGAGGCCCGGTGAATCTGGAGCATAATTCTTTGCAACTCTGGCCACCTACGTAAAAGCTGTTTAAAAAATGAGGTGCTCCCAGGGGTGTCCGGCTGCTGTCAGGGACGTGTGGGCAGGAAGCATCCTACCTGCAGAGGATTTAGGGGGGCTGAGCAGAGAGCTCCAGTGGTCCTACGCCCCCGGGCACACATGCGGAGGGGTCACCCCGGGAGTCTGTAGGTAAGACCATCACGTCTTAGAGGGTGCTGCCCCCATCCTTCTGATGGGGACTCATAGAATAAAAGCTCAGCAGTCACAGCAGGGACACACAGCGTAGAAGCTTCCAGAGCAGCCGACAGCCAGGAGGACACATCGCAGGATGTCCCCAGCTCACGCCTGACACTTCGCCCGCCCATGCTTCCCAGTTCAGCCTCCACTGGGTTGCCCCAGGCTTGCCTTTTGGCATCATCGTTGCCAATTCCTGCAGTTTCCATCTTGTCCTCCGTCTCATAAAAAGACCCTGCTGGGCTCCCTCATAGCTGCTTTCCAGCTACTCCACACCTGGGAACTGGGCCCCTTGGCTGTCACACAGATGCTGAAAACCACGAAAGAACTGAAATTTTCACCAGCCCAGCAGAAGTCCCTCGGCCTCATCCACTTGGAGATGCTCTGCATAGTGAAAAGGATACTGGGTCAGGCTGCAGTGGTCCCGGAACATCAACCCTCGGGGCGATTTCAGACAAATTACATATATTATGTAGCCTGTTTAATACCTCAGTTTCACCAGGTATTATGAGAACCGAATGAAACGCCGTGCATGAAAGCCACCTGAGAGGAACGAGTCACAGGACAACAGCAGGGTTATTGTTCCTCTCGTCCTCTTGCCACAAACCTGGTGTAAGGGAGGGCACACACCTGCCGGGGGCTCGGACCTGCCCTCCCCACTGATCACCACACAAACAGCTAGGCTTGAGGGCACCTCTCAAGATACCACAGAGTAGTGGCTTAAGCAACACAAACTTACCTTCTCACGGTTCTGCAGGCTGGGTGTCCAAGGTCAAGGTTCTGTCAGGGTTGGTGTCTGCTGGGGCCCCTCCTCCTGGCTTGAGGATGGCTCCCGCTCTTTCCACATGGCTTCCCTCTGTGTGGGAACAAGGACAGAGGCCTCTGGCGTCTCTTCCTCTCCTTATGGGGACACCAGTCCTATCAGATCTGCGCCCCACCCTTAGGATCTCATGGAGCCTTAATTATCTCCTCAAAGGACCCATCTCCGAAGACAGTCACATTAGAGGTTAGGGCTTCAAATAAGAATTTTAAGGGAGCCCAATTCAGTTCATAACAGACACCCAGAGACAGGAGCGGGCGGGCTGAGTCTTTTTAAGGAGTCAGACGGTCTCTGCCCTGTGCTGTGGGCATTGTCTGTAACAGGGAGTCCAGCCAAGCCCCTGGGGCATCTATTTTGGCTCTTTCTAGAACAAAAGGACTGGGGACCAGTCAGTATCCATCAGCATAAATCAATATACAGGAGGGTGCCGTGTTTTTAAATGAAAGGAGAGGGTTTTTTTTTGCCAATGTCGTCGTTTTATTGATTTGGACAGAACCACCTGAGAACAGGGCAGGGTGACATCTGCCCCAAGCCACACTTCATGGTGGCTTGGAGTCCTCTGCAGGGTAGGGTTAGCAGCAGAGGCTGAGGGAGGGCTTAGAACCCATCACTCCTGGGACTTGGTAGATCGGAAACATGACAGGCTGGAACCTCAGCGCCCCTTCAATCGAGTTCCCAGCCAGCGGAGCTGGATGGATAGGTGCGGGGTGGGAGCTGTTTGGCTGCATCTGTGAGCGTCCCAGACCTCAGGGGACAAGCATCAGGGGAGGGAGGTGAAATGGAGATTGGCTTCACAGGATTGCAGGCAAGAATATTTAAGTATCGTATTTGCATTACTTTTTGAGTTAGATGCTCACGGTGCTAGGTTTCAGGGCCCAGATTGAGGAAAGGGATGAGAAAAAGCCGAGAGAGCAATTTCTGACGGTGACCTCATGGGGCCTTACCTCCCCAGTACAGGTAGAGCTCAATCCCGCAGGTACTGACAGAGAGAGGTGTGAGGCGGACTCTACTGGTCCCACATCTCCTGGGACAGGACACCCATGGTGTCTAATCAAAGCACAAGGTACCAAGAGGATCAGCCCATTCAAGGGCTGTAGCCGAACAGAGGAGCCAGGGTCCAAGCCTCTCTCCTCCCCTGGAGCAAGGTCAGCAGAGTCAGAAGACCCGCTCTAATCTTGACCTTGTTCACCTGACCAGGGTAGTCAGTACCTGTCACAGCAAGGATTTAGTGCCATCCTTACACCCTGATAGAGATCAGGTGTAGGGACCCTTAAACTTTACTAATGCTTTAACCAGGGAGACAGTTTCCTTGGGTCCCTCACTTGCTCATGTGAACGCCGTCTGAACAAAGCCCGTGAACTCACAGCAGGGACTGAGTGCCAGCAGCAGAGCGGCCCGTTGCCAGAGATGGGGACTCGGGAATATGCTGTCCTGGGCTCGGAAATCTCCCTAGCCGTGGCTCTGTCGCCAGAAGAGACAGCCGGAGTGTGCGATGACTTAATCAGAATCCACTGCTTCAGCCAACAGGGCAGGTGGGAGGATGCTCAGAAGTTGGTCTTGGGAAAAGCCAGAGAGGATAGGCGTCCGCCTCTAGTCTGCTGGAGGATCGCGGGCAAGCAGGCAGGCAGGGAGGCTGGACCTTGAATAAAGCTCACGATTGTGAAAGAAAAAAACATCTCCATTAAGATCTCCTGCTCGCAATCTCTGAATGAGTTCCGATTTATTTCAAGAACACATTTTCCCCCAGCCCTGAAATAAGTGTGAACCGAACTGTGAAAAACAGACCGTGACCATATTGTTGTCACTACCAATTCACAGCAACAATCTTCAGTTTCGAATTCTCACCCTCTCTTTCTTTTTTGCATGGAAGGATTTGGAGATTTAAAGAAATCTCTAGCCAAGATGACTCAAAAGATTTCCACGTTTGAAATTGTGATGCTGCTTCTCCCATCCTGCAGCTCTGCAGGGCATCACCCAGGGGTGCTGCCTGGGACGTGCCTCAGGAGAGGAGACCTTCTTTCCCCTGGGTCTCCGGCGAGGTCCCTCCAACATAACTGAGCTCTCCTCTTCAATGAGGGGGAACTCCCCGGGGAAGTCAGACCTCCAGCAAAAACCTGTTCTTTTCCATCATGTTCTCAGTCCATCTGAATGCATTACAAACCACAGAGTCGCAAATTGTATTTGATTATTTATAACCATAAAATGAATGGAATAATGTAGATTTTGTGAATTTTTTTTTTCAGTGACAGATAAGGCAAGGAACAGAAAACTCCTGGTGGGGCTAAATGATTAATGCATGATGAATTCATAACCTTCTTGCATTTGATGACCTTTCTTGAAGGAGTGGGAACAAGTTTCCAGGGTGTGATGCCTGAAGCTTCCGCAACTTTCAGGTTTCCTAGCCCTGAGCTCTTTCATGAACTACTGGGGTTCAGAGAAATGCATAAAATTTGAAGAAGAATACATATTTTTTCCCCGCTCTGGGCAACTCATCTCATGGCAAAGGCAATAGCATCCTTTCACCTGCTTTTAATTTGGTATAAAGGCAAAAATAATATGCCTAGGTATTTACTTCTAAAATCATGCTAGAAGAACACTTTGAGATGAATGGGAGTCTTGTGAGTTACTATCTGTCATTGGCTTCCCATGATTAAAGGTAGGGTACCTGTGCAACCTGGACAAATCACATCAAAGCCTTTATCAGGCTGACAGGTACGGTGCCTAGAATCTGGCTACAGTGATGCTCTGAAGTTAATACGCTTTCATTTGATGAAAGTCTGGACTCCTGACAAAACAGTGATATGGAGACAACAATGCTGTTTCTCTGTGCTCCCTCCTTTGCATGGACGTCTCTCCTTTGTGAAACTTCGGGTAGCTGGACCACAAATTCCCTTTGTTGTTGTTATTAGTTTGTTAATGGCTGACATTCGTTGACTTATGTGCTCAGCACTTTGCCAAATACTTCAGCCACATTATCTCATGTAATTTCTACACTGAGACTCTGAGATGGGTTTTACAGGTAAGGAAGGTGTCTAACATCCCACAGCAAGGAAGGGGCCAGCCAGGGTCCCCAGGCTAGACTACCTCCCCATTTCAACTTCCTACTATCTACTCAGTGAGAGGAGCTTAAAAAACCCAGAGCAGCCTGGCCTGTGAGTTCATTCAAGGATACCCTCAAAGGGCCCCTTATCAGCAAGGAGTCATGCAAAAGTCAGGTTAGCCTGCCTGGTGGCTGCTGTCTTTTGGAGCAAAACCTAAGGGAAAAAATCACCAATTTGTTTCTTTCTATTCCTGAACCTCAAAGTCTTTGCAAAGCAGTCTAAATGAACCCAAGAGTTCCCCTGCCCCCCTAAAGCACTCATAATCCTATACTGGTCCCCTAACGGTTACAACAATGAAAATCTTACACTCCAGCGGAGGGGAAGGGGAAAACAGTAAATACAAGATGCTTCCAGCCCCACAGTGCAAGAACCTTCTTTGAGAACACCTGCAGTTCCATGGGCAGGACGTGGAAGCTGGAAGTAATTGCCTGTGAAGTAGATATCACGGCTGTGAGTGCTGCCAACACTCCCATCCGACGTGTGCTAACAGGTCACATGTAGGATGTGTGGAACTATTCCACCGGGAGAAATCTGTCCCATCAGCCATGCAAGTGCAGCCCGGAACAGCTCCGCTGAGCAGGCTTTTTTTCGTGGCAGGTAGCTTTTCGTGGCAAAAACTACCCCTGCCTTGAAAAGAGAATGTGCTAGAAACTTAGGACCTCTACTATACCTAGACTTAGGAACAGAATATCCACCAGTCTTCCACAAACAGCTGTGAAGTCTGAACCCAGACAGCAAATTGACATGACATTGCTGCTGAAACAAACATGCTTACCACAGAGAACTATTATGCCTAGGACACTCTTTTTAAGTGGTAACAAACTCCATGGCTGCACAATTGGACAGGCATCATCTGTACCCATCCACGCCATCAAACTTCCTGGTGTTCCTGAAAGTTCGTCTAGAGTAAACGGTCCACATCTTAATATCTTTCCATACATTTTATTGTCTAGAATTGGGGCAAGGTGAAGAAACGTTTGCCTAATACAAAATTAAATCGGCAGGTGTCAGAACACTCCAGTGCTTTCCTCTGCCCGACACTTTGCATGATGGGAAGACACAAAGGTACAGGAAAAGCATCCAGGACTGCAAGCGTGCTGATGTGTCTGAAATCTGGAGTTCTTTTTCGTCCTTTATTGCTAACTTTCAGAAGTAATTAGGGCACTCATTTCTAACCTAATGCCTTCTAATGGTCACTTAATTCTGAACAAACTGCAGAGTAGTATGCTTTTGAAACTAGAATTAATTGTTTAAAAGACATTATTGGGGTTAGTCTGGTAAATGTAGAGAGAGAGAAAAAAGATCTTTTACTGAGACATTAAAAATAATGAAGTCCCCTCCAGTTCCAGACCTCATACATTTCGGGGGGGGTTTTCTTTCTTTTCCGGAAAATAATCAGCCAAAAGAATGAGGCAACACCAGAGATCTTTACACCTGTTTATGAGAGTTCAGTCATGTCTGCTATAATTGTATCAAATCAGTCGGACTAAGGGAACACACAGAGCCAGAGTGGGCTTTGCTGTAATTATTTTTCTCTCCTCTGTCATTTCAAAACATCCATCTAATCACTGCTGTGTTCAGAGTCTCAAAAAAGCCCGTATAAAGCACAAAGGGAATAAGTTTCAGTCGTCTATAGCTACAGGCTACCGAGGGACAAAGACGTGTAAACCGCAAAGAGCACAGAGGCAAATGCTATGACCAAAGTGCAGAGAGGATGCAGTAAGAGTCCATCAGGTGAGAGAATTCTGAGTGGGAAAAAGCTGGGCAGGTTTCAAAACCTTGACATGTGTGTCGACCCCAGCGGTTGGATAAGGAAAGGAAGGAAATGCCAGGCTCAGGGGGCAGCTGGAGCAAAGACCCCGAAGTGGAAAAATCATCACGGAGCTTACAGGTATCTGACTGTCCTGGGGTAAAGGCAAGAGGGTGGCCACATCAGGGGAAACCCTGAATGCTACAGAAAGAGTCAGGATGTGGGTGTATGAATAACCGTGAGCCATGAATGGTTTTTGAGCAGGAAACTGCATTAATCAAAGTTGTAAGTTCAAGTTGGCATTTTGAGTTTCTTTCCTCCCCACAGGAAAGATAGGACAGCTATAATTGAAGCATGAAAAGGAAAAAGGAGGAAGAACCATGGGAAAAAAGACGGAAAACAGGACTGGGAACCTCAATGATACATATTTCTACTTTGCCATGTTGTTTGGGGCAAACCTATCATTTTCTTTATCTACCTTCTCATTTCCTGTTTGTTGTCAAGTGCTGACATTCTTCTCTCTTTAACTTCTTGGCAATATTTAAATATCACTTCAAAACTGCATCACCATACTGGACTTCCATCCTGAGCTTTTGTCCCAAATTTTCCAATGGAAGCTTGCATGTGAAGATAGATAACGGCATTGATCTTCAAACTCAACAGAGCCTGGTCAAATGCTATTACACCTGGTCAAATGCTATTACACCTGGTCAAATGCTATTACAAAACCTCTCTTAATATCTCTGCATCCACCCCCTTCACTTCATCCCCTCTGCCACAGGCCTGTTTCTAGTCCCCTGGCTTCACTTCAGCCCTGGACCACCAGATTAATCGTCTGATTGGTTTCCTTATCTCCAGTCTCTTCCCTCACTAATCTATCCCTCGATGTGTGGCAAAAAACACAGATCAGAAGGTGCTATGCCCTTCCTCACGAAACGCTGCTGTTCTCTTCCCACTGAAGTCAGCCACTGAGTGTAGCATCCAGCGTCTGGAATGATCAGCCCCAAACCTCCAACAAACCCTCCGCACTTTCTAGACCCCCTGTTCTCCAAGCCCACACCTTGTCCTCCAGATCTGCCTGCCTGCTGAAATCCTGCTCTTTTTTCAAGTGCTAGCTTGTAGGTTAGCTCCTCCACAAAACCTTTCTGATTTCCCCAGCTCAGCTGAATAAACGGCTATTTCCTCTTTGTGTGTGTGTGCACGCACACACAGAGTTCCTTGAGTGTCTTATTTCTGTCTGTCATTTATTATTTTCTACGTGCTTTCTCAATTTTAAATTCCTTGCATACAGAGTCATGTTACATTCATCAATATATTCCCTACGATCTAGCATAATGGTCTGCAAGTAACAGGCTCTCAGAGAATGAGTGCAGATTTGATTTATCCTTAAATTTCTTCCCAGGTATTAAAATTTCTAGAATTCTAAGTTTCCTGACCAGGAACCAAATCAGCCAGTCAAACAGGGGAATTGTGTCCTTACTAGTTTGTTAAGTAACTTGGGCCTTAAGTTTCTAATAGTTAATCAAATATGTCTTGGGTCCTAACTATGCATTCTAATTAATAATTTATTTACTTACTCATTAAACAAATATTAAACATTTACTTTGTTCCTAGGACTGTTCTAGGTGCTACCGATACAGCGACGAATGAGTCAATTGGTTCGATTTCATCTAGTTTACATTCTAATGGGGAAACTGATTTTTTAAACTGGATAGAGCGCTTCCCTGGTGGCACAGTAGTTGAGAGTCCGCCTACCGATGCAGGGGACACGGGTTCGTGCCCCAATCTGGGAAGATCCCACATGCTGCGGAGCGGCTGGGCCCGTGAGCCATGGCCGCTGGGCCTGCACGTCCGGAGCCTGTGCTCCGCAACGGGAGAGGCCACAACAGTGAGAGGCCCGCGTACACGCCCCCCCCCCCAAAAAAAAACTGGATAGAAATGCATAGGGGAAGGAAGATAAAACAGAGTAATAGGATAGTTACTTGCGTGGTCAAGAAAAGCCTCTCTAATGAGATGACATGTCATCCTACAAACCCAGGTGCTTGCAGGTAATAGGGGTACATGTTAGGAACTCTAAGGGACACCAGGGTTTTTTTTTGTCTGTAAGTGAGTTCCTGGATCAGAAGTAACGTTGCGCGTTAAACCATGATGACACTTTCCTCTCCAAGATGGAAAGCCTCCCACTGGATTACTGCTGGCTGCCCACCTCCCCAGCCCAGGGATATAATACATCCGGGTTTCAGGAATGCTCACGGATGCTAAAGAGGCTCTTAGGGATGGCAGTATCAGATAAACTTTACCGACAAAATGTCCAAGTTGTTGAAGCTATGCTCTGTCTCACCCCTGCCACCATGGTCACCCATGGAAGAGCCTGAAATAGTTGGGCAATGAGGTTAACTAATACCCACAAGGATACTCCTCTCAACAATCTAACAACTGAGACATATTTCTGTCGTGGAATCCTCTTGGTGAGCATGAGTATGAGACACGAATATCTCATTCTGGACCCATTCCAGTAGGTCCACCTGCATGCTGCCCTCCAAACCTCATTGTCTCACAAGTCCTCCAACATTTTTCCTTCTGTGTAGCTGACAACAGACCTACCATTAACCAAGCCCTGAGCATAAGTTGGTATAGATTTCTCATCTCACGTTCTCTCTCCTTTCTGACAGCATGGCTCTGAGATATTCTATTCAGTTATTTGTGCTGGAAAAAAATGTCCTTTCTCCACTCCCCTGAGGACCACCTGTGATAAATGCAGCTGTAATAACACAGCAGTCCCTTTCCAGTGGGACTAGCACACTCACACTTAGCAGAGCCATCTGGAAACCAGGCTTAAAAATGATTCCTCTGTAGCCATTTTTCATGGGGACCTCCTAGGAGGTTATAGGGCAGATTCAAGAGGGTGTGGCAGGCGGGGTGCGGGGGGGGGGAGTAGTTACCCTGGGAATGTGAGCCACGTGCTTATGTAATTGACTGTGCTCTCACAACCTGCTTGATCCCTGCCTCATAGACATTGCTTCCGTGTGATGAAGGCTCTCTGGGGATGTCTGAGTTTATGGCAAGGGGAATCAGATAATCCTTAATCCATCACCGGCACCATGAATCACATGGTGGCTTGAAGTTTGTCATACCAAAGCCCAGTATAAAAAAGCTTTCTTTCAAAAGGAGAAGATTTTCTAAAGAAGGCATTGTTTTGCTCCAAAATTCTGGTGATACCCCATTAGGTGTTGCCAGTGTTTCACGTGGTATTTCTATTTTCCAAGACGCTTAAAGCGCCAGAATTCTGCTGGGCCGTGAGGATCGAATAGTCAGACAGCACATCCCCAGCTTGCGTTACCAGGTCAACATTTTGCTCTAGTTTGCACCCAAGTCTTTCAATTCACCTTGTAAATGGATTAGAACAGGATGTGCAAATGTTGTTTATATTACCTCCAAAACCCAAAGAGGTGCCCCTCTTAGTGATATGAAGCCAAGGCCCAGTTTTGTCTGGAGCACCTAGAAGTTAGCAGTCCCCATAATGTCACCAATGCGGTTGTGCCCTATATTTTCAAGGGATTTATCTCAGATCCTCTGGTTAGCATGTGTCTTACTGAGGCATCTAGAACTATCCTTTCAGTTTTCTAGGTATCAGCAACAAAACACTATAAACGTAATGGACCGGTACGATGCTGTGTGGGCTGCAGAAAAGATCAATCTGTTTCTGGACCATATGTGGCCCAGAGTCAGAGTAATCTGAGGCATAATTGTGACAATGTATTATAAACTCTACCAGGTAAGAGCAAATGAATTCTGGTGTTCGTTGTTTAACAAGACGGAGAAAAAATATTCTTTAACTTAATACCATATTCCAGGTTGCAGAAATGCAATCATTTACTTCAGTAAAGAAAACACATCTGAAACAGCAAGTGCAATTGGAGTCACCCTTCATTCGACTGATGTAACAATAATATACTACGATTCTCCAAGACCCATGAACAAGCCACAGTGGAACGTGAAATTAGGATGTGATGAAAATCACCAAACCTCTGCACTTTTCAAGTCTTTAAAGATGTAGGATTGCTCTTGTAATACTATGTTGGTGAAGAGAGGACACCCAAGGATATTGATTTGGTCCTCCCTTCACAGATCAGGGAGCCAGTGTGCATGGCTTTTGTCTGTTGTCAATGTTACCTGTTAACTTGATGTGGTTGGACTGGGGTAAACACAAGGGGTAGGTTTAGGGTCCCACTGAGTCATGATGCGGCAGACGTGGATCAAAACTCCATTAATCACCTGACCTACTGCTTTTTATCCTCCGTCGAGGACTTTTCCCTCTCCGTCAGATCTCTAATGACTGAGGGCTGTGGTCCAGGGCTCTGATTGGCATTCATCTCTGTGTATTTCTATGCACGAATACACGCATATATACATATATGCCTGAACTTCTCCCCTGGGCTTCTATCTTTTCCCCCTACATACCTCCATTTGGATGTTAATAAGCATCTTCAACTAATAAAAGAGAATAGTTGATTTCTGTTCCCCACCAGGCAAGCCTGCTCTTTCCCACGCAAGGCTTCCACCATCTACCTAGTTTCCCAGAATGAAAATCTTTGATGTTATTTTTTATCCCACTCCCATGTCCACATTTAATCCATCTGTAAGATCTATTTACAAAATACACCTCAAATCTGATTGTATTACTCAATAGCTGTGGCTACAACAACACTTGTCTATACAGTACCACTATCATCTCTTCTTTGACTAAGGTAACAGGATCCTAAAGAATTTTCACTCTCCCACCCTTGACTGCCTACAGTACACACCAGAATCGAGGGGGTAGTTTTTTCAAACAGATATCAAAACATGTCCCTCCCATGCCTTAAATTCTCAAACATTTTTCCACTTCGAACCCTTCAGTGGCTTTCAAATATGGACTGTTCAGTAACATCCAAACTCCTGGTCACAGCCTACAAGTTTCTTCTGGGTCCAGCTAACCCTCTGCTACCAACTTTTCCTAATCTCCTTCACCTTCTATATACTGTGACCTACACTAGCCTTATTTCTCTCCTTGGAGACAATGACGTACTTTTCCATCTCAGGATCCTTGATCATCTGTTTCCTTTGTTTGGAACTCTATTCCATGACTACGTCTTCCTCATACTTCAGGATACAATTCAAACAGTACTCCTCAGCAATGTCCCAAATCACTCTTTAGTAACTTCCCGTTTATCCTTTTCAGACCATCTATCAGCTCCTGAAATTAACTTCTTTATTTATTACCTCTTTCTTCCATTATAATATAAGCATCTTAAGGACTCTATTTTGCTCACCACTGCATTTCCCGTATTTATTTGGCTACGCCACGTGGCTTGTGGGATCTTAGTTCCCCGACCAGGGATCAAACCCGTGCCCCCTGCAGTGGAAGCATGGAGTCCTAACAACTGGACCACCAGGGAATTCCCCGTATTTCCTGCATTTAGAATAGCGCTTATCACATAGTAGGTGTTCAATACATATTTGTTGACTGAATTACTGACCCCCTGCAATTCCTCACTTTGCTTGGTAGACAGCAGCATTATTTGGGGTACTAGAAATTAATATTAGCTCAATCCAAGGTCTAATGACCCCTGGAATGCTTGCGTATCTCCTTTGTCTCATATATGGTTACCCTGATTAACAGCCCCTTGCTTTTTTTGAGGAAACCTAGGAGGATGTTTCATGGCCCTACTTGGCGTTTTATTGCACAGTTTTCAAGGATTCCGTCCTTTCCCTTCACTTCAAGGGCTCCAGCACTAGCACAGCTCTGGGAATAGAATGAGGGTTTTTCACTTTCTCAATGTGCCTCATTTCAGACCTTTCTTCATGCATCCTAGAATTTTGTTGTCTACTTAAATATAAATAGGGTTTTAATATAAAGTGGGACCTTAAAGGAACGCCGCTCTCTCTCACTGTTAGGATCCATCATTGATTCACTATGGGCCCTGGGATACCCTGTTGGTCAACACATTCTGTTCACCAGGAGGAACCCAAAGCCAGCCACGCTCACCTTTCTCAGTTTGCCTCTAGCTCTTACTCATTGTTGCTTAATCTCTGTCACCCCAGGATTCTTCTAACCACATGGAAAGAGGTATGTTAACTGTACGACTCATAGAAAACAGGCACTAACAAGTTTTTCAGAGATGATGGTACATTTTTACCAAAGTCCTCATGAATAATGTCCTCTAGGCACTCTTTTTTTTTTTTTTTTTTTGCGGTACGCGGGCCTCTCACTGTTGTGGCCTCTCCCGTTGCGGAGCACAGGCTCCGGACGCGCAGGCTCAGCGGCCATGGCTCATGGGCCCAGCCGCTCCGCGGCATGTGGGATCCTCCCGGACCGGGGCACGAACCCGTGTCCCCTGCATCGGCAGGCGGACTCTCAACCACTGCGCCATCAGGGAAGCCCACTAGGCACTCTTGAGGGTGAAAAAATAGGACAACTTACAAGAGTAAATTCACTCCAGCATTTCTAATGCTGAGGAATTTGAATTTCTTATTTTTAATTTTACCAAAGTACCTCCCATCTCAGCCTCATTTAATATAGTCCACTGTTGAATATGGGTTGAGTCATCTAATGCGGAAGCAAGTAAGCCACTACGGCAATCAGGAAGAACAAATCTGATTCCATATTAGATCTGCTCCTTTTCCTGTGCTCAGTCATGCTGGCTGTGCACCTTTTGTAAAAGAACGTTGCCTACACCCAGAAATATACAGGATAGCCCATTCTCAAGGCTTTGACCTTTAAGAGTCCATTCACATAGAGATAAAAAGGTGCAGAACAGAGAATAACATTTGTCCCATTGGAGGTTTACAGGAACATTGTGACCTGACCTACATGGACAGCTGCAAAAAGAAAGGATTCTGACATTAAGAAGTTTGCAACAGCCAACCACGTCCTTCCCTCCACTTTGCCTTTAAAAGTGCTTTGCTGAAACCTTCGGAGGAGTTCCGGGTTTTCTGGGCATGAGCTACCCGTCCCCTTGCACAGCCCTGAAATAAACCTTTCTCTGCTCCAAACTCTGACGTTTCGGTTTGTTTGGCCTCACTGTGCACTGAACACATGAACTTGTGTTCGGTAACACTACCAGGGCTCAGAGTAACTCACTGGAAGAGGTATGGTCTTGTCTCTCACTAAGATTCACACAGTGATGTGTTCTCGCCCAAGTAGGCAGGGGGATTCAGATTCTAGGAAGCTAAAAAGTGTCACGTATAGACTATGCAGGGGTGGGAGGAGAGGATATAGGCTATGTGAAAGGTGGATTATCAAGGGAAAAGAGTAAAAGCCGGAGTCCATCTGTGGGGATGTGGCAGCTACCCAGGTGAGCGAGGATGGCGGCTTGGTCTAAGGAGATAGCCAATGAGATGGTGCAAAAAAGTAGGACTAGAAATGGATTTTGATCACAGAGCTGACTGGATTTACTCTCTGGATATAGACAGGACATAAATAGAGAAAGAACAAGAATGAGGTCTACATTTTTGGCTTGATATCAGTAACTAAGGTGAAGAAAGCCTGTGGAGTAGTGGGAAGTGAAAGGGGTATTCTGACTCTGCCTGGGTGCTTCCAATCAGTTTGTGACTCTCAACAGACACCTGTTAACAACTAACAGAACTTGGTCTGTGCCATAGTTGTGACTGAGGTAGTCAGACACAAGAGAGGAGGTACAGCTAGATTTGTTAGGAGGGACTTTACAGAAAAGCTGAAGCCAGTGATCCTGCAATCCCCGTCCTAGGCATATACCTAGAGCAAACTCGAATTTGAAAAGATACATACACCCCAATGTTCACAGCAACACTATTTACAATAGCCCCAAGATACGGAAACAACCTAAATGTCCATCAGCAGATGAATGGATAAAGAAGATGTGGTACATACGTACAATGGAATATTACTCAGCCACAAAAAGAATGAAATACTGCCATTTGCAATACCATGGATGGACCTAGAGATTATCATATTAAGTGAATTAAGTCAGACAGTGAAAGACAAATATATGACATCACTTATACATGGAATCTAGAAAAATGATACAAATGAACTTATTTGCAAAACAGAAGCAGACTCACTGACATAGAAAACAAACTTATGGTTACCAAAGGGGAAAGGGGGGGAGGGATAAATTAAGAGTTTGGGATTAGCAGATACAAAATACTATATATAAAATAGATAAGCAACAAGGTCCTACTGTATAGCACAGGGAACCATGTTTAATATCTTGTAATAAACTATAATGGAAAAGAATATGAAAAAGAATATATATACATATATATATAACTGAATCACTTTGCTGTACACCAGAAACTAACAAAATATTGTAAATCAACTCTACCTCAATAAAAATAAACAAACCAACAAACAAACAAATAAATAGAGCTGAAGCCAGGAGGATGAGCAGGACTGCAGCTGAGAAGCATGGGGAGTAGGTACCTGGTCCCAGGGAGGAGGGACCTGTTCAGGGCCACTGCATCTGCTGTGCACCACACACCTCTGGGTCTGCCATCACCCTGGCTGTGTGTAAGTTCAGACGTACAGGCGGAGGAATGCCAGGCATAGCGTTGGGATGGTAAATGAACCAGCATAGCCAAAGCAAAGGGTAGAGTTAAAGAAGGTTAGTGGAATTAAGCCATTAGATGAATCTATGATTTGGCCATTAAAGGATTCAGTTTTAGGCATATTTGAATAATCTTAACTCCACAGAATCCAGCAGGCGTGGGGAATGTTAATAGGCACTCTAGTCACCCAAATCCCCTGTTAACTCATTATCAAGTATTAGCTCATCCCAGCTCCAGGAGCAGAGGGGTCATAAGCATTTTTTATGAGCAACTTTTTGCTTTCATGTGTTCAGGTGAGACAGATGAATCCTCTAGTCCTTGTTCCAAGAAAGCACTCTGACTGCTGAGATTAGACTTGGTTTCGTCAATAAATGAGCTGTTAAAATTGATTTCTCCTCATTGAAAGACACTTCATTCACAAATATCCTCCGCTACATGGAGACCATTTTAGTCCACAGTCTGGGCTGCTCCAAATGCAGCTCTTTCATTACAAGCATGCCTTTCAGAACTCTTACTGGTGGTATCAGCGTGGAACCTCCTCTATTTTTCCACATATTCGCAGTACCTCCAACTTGAATGCCAGTCAGGGTTTCAGGGCTCTTTCATCCTTAGAAACAATACTTGTGTAGATAGAAAGCCTTTTATTCCTGTCACGGCCCCCAGTGAGCTATTTGGGAAGGATAAGTATCACTTAAGGAAAGATGACTTGTGATTGCCTTCTTTATATCTCGTGATAGCGTGATTCCATGTAGCACGTGGGCAAGAGAACATTTACTATGTTACTGCCATTTTCAGGGAGAAAAATACCTCTACCAGAATAACACTGGTCATATTTTTGGAAATCAGGGAAATGTACAAAAATATGGCTTTAGAAAAATATGTGGGCTGTCAAATAACATCTCCGTTCTTTTGACAGACTATAGTGAGAAATTAACAAGCCAGCACAGGGTTGGGAGACCTCAGGAGTGGAAAATGCCTGTGGACACCATCTCCCTGTCCCATTTTTGCTGCCTATCTATTTTGTTTCACTCTGAGATTCAAAGAAGGAACATATAACAATGTGTAAATTCAACGGCAAGCACATTTGAAAAGATGTCTGGGATCAACCTATTGTGAAATAAATATAATTTTATGGATAGTATCCTGAAAGTGCCTGACAAGAAATGTTTAAATTACCGAGTCAAGATGGTCAATATTGTTTCATTAGGAGTTAGACTCAGCAAACTCCTCGCCGAACCCCTGGTCCACTGTTCCCCACACAGTCCAAGGTGGACGCTCCTTCTGTACTACTCCACACCCCAGAAAAGCTCTTTATTTGTCTGTGCCTAGTGCTGTATGTTTCTTGTGACATCTGCTGGTATTTCCATTTAAAATAAGAAGATCGTTGTAAGTTCCAACCATATCTGTCCTTATTTTGGGATGTGAGCCATTTTGCAATGCCTTATCCTTGAAGACTATGTGTTTGGGCTCTATGTATAACATCTTGGTTTAGGAAGATGCCTTTTTTTGCAGAAATATTTGAAAACAGTCCAGGGCGGGAGCTCAGCACTGGGGTAGACATGAGACAATGAAGTATTCTTATTCTTTACCTTTTGCTTTTTCTCAAACTGTTTACAATAAGAAAGGGAGGGCAGGTTTTGTTCCTTAGAAATTAAGAAGGAAAGAAGAAAAATGATTATCCATTACAGATAATGGGTGGCCAGCAATTACATAAAAATGGAACAAACATTCCGAAGGGCCAAGCTATTCTATCAGCACAGCTGCACAATGACAACCATATGCTCTGGCCTGAGGGGTTAACTATTACACTGAAACTGATTAGAGTAGTTTATCTTCACGGAAAATAGCTTCATTTGAACTGATCATCACTAGCAATAGGTAAACATCAATGGGTTAAGAGCTTGCTTCACATACCTCCAACTATGCTCAGAACGATATGCAGGTTAAAAGAAATGATTATCCAATCAGATGTAAATTCACACACTGACATTAAGCAAGTGTTTTAATAGCATGAGGCTCTAGGCAGCTGAAAGGAATTAGGAAAAATTGAAGGCAGGAGACTGTTCAAGAAAGATTTCCATTTTGTTGGAACCCCATGTTAGAGAGACGGAGCCTTAAGTATGTGAGACAGAGGTTCTCAATGGATGGGAGAGATGGACAGAGTTATCTTGGTGGCTTTATCAGTCTGCCTACCAGCCCCACACTTGCCCTCTTCAATTCTGATACGCCTTCATATGATCAAGGTAGTGTGTGTGTGTGTGTGTGTGTGTGTGTGCGCGCGTGTGTGCGCGCGCACACACGCATGTGCGCACATGTCAATCTTTCTTCCACTGTTTTAATTTTTTTCTCCAGAATTACAAAATACGTGTGTGAACCCAAATGGAAAGCTGCTTCTTTTCTCCTGGACTGATTAACTGATTCATCCATTCATTCAATGTTTATTGAGACATTGTTTTAGGCGTTGGGATATATTGGTAAACAAGACATAGAAAGGCACTAAATAAATGACAGATATAAATGTCGACTTATCTTGAACCTAAACTAGGATGTAAAGAAGGACAGAGACAATCCGTAAAATAACCTGCATGACGGGGAAGTGGTAAAGATGATGATCATGCTTACTGTTAATGAAACATGATGCTTGTGTAGTCATTTAATGTGTATAGGATGTCAAGTGTTTGGAACTGTTATCAAGTGGTATGCCATCTGTCTACATTGTATGCATCAGTTTATAATGACTTGCTTGACTAATTGTCTTATACCTGTATAGGTGTGATCTTCCTGGCTAGGTTGTAAATCCCACAAAAGCAGGTACTGTGCTTTTCATTTCTTGATCTTTCCTAGTGACCATCAATGTTTTCAGATGAAAGTAGTTACTAAAATATTACCTCCCATTTATACAGGTCTTAATAGTTTTCAAACACTTTTTATAGATTATCTCATTTGATTTTTATAATATCTTGTTAGTGAATTTCAACGATGAGAAATGAGAGGTTCAAAGAGGATACATTATTTATTTACTGAAGGTCACATAATTAGTTAGAAGCAAACTCCTTTGTCTTTTTTATCTTTTTGTCTAATGCTTTTTTTTCTTTTTCATTGTACTATGTGGCTTCTCATATGCTGTGTATACATATCAGATTTTTCAGGCATATGTCAGATATATATCAAATATCTATTTATATACTGTGAGGAATGAACTCATTTTTGGAAATTAGAGATGCAAGCAGAGAAGATTAGATTGCTTGATAACTCAAATCAAGCTGTTTATCTTTGGATAGCCAAGATGGTCTGAGAATTATGTGAGCAAAGGCAGAGATGTAACTGCACCACAGC
Organism: Aethalodelphis obliquidens; assembly: GCF_003676395.1. Classification (NCBI taxonomy): domain Eukaryota; kingdom Metazoa; phylum Chordata; class Mammalia; order Artiodactyla; family Delphinidae; genus Aethalodelphis; species Aethalodelphis obliquidens. The sequence goes on along the minus strand of NW_020837967.1, from coordinate 9,984,593 downwards.
TGTGGTTCAGGAGGAATGATGAGCTGAGGGCAGAATAAGTCATGAACACCCAGAGTCAGATGAAGAGGTTCCATCATCAAAGAACACATTCGAGGGTGTGGCAGCAAACATAGCACCGTGGAAATGATAACAGGGCAGAAGTGAAGGAGTTACCCCAGCCTGCACCCCAGCCACGCTCTTTATGTCTTCTCCTTGCTTTTCTGAAAATGAATGCCAATACCATTCTAGGGCTTTCTTAATTCATGCTGGAAGCCCCCAGGGCTTGACATAGAATATGACTGTATGTCTACAGAACGTGCAGTCTGTCTGATTATCAAGCAAGAGATGTAAAAACTGTTAAAGCTCCCAATAGCCCTAGAACTCACAATGGGAGACAGAACAGAGACTGATTATGTTTCTGCTGTTTCTGAACATCACACGGTTCCAGCCAGACTCAGCCTTATTTGTTGCAAATGCACGCACAGAAAAATCAATCAGGGATTCATGTCTTGCTTTTCATTTGACAGCAAGCATCAAAAAGCAGCAATGTCAGCCATGGAACATAACTTTTATGCCAGTTACAGCTATACCCTATTAAGTTTTTTTCTCAAATCCGTAAGGTCACAAAGACTTTCTCCTTCAAGAGCACAGCTTAGATGTACAAATTAAAATTCCAATTCCTGTACACCTTCCATTCATAAGAAGCAATTAAAGTAGAGGATCTAATATACTCTATGATGCTGGCGAGGACCTTAATCTTTATTTACCTCAATGGGCTCTGCCAAAATATCTCTTTCATTTATTAAACCCATTTGCGATTGCCACCAACTTTGAGCTGAATGGCATCCCAAGGCCAAATCTGTTCATTCATCCACTTGTTTAAAGAAACAAAAACCACTAGAGGAGCCGCCATCAACTGATTAACCTGTGGCAGTTCATTACATTAGCATCTTTATCTGTATGTTGAAACAAAATATACAGTAATGGAAGCAACTTTTTGCAGTAAAGGCCCTCAGCAGGAAACCCCTTCTCTTGTCAACTGAGCAAAGGTACATTGTAACTAACTTTTTAAAAAGGAGATCTTTATTGGAGTATAATTGCTTCACAATACTGTGTTAGTTTCTGTTGTACACCAGAGTGAATCAGCCATATGCATACTTATGTCCCCATATCCCCTCCCTCTTGAGCCTCCCTCCCATCTTCCCTATCCCACCCCTCTAGATGGTCACAAAGCTCCGAGCTGATCTCCTGTGCTATGCTGCTTCCCACTAGTTACTTTACATTCGGTAGTGTAAATATGTCAGCTTCCCCCTCCCACTCTGTGTCCTCAAGTCCATTCTCTATGTCTACATCTTTATTCCTGCCCTGCAACTAGGTTCATCAGTACCATTTTTTTCCCCCTTAGATTCCATATATATGCGTTAGTATACGGTATTTGTTTTTCTTTCTGACTTACTTCACTCTGTATGACAGACTCTAGGTCCATCCACCTCTCTACAAATAACTCAGTTTTGTTTCTTTTTATGGCTGAGTAATATTCCATTGTATATATGTGCCCCATCTTCTTTATCCATTCACCTGTCGATGGAACCAGGCGCCCTCATGCTCTACTCTTCTCCGGCCCTGGCACACCATTCAAATCTTTGACCACACAATACCTTACCTAACCTGTTGGTTTTTTCCATAGATCAAAGAAGTAGAAATGAAGAATAAGTATTTAACAGAGGATCAGATGTCTTCCCTAGCTTCCCCTTCAGCCTTCTCACGAACAAACTCTGTGAACAAGATGGCACCTAAAGAAAGATCACAAGAAGCTGACAAGCTTGCATGCAGTCTGACCCCCTATCTCAATGATTAACTGAGAGTACTTCCCTTTTGCCCTTTAAAAACTTTCAGGGCTGAGCAGAATCTTTGGAGTTGGTTTCTGGGGGTCATGAGTCCACCTTCTCCCCAGATGGCCAACATTCTGATTAAAAGTAATTTTCCTTTCTACCAACATGTGCCTCTCTTGGTATTGATTTCCGATCGGCGAGCAGCCAGACCTGAGTTCAGTAAAAGTAAGCCTCTATAGAACATGCGAAGCTGTGCCAGAAGCTACAGGGAGACTGTTCTGCAGTTCTAACCTTTTGTTTGGGATACTCGGAGTTTGGCTACCTGTGGCCATACACCCTCCGGAATCAACCTGGGCTGTCCAGGGAGTAATAGAAGCCCACCTGGCCACGCCCCTTGGACTGCTGGCCATTGCAGATAACAGAGTGGAGAAACATATGTAGTCTTCCAATGACATCTTGGATAGTTAGAGAAAAAAAATTGGGGGTATATATTTTTTACTTCAAATGGCAGATATGGTGGATAACAGAAACACTATTGTAAGGGTGGAAGCTGGGGAAGACAGTCGATCAGAATCCTGTCCTTTATGGCAAGTCACTGAATGCTTGCCTAAAGTGGAATCCAATATGATAACCCAGGCAGAAACAGCCCAGCTTCTAAGAACCCTCCAAATGGGTCTGATAATGATTTGTTTATCTTTAATTCATTTCCCTCCTAAACATTAATCATACAGAAAACCTACTAGATTATGTCTTAATGACAGGGGTCATATCTAATTTATCTTTAAATACTCAATGGCTTGAAAGTATCTTGGTATATGGCGGGTGTTTATTAAGTATTAGGAGAGGAAAATTAGCCAAGTGAAGCCTACCCTTCGATAGTTGGCATCATGTTAGCTGACTTGGTTAGTCAGGCCTTTACTGGAAGCTCACCAGTTAAGTGGGACAAGAGAAAGGATACAGTCCATATCCACATGGAAAAGCTTACCAGTCTAGCCCAGGGAAGAAACATATTTTTTTTAAATGTATACTACACAAAGCAGATACCAGAAACGTGTGCCTGAGATCTAGCTACTCAAAGAACTTACTATGCTTGGGACGTCTTCTTAGCTCACAAGGATTCCTCTTTCTTGGGGAAATGACTTTGATGTCCAGACCTTTCTCCAGAGAAAGCAAATGAGTCTCTACAAAACGCCGGTCCTCTTGGCTCTAAGTCCTTCACGCAGGACTGGGCCATTGGGCAACCAGAGCTAAACTGGGTCAATCAGGTTCTTCTCTGTGGGAAGTCAGAATTTTCAATCAAGTGTCTCCTGGGTAGGAGTCTTTGCAGCTGAATAATGTTGGGGGTGATACTCAAGAAAGGAAGTTTATGTTGTCTTGTCCCTGAAATCACTAGAGCTGCCCTTCTTTCTTCCCTTCTGAAGTTTTATTTGTTCAGTTCTTCCTGGAATTCGGTGATCTATTCCACTGTCCTTCCACTTCATTCCTTCTCTTGCTTGAGCCGCTCAAGAGGTGGCTTCTATTATGTGCAACAGAAAGAAACGTAAATGCTTTGCAAGTGCAGATGGATGGCTCTAAGAATCAGTGTAGCCAGAGCTAAGTGAGCTGAAACTGGAAAGAAAGCAAATATGCAAAGTTGGATATAGGAAGAAACACTTTTGTAGTACAATAGAGTGAAATAAAACAACCCAAAGTGAAGGAGTAGAGCAAGTGACATGGAAAACATAGCATGGAGTCAAATTGGGAAATTGAGAGTGAGGGGCAAAGCTCTGTTGCCAGGGGAACAGTGGGATCCATGGCAACAGTCAAGAGAAGGTAACTGTGATGGAGGAGGCTGGCCGGATACTTAGGGGAAATTTAACGGTAGTTTTTTTTTCTTTGGTCTGGGGCTTTATGAAGTGACATTCCATTTTACAGGTGCAGATCACAGTAACTTCATGCTGTGGCTTGGCATATCATAGCATTGCTGGTTTTGCTATATGAAAGGACATTTAATGAGGAACGTCTTGAATAGAACTTCAAATTTGAGGGACTTCGAGGGATGAATGGCCCTGGCGGCTGTCACAGAACAGCTGAACCCCAGCTGCAACATGGGGCTGCCTTGTGCTTGGCCAAGACCTTCCACGCCACAGCCCTGAATCTCCAGGTCCTCCTGGTGACTGGACCTGCCTGAGGACTGGATGGGGCAGTCATGGTCACACCCAACACCTGCCTAGGCAGGAGAGGTCACCTGTAGCCACACACTGGCAAAATTGGGGAAAAGGACTTGATTTGAGTTTTATTTTGAAAGACGCAGACCAAGGGCCTCATTGGCTCTGGAGGGGTAGGGGGCGGGGTCCAGCCCATTTCACTGTCAGCGCAAGGAAGTGGCATACGTGGGAACAGAAACCGTGACTGCACAGCCCGTCACAAATCTGGTTTTCTCAGATCATCATCCGCTGCTGCAGCTTTTGGGTTCGGTTCTCCAGTGCTGTCAGCCCAAAGAAGCGTATGAGGCTTTTATTAATTTTACTTGTTCAGCCTAACGGAAGGACAGTTAGACATATTTTGTTCCAAGGCCCAATTTTCAGGAACTAAGTTCATACATATCAAAAGCCCAAGAAATCAGAAGGTAGTGTGGTTCTTTTGTTAAATCTGTTCCTATCACGTCTTCTATTCAGTGTCTTCCAATATGTCCTTTGAATTCTTCCAGTAAACTTAGCCTGAGGAGTTGGAGACCAAAAGGTATGGCTGAATATATTTGACCAACTGGATCTTCTTCAATTAAAAGTTAAGGCTGATATAGAATGTTTCTCACCATGTTACAAGCATTTAGAGAAATGGTTAATTCTTAACATGATGAGTAACTATTTTCTTTCCAGTGGGTTATATAATTTTCATTGAGAACTAAGATTTTGTTCTATAAATTTAAGTGCTAAATAAACAGTATACCCTAAACTCCAGTCCAGACCCTGTCCTGGCCCAGAGGAATTTGCTAAACAACTTTTCATTTGTACCAACAATTTTACTTTTTCTTTTTGTCAGTCATAAGTGCAACACAGAAATAACCCCCAGAAAGTCCATCCTCTTGGTATTTGCAACCTGGCAGGAAGCTCTAAAAGTCTCCTGGGAGCAGATTAGCTAAGTTCTATGAAATTTCCAGTGTACTGTAGGATATTTATCCCAACCCAAATCTTAGTTTTTAAAAAGATTCATTTATTCCTAGTTTCAGATTTCACACCAGGCTTTTCCACTGACCACAGAAATGTAGCAATAATCTTTGCTCGAGCCTCTGCAGAAAATATTAGGCAATCTGAAGCAGAATCATGAACTATAATAGCTCTTAAGCCACCAGTTCATCTTAATAACATATCTCTCCCATCAGCTTTCCCAAACCATTCCAAGGCATTTGGAGCCTGTGTTTTCATATTGTAGTCTTGAGAACCAAAATTTGTCTGAGTTCCTCTTGCAAGATTAATTAAAATGGACATGCTGTGGAAGCATAAACAAGACTAGGATTTCTTTACTATAGATGCTTGTCATGACAGCATTTGCTATAATGTCATTATGACATCTTGCTTTATTTCTTTAAATATGAAAAAATAAATAAGGGAAGCAGACTTGCAGTGAAAAAAAAGAAATTATGCCAGCTCTATTCCTTATCATGAACATAAAGAAATAGAGGGCTAAGAGCTCTTACCTCTCTCTGGTGGGATAAGAACAGCACTAGAAAGAAAAGACAAATCTGGCATTAATAAGACAGGATCGTTAGTAATAATCAATACAGAGAAAAATGCTTTCTGAAGACCAGCGTTTGGCAAATAATTGTGGAAAATACAAAATCAGTGCACGTATATGTGTAACTGAATCACTTTGCTATACACCTGAAACTAACACAACATTGTTAATCAACTCTACCCCAATATAAAATTAAAAATTTTAGAAAGTGCTCCTAATAACTTACTTGGGGAGTAAGAAATAAGAATATGGGGCAAGTTAATTGTGAAAGAAACAAGGTATAATAAGTTCTTTCTGAAAATGGACTTGACTCTTGAGGTTAGGATGATTGGAAAAGACTTAGGGAAGGAAAGAACGAGGTCTTCAAATTTCAGTGTTATGTGCAAAGTCAAGGAGAAACTGGCTTGAGGAAGATGATGAGTTCAGGTTTGGAAACGCTGGGAGGGGTGGGTGCCTGAGACTTCCCGGTGGAGAGCCTGGTGGAGCTGGAAATGTGTAACTAGAACTCAGGGGGCCTTCGGGGCTAGAGATGGAGGTGGCAGACGTCAGCATGGGGGCATCAAAGGAAGTTGTGGTCAGAGTTGAGCTCATTCAGGAAACTGAAGGACGGGCTTGCTGAGGACAAGTACCTTCAATATTCCAGGGTGGAATAGAGGAAGCAATCTGTGAAAAACAGACGGAGAAAAGCATTCGATGAAAGGAAACGAGGAGGGAGCAATGTTGGGAAAGACAGAAACGGAAGGATCTACAGTGAGAGTGTAGACCGCAGTGTAAGGTGCTCTGGTGGAGTCGGGGTCTGGGTGTGTGGGGACTTGGAATCACATGGCCTCGTGCCTACAGTGCTCTTGTAAGGAAACCAAGCCCAGGGGAAGTTAAGGTGCTTGTTAATCACACAACTAGTTAGGAGGGAGCCAAGACCAGAACGCAGGTGCTGGACCCCTTTCTCTGCTGTCTCTGCTCTGTCAGGCCGCACCTTTGGGTGAGTGAAGCCCAGGTTTCACCAAGAGAAGGAGTGGGAGATCAGGCTTAGCAAGATAAGGCCAGGCAATGCTGGAAACTCGCTAAAGTAGGGGTTGAAATATTATCCTGAGGAATGGAGACTCACTAAAGAGCTTTGAGCAGGAGAGCCTTCCTAATCAAAGAAGTACTTGGGGAAATTTCACGTGGTAGTTTTCGGATGTATTGTCACTATTTTGCTTAGCTCGGTCATAGATTAAACAATTATGAATTAATTGCTTCCCAAAATAGTTGTAAGTTTTGTTGAATAAAACTCCTTCATCATATCAGAAATTAATAACCGATAAATAAGTAAAATCTCAATTATAAATTAAGTCATCTGTTGCTTAGATCTACCATACCACCTAAAAAATATCTAGAAATACAATGAAAGTTCACCCCAGGCCTTAGATCAAGGCCAGCTTTGGCCTGAGTCCACTGTAGCCCACTCTTACATACTTCCGTAACTCTCTTAAGATGAGTGATTAGTGCCATATGGTGATAGATTATTTTACACGAGTCCTTCCTTTTTCTCTTTTTCTTCTGTACATGTACATCTATTAGAAAGAGGAATAAAAACATATTCCTCGGGCTTCCCTGGTGGCGCAGTGGTTGAGAGTCCGCCTGCCGATGCAGGGGACACGGGTTCGTGCCCCGGAAGATCCCACATGCCGCGGAGCGGCTGGGCCCGTGAGCCATGGCCGCTGAGCCTGCACGTCCGGAGCCTGTGCTCCGCAATGGGAGAGGCCACAACAGTGAGAGACCCAAGTACTGCAAAAAAAAACCAAAACAAAACAAACCATATTCCTCTACCTTTGGAAGAATGCCTTGGGGAAAACGCCCCTCACACAGGGTGGGCTTTCTCTAAAGGAGTTGCCATTGCACAGGCGGGTTGCACTGGGTCCAGCCAAAGCCCTGGATGAGCTTTGTCAAGGCCTCCCAGCCACTTTATCCTCTCTCTACTCAGAGCTTTACAGCCTTGAGATCCTCCAAAGCCAAGATAATGTATGCCTCCCCCCTCGAAGGGGGCAGTACACCAATGGGTAGAAATTGACCTGACACTCCGGAAACCCCAAGGTCCCATGGTCCCCGAAGTCTGATTAGGTGGTTCATTGCAAGACGAACATCAAGCGTGGAACACAGAAAAAGGTCACAAATGGTGCTTCAAACTGAGTTTAGGGTCACGGCCACCTGCACTTCTGACCCTGACTTTGACCCTCCTCACATCTCGCTCTCCATCTCTGCGGCTATTCTGACGGTTCACACTCAGCAGAGAGAACCCGCCCTGCTTTACATGTGCCCGGCTGCACACCTCCGTGGGACTGTTGCTGGGCAACGGCAGCCAGAACAAGTTGTTTGGGGAGCATCTTGAGAATGATTACACTTGCAGGGCTGGGGTGGGTTGGTCGTGCGGCGTTCTTTTTTTTTTTCCTTCCTGTGGTACCTATTCCTGGAGGTTGTAAATATTCATCTGAATTTTGCATATATGAGGGGAAAATGTTATTTAAATGAGCGTGGGAGGGTAATTTGCTCGAGTGCATCCCTGCACTCTTTTATGTGTTGCAGGTAGTCTGCTGCAGAAGGAGCAAAAGCCATTTTGTGACCTTATTGACATAGATGCCAAGGCTGTGCTGGCTTGTTTCAGTTCCGTGGAACAATGGGAGCCGAGGATGCAGTTTAGCAAAGGCATTTAGTAAATTGCTGGTAAATGGTGAGGATGCGAAAGCCCCAGCAAAGTCGTCAGGCGCATTTCCTCTCTAATGGGGCTGCAGTTACTCTCCTGGCCTCCTCTCTCCCCCTTTCGAGAGGCAAACTTCCTCTTCCTCTCCTTTACATGCTGAAATACAGCACTTGGCTAAACCCGGGAGAGCTGATTTGAAAGGTAATGGGAAGAAACACTTCCTTTGGAAAGGAATCTGGCAGCCTTGAAGGATTTGCAGTGCACTGATTTCAGATGAATCAGTCGGGGAGGAACTGCAAATACTTAGAAAATCATCGGGGTCAATATTGCCCACACCCCTGGAATATTAATATGGACACATCCCCAGGTACCCCCCTGGAGATGTGTTTATTTCATAATTCACAAATGGTAAGGACACCTTTTCTGAATTTCTTTTCTTAGGGACTTGGGGAGCCAGCAGTCAAATTGTGATTCTTCCAAATGCTTCCCCATATGCCTTAAATACTCCCATTAAAGATAATTTCCTCAGTCTACACACATTCTGTGAGTCTCAGTGACCCCCTCCCTACCTCATGAAAGAGAGTCTTTCCTTGAGGCTGCCGTGTCCCCTCTCGGCTATGACTTGGTCAGGAGCCTCTGACACCATATGGCAGAATTCGAGGCTGTATCGTCAGCCAAACACAACAGTTGTTTTTAGGACCCAGTCAGTTACAGACTCCATCTCTCCACCCCCAGGGACATGTCTGTGGTTATAAAATATGCCTCTGTGCCATCTGACAATGTGGGCCCCAAAGCGGTCCCGTGGCCGTAATCCCAGATCCTCAGGCTAATTTTGTCGGCTGTCTTGCACAGGAGGCAGCCTTTGGCCAAGAATCCAGCAAAACTCTTCCTGGTTCTTGGTTTACCTCAGGAACATGAATTAATGATGCAGTTTCATTTTGGGTGAGAGCACTTAAATGTCCAGGATTCAAACTGCAGAGGAAGGATCCTCCATACTGTTCTCCACAGAGCTACCATAGGATCCAGCAATCCCACTCCTGGGCATATACCCTGAGAAAACTCTAATTTGAAAAGGTATGTGCACCACAGCAATGGTCATAGCAGCACTGCTTACAGCAATGTTCATAGCAGCAGTAGCCGAGACATGGGAGCAACCTAAGTGTCCATCAACAGATGAATGGATAAAGATGTGGTACATATATACAATGGAATATTACTCAGCCATAAAAAAGAACGAAATACTGCCATTTGCAGCAACATGGATGGACCTAGAGATTATGATACTAAGAGAAGTAAGTCAGATTGAGAAAGACAGATATCATATGATATCGCTTATATGAGGAATCTGAAAAAAACGGATACAAACGAACTTATTTATAAAACAGAAATAGAGCCATAGACATAGAAAACAAACTTACGGTTACCAAAGGGGAAAGGTGAAGGGGAGGGATAAATTGGGAGTTTGGGATTAACATACATACAGTACTATATATAAGATAGATAAACAACAAGGACCTACTGTGTAGCACAGGGAACCATACTCAGTATTTTGTAATAATCTATAAGGGAAAATAATTTGAAAAAGAATATATATATGCATATTTATACATATAACTGAATCACTTTGCTGTACACCTGAAATTAATACAACATTATAAATAAACGATACTTCAAAAAAAAAAAACAAATTGGGGTGGAAGAGTCAACAGTAAGGAGGACAGAGATGTACAGGAGAAGAAATTCAAAAATGAACACATTCTTTGCCATTCATCATGGCCACCAGTGCTAAGTTAGAACCTTAGTTCCTTCAAACGTCTCAGTCTGGACACTCCCTTCAAGACGGCCTTGGAAGCCCACACCTTCCATATTTCCACCAAACCTGTTTGTTGAGTGCCTGTTAGGTGCAAGCCATGGTCATAGGTCTTGCATAAGCTGCTAGAGGGTAAAATGCCTACTCTCCCCTCAAGATTGCAGGCACAGGCTTTCTCTTGGCTTTTGGGGAGAGAAAGTCAGCCTCAGGCAACAGCACCTGCATCAACCCAACACTGCAATACAGCACGCAGCTCTCAGAAAGAACGTCTGACTCCACTGAAGACCCGCAGCCCCCTTTGCTTTTACTTTCCTTTGAAAAATGTCCTACATCTTCTGATTCAAAGTTTACCGCTAGGAACAACCCTTCTCTTTTGCTTACACCTCTAGGCAAGGAACATATGTCACAAATGCCACAGCCGTATTTAGAAATGTCTGTTGTTCAGTTCCACTGAGCCTGCCCCCAAGTTACCTTTTCCATGGCAATTACTCGTGAAATCTGAAAACGCCTGCAAATTAGTGTTAGGTTGCTTTCATTTCCCAATTAACTGCCCACCTGCTAGTATAAGATTCAAGTGTGTCATGGTCAGCCTTTTCCCCTTCAGATTTTAGGAAGAAAAAAAAAAGGTTCCCACCTTCCTTATGCAGAGAATAATTATTGTGCAGAACAGTCTACCAAAGGCAACAATGAAACATGTACTGTGGGTGTATTCAAAGAGCTGGACAAGGAAGAAAAGAATTCCATGGTATAAACATTGGACAGACAGGTAGATGGGTTTGGATAGACCATATGGCCCCCTTCTGTCTTGAAACGTACTGTGAGATTATATTTTTGCAAAATCCCTTCAAGAACTAAGTTGATGTCTAAACAGTAAACTATGGCAAAGAAAATGTTCGTGGTACCTTAACCACATCCATTATTTCAATGTCAATTTTGTATTTCTGGGGATATGTTTTCAAGATGGAGCTAACACACTTGTCATAGCATAAATGAGGTGGCAGAAGGTAAGGTGGAGAGACAGGGAAGAAGAATTTAGTCTTGTTTTCTCAAGAGAAATGGATACGTACTTGTCAAACTTGTAGCAGAGGAAAACGCTGGTACCCCAGTGCAGCCCCTGGGAACAACCACTGTGATGCGAATCCAAGGTACTGAGCTGAACGACAGACATGAAATGCACCAGATAATGAAAAACAGTGTCATTTCTGGAAAACATTAGAGAATATTTTTCTCCCCCTCAGGAAGGCAGAGCATATGATTCCCATTCTCACATTATGACAGAAATGCTGCATGCACTGTATGTGGAGGACTGCTGCCTGAAATTCCAAGAGATCATACGTGATTGGGAGCTACAAACATGCTTCTTCAAGCCCGGTTTAATTGACACCCCGGTTGACAAGATAACACGGTTTTGACAGCAACTCTGCACTGAAAGAGTTTCTCTTCGGATTTTCAAAACGTAATTCTTGCCAACAGATTGGGATACAAGAAATCCACAGCCTTTTCGAGCAACTTAGGCTGAACCTTTGAAACACGGCGCACGTCGGGTGACACCGCCGCCCCCAGCCTAAGAACAGCAGTAAGGTCACTCTCACTGTGACAAAGTGGGATTTCTCCGTCTCACTCTCCTCTGACCACACAGATGCAGAAAGGCCCGCTCCTCCAACCCTCATGCTCCCTCCCAGGGGGCTCTGCAAGTTATTTGCTGGGTGATTGAGTCCTCTCAGGTACTGTGTGGTGCCTGCCATTGTCCTTTAATCCGGCGTCTTGCTGAGATGCTTCCAGTTGCTACAGACACCCAAGTTGCCACAGTTGATGCCAGTGGGCTGATCCTTCCACCAGTGTCTAAAGGCTCCAGTGCCACCATGGTACTTCTGAGATGGCACCAGAGCCTGAAATGCCCATGAAAATGCACCTGCCCAGAAATACCTGTGCTGCTACGGTGCTGGGGCGAAGGCCCTTTGCTGGAGCTGTTTCACATCCCAGCCACAGGCTTAAAGGGAGAGTGTGCCCTCTGTCTACACTGGTGCTGTGCTCTCAGGCTGGCCATGAGGCTGCTGCCCCTAGCGTTTGTTACGGGGCTCTTAGGAAAACAGCTCTTTTCTGTGTCGTTGAGGTTTTTATTATAGCTTTCTCTTCCTAGGACTGCTGTTTGAGCCTTTGCGGTTTTGGGCGAATGATACTAGAGACACAGATGTTAGAGTGCCCTTAATAATGTTCTTCCACGTGCCTCAATACATACCTTACTTAGGCTGAGACTTTCCCCAGGAGGGTTCCCCTCATAACGCAACTAGATGCCTAGAAGAGTCACATCAGGACTCTCAGGACACTGTCGCCAAACTGGGTACCATGTCGCAGTGTTAAGAATTGAACAGAATAATACTACTCCCTTGAATTTCACTTTTATATAAACCAATACTCAATCTCCAGTGAGATAGCCTAGTCGGTGTTAGATGATTCTAGCAAGTAAAAAGAGAATCCATGAATCTATAAAGAGGAATTTTGTCACTTTTTTCTCTGTTCTCTTGTCATGGGTGAGGCTATGGGAGAGTGTCAGGAGGTAAGTTGTTCCTGCTGAGCTTGGGAGAATCCCATTGTCCTCAACAAAGAGAAAAGCAGTAAAATAATACTAAACATATAGAAAGCAAAGGAGCCAATCAGAGAGTCTTTTCAGTCTCGGGTCTACTCTGCCTCCAAAACTAATGTGGACTATAGCTACAGGGCATCATGCCAAACCTACTGGCCAGTGAAAAAATTAGGTCACTTAACCAATCCTTTTAGCTATATAAGGCCAAGTAATTGCTTTGACCCGCTTTTTCCCGCACTGACATGACTGAGTCATAGATTTGCCTGGTTGATCGGCATTTGATAAACACACTCACAGGAGACTCCAGGAGGAAGTCATCACCAGTCTCCATTTATCCCTTCTTTTTTAATGCATCAAACACAATAAAAATAATTTTGTAAGCGCTGTTATATGTTTTCTCCGTTCATTTAATCATGCATTCTATATGGCTCAAGAAATAAGGAACACGTTTATAACCCTTCGAGGAATATGATATCCTTCTAAACTTTTAAAAAACTTCTAAATTTATTTTTAAAAGTTCAAGTCTGGGTAAAAGATAATGCTTTTCAACTATTTCCCGTTATGAAAATGCCAACAGTACAAACCTTCTTGTTTTATTTTATAGCTTAGACTTACTGAAGCGACGCAAGATGACAACAATCAACGTTTGTTAGAAGACCAACATGAGAAATCCACCTCTCAGACGCTGAAAACTGAAAAAGGGTGCTACGTCCCTCCCCCAAAACAACCTAAAATGCTACATACACATCAGGGTTCACCCTGATGTTAGAAATCTGCCCCTTTCAGAGGGAGATAAGCATCTCCTCTGAAGTATTTATAGCCTTTTCACCATTTCCTTGTATCATTTTACAAAACAAATACAGTCAGCCAATACAACCCCAGAAAGAATATCAATGTGTTGCCTTTTCAGTTTATTGTGAATTCTAGGCCATTAAAGATATAATTAAAACACTTCCACAAAAAGAAAGCCCAAACTGAGGCGGCTTCAATCCACAATCCCTGTCTCTTCAGAACCTATAATCACTCCGTTCACTCAGTGCATGAAATAACGGTTGCGTGTAATTTGGGGACCATACTGTTTCCTATACATACGAAGAAGCACCTGTATCAAACGACACCCACTTTCATGGATGGCAGCTCTTCCTGCACTACAAAACGATGGCAGTCAGCTCTTGGCCACCCTGACGTGGTCCCAGGATTACAGTGAATATAACAGAAAACTCACATTTTTATAAATTATCTCAAGAGATAACAATAATTTTAATCCTCCTCACATTCTAGTTCATGGGTCTAAAGTATAATCTTTTAGAAGACAAGGAGAGTTGAGGATAGCAGAACCCCGGTGACAGAGTGTTGGCAGTTACCCAAAGATTGGGAGTCCGCAGGCTAATTCATCTGTCAAAAAGCAGCAGCATCTGTATTTGGGAAATCGGCACCAAAACAGTGGCTTCTCAGACTTCCCACCATTTCCAATTTACCCTGAGTTATGGGCTGTCCTGGGTCAGGGGAGGTAGTTCACTTGTCTCTGCTGGGTGCCTGGTGAAGCCAGAGGTGGTGGGGATGGATTTCTTGTGGAGATCCCTCTGTGTGTATCCTGATAGAGCAAAGGGCTTGAGGAGGAAAAAATGTACTGAAACACAAGCATCTGTGCTCATCCACTCCCCTTAAGACATTCAAAGCACCAACCAGAGCACTCGTTTTGTGCTAAAAACAGTGATAGACACTTGAGACGAGAAGCCTTCAAATGTGCTTTACAACCACGGGCTGGCACACATCCACCACTGGTTGAATCTCTCATTTCTCAGCTACTCTCTGATGCCTAAGTGTGAAAAAGTCAGTATGCTTGAATCGAATTTTTATATTGCTTTACGTCAATACACATTTGTTTGTTTTCCAAATCAACAACAAATGCAACGGTAAATACTTGGGCTGCTCAGTTGTGCAGCCTTGGCTACTGCCTTGCGCTGAAACGGGGTTCAGCTCCTTCACTTCCAGACTGAGCCAGTGGTGCCAGTAGACTCCTCATTCCATGAAGTGGAATAAATGATTTTCCCTATAGAAAACATGTGTGTATGTGTGTGCATGCCTGTGTGTACACATGCAAGCAGCTGTTTCCACGTAGCTCAGAAATAGCTAAGAGGCAATCATAAGAGGGTGGGTGCGAAGGCAGTGTACCCCGTTTTGCCTGGGGCTGACAGAGCCAACTGGAAACCATGTTTAGTTCTGATTCTGAAGTGAAGCTGCAATTTGTAATGTCCACAAGTTGGAGAAGGTTCTAGTCCCTCTGAAGAAGCAAGCATGTGGGAAAAGGCTGACTGGATTGAATATCAGAAATTTTGTTTCCAATTAGTTACACAAATCCCATGGATACAGCCTAGAGTTAAAGAAAAAAGAAAACAACAGAAATATGCAAACGTAAAAAAATCCATAACTTAATAAAGACAAAACCCTTCATGATTTCTGAAAAGAATTTCTTCTTAACCAGTCAGTGGAAGAAGTACCAGCTGTTCTTCCTGTAAGGGAGAAATGTCCCCCTCAGATCCCAGAGGGCATGCCTGCCTCCGGGGGTGCTCCACCCACCCGGGCATCTTCTCCCACTGCTCTTTCACCCTGTGAAAAACATCAGGTTGAGAAGCTTCAGCATATTAATTTAGTGAAAGACTTCCATCCTCTCATTCATTCATTCAGTTGTGTACTAACTCTTTCTATCTCTGCATGTCTATGGATGACTCCTTGTTACTAAGTCCAAGCTTGTACTGCTCACCACACAATAGGCCAATAAGTTGAGAGTCACAAAGAATAGTGACTTTATTCAGAAAGCCAGCAAAGAAGATAGTGGACTAGTGTCCCAAAGAACCATCTTACCTGTTAGGATTCAGGCTTCTTTTAGACTAAAAGGGGAGCGGCTGTAGCTGGTTGCTGCAAACTTCTTGGTGTGGAATCCTTGTTCTTGCAGCTGTCCAGGTAGGTCTGGTCACAGCGTTTCTATAAACCTCCAACAGGACGATTGTTATTCTCTGTTCTGCAACTTTTTATCTCTATATGAATGGAAAAGTGTTATACCTTTAAAGGTCAGAGCCTTGAGAATGGGCTTTCCTGTATATTTCAGGCGATAGGCAACATTCTTTCACAAAAGGAGCAGAGCCCAAAGGTTAGAGCTAAAGGAAGAGATCCAGTATGGAGTCAGGTTTGTTCTTCTGTGTTACATCCACAGTGCCACTTGCACTACAAATGTGGCAGGGGGGGAAGACTTAAACTTTACAGCATTTCCTTGAACTCATGAAGTCAGGGAAAGTATCTGTGGATAAAGAGAGCAAAAGAAAGAAACTAAAAGAAATGGAAATGTATTCAAATTTCCTGTAGCTCCCTTGCAGCTAGAAGAGTCTGACCACAAAGGTTGAAGCCCTGTTTGACCATGGACGTGGTCCAGTGCACATGGTAGAGGTGGGAGCAGTTACCTATTGTGAGGGCTTCCTCCTGCCTGGGTGTCAGTGATCCCACTCCTAGGTAACCTGACCAGAGACAGGCTTCCTCTGAGGACACCTTTCCTCTGGGGCCCCCAGTCTTATTACACCCATACCCTCTGATTCCCCTGCATTCAATAGTGACCACAAACATTCAAATTCTATGGGGAAGGACTATACAGATATCATGCTAGTTAATTTGCACTGGTCTATTTTATAATTCGCTGCAAATTGTATTGTATTTGTATTATAAGTCTTTTATCTGACCAGGTAAGTTTCTCCACCTGGGGAGTAGACATCTCATAGTCAGAGGTCATTATGGTCGGACAGAATCTGACTGCCTTTTTTTTTCTGAGCTTACCTTCTCTGTGGTCTCCAGGGCCAGACCTGAAGATAAAAAAGCTCCTGGTGAGACACAGGTATCTGAGGAGAGGCTGCTGTGGGCAGAGAGCAGTGGAGTGTTTGCTTCGCTGGGTTCAGGTTGGGGAGGCAGGTGAGGTGATGCATTAGTTTCCTAGGGCTGCTGTAACAAATTACTACAAACTGGGTGACTTAAAACCACAGCAATTTATTGTTTCGTGGTTCTGGAAGTCGGAAGTCCAAATCAAGGTGTCGGCAGGATGGGTTCATTCTGGAGGCCCTGAGGAAGAGCCAGGTCCGTGCTCGTCTCTTAGCTCCTGGCGGCTCCTTGTAATCTCTGGCATCCTCTGGCTTGTAGCTGCACCACATGTCTCTGTAGTCATATGGCTTTGCTCCCTCTGGGTGAATGGCCCTGTCTCTCTTTTTCTCTTCCTAAGAGGCCACTAGTCACGTTGAATTTGGGACCCACCCTACTCTCCAGGATGACCTCACCTCAACCATTTACATCTGCAAAAACCCTATTTCCAAATAAGGTCACATTCACAGGTATCAGAAATAGGACTTGAATCTCACGGAGGCACACGATTAGCCTACAAAGGCAGTAAGCATATTGTAGTAAAGGGCCTCTGTATACTAAAACGAGGTTTATTAAAATAATTTTAATATTTTTCAGCAGGCAATACAAGGGAGCCAGGGAAAGACATGGGAGACATAGCAAGAGAGGAGAAGCCTGGAAGCCTAGACAGAGGCCACTGAAACAGCTCAGACAGAGGAGGTGTGGCCAGAGCAGCGGCCCAGCACAGGGAGGGGAGGAGAGGCCACAAATCCCTCCTGTTTTGCTGCTCTGTGGACAGGACATCCCACACAGAGCCAAGGTCCAGGGTTTGGACCTAACAGCCTGTTTCTGCCACGTCAAACCTACAGTTGGCTACATGTTTATCACGTGGTATCTTAAAAGACACAGACAAAATAACAGGGATATTTCCAACTGCTAGGGGGAGGAATCTGACTTGTAAGTAACTCTAAGGCCCTGAAAAACTCATAGGCAGAAGGAGTTCTTCAGTGTTCAGATGACCCTGACTTGGGAAGAGGTGGGTATGTGTCTTCTCAAGACTCCCTCGGGATGAAGGAAGGCACGGGAGAGAGGGAGCTAATTCCATCCAGGAATCCCTCTGTCGGGACCTGAAAGAGAAGGAACAAGGGCAGACCCCCCAGTCTGTGGGTGGCCCTGCTCTCACCATAGGAGAGAGGAAACCACACCTAGCCAGGCACTCGGGGGTGGTGGAGCTCCCATGGGGACACAAGGAGCTGCTGCTGGTAGAGGGGACGATGGGCTGGAAGTCCATCCTGCAGGTCAGAACTCCTGTCTCCTCCGTCATCCTCTGGTGCTGTATTCTGTAAAGCATATGCTTTTCATCAATTTGTGTAGATGGAAACCACCTAAGAGAGACATTTTTTAAATATTCGGAAATTGTCAAAAGAAGGGAAAGCTTCTAGAATTTGTCGGTGCTGGCTATCATTTTAACACTCTGGGGTTCAATTGGCGGGGATGGGGGTGAGACTAATATCGTTATTTGATGTGAGGAACCCAACAGGGCCAAAGAGTGAAATTAAAGACTGAGGCACCTCACCTTCTCTGTGAATAGTTGTACTGTTTCCCATAGATTCATCCTGCTGCCCTCACCCTCCTGCCACCAACCAAAGATGGAATTTTCTATTTGTCTCTCATCATAAAGCTCATCACTTAAAAAAAAACAATTGTGTTAAATTTGACTCAGGTAATAGAAATCTACAGGCTGCTGACTTGTGAGAAAAGTAAGACAGCTGTTTTCATGTGTTAAAAAGAACTTGGATCGACAGTTCACATAATCTACTGTGAACATTTTTCCCCACTGTGGGTAGATAAGTATGTTTGGCTTGAGTTGTTAAACCTCTAAATTTGCACATATGTATTGATATGCGACGAGCCGCAGAGAACTAATTGTCCCCAGGATAGTTTGACAGCTCACATTCTGTACTGGGCACTCTTTCCCGGGGTCAATCACCTTCAAAAAGAAAAATAAATCTTAATGTTTTCCTCTCAGCCAACAGGGACCATTCCTGTGTGCCACTGATAAGATGT
Organism: Aethalodelphis obliquidens; assembly: GCF_003676395.1. NCBI lineage: Eukaryota > Metazoa > Chordata > Mammalia > Artiodactyla > Delphinidae > Aethalodelphis > Aethalodelphis obliquidens. The sequence goes on along the minus strand of NW_020837967.1, from coordinate 9,966,051 downwards.
GGACAGACCAGGAGTCCCGAGGCTAACACTGCGCAGGCCCCTGCGTTCACATTCAAGTGAGCACAGCCAGTGAACACAACCGCCCTCCAGGAGCTGTGCGAGCAGAGATGAGAACTCTCTGCCCTCCAGGGAGAAGGCAAAGCTGGCTTAAGTTGAAGGCAGGCCTGTCGGAGGGTTGGCCACAGGCAGGAAATGCTGATCGCGTTCTCTGAATTTTCAAAATGCCCAACAGGAGGGCAAACTCGGAAAAATAAGCATCCGTTCAAGCTAAAATGGGAAAGATTTCAACTTGACAAAGGAAGAAGGTCTGCGATCCAGGATGCGACACGCTGAAATGATGTACCGCATTTGGCGATCTCTATGACAACACGTACGCGGTGAGCGCTTGCTGTCTACCTTGCTCTCAAGAGATTGTCTTCTACCTTATTAAAAAATATATACAATAATAAATACGTAATATGTAAATCCTATAATGAAGTAATAGTGTAATATCAAAAGTAAATTAAAAGTAATAAATAAATGAACTATACAAGTAATAAATAAACACTAGTTATCCAAAATTTAAACATTACAAATAAAGCTGAGGTTCCCCTAGACCACGCTTCTTCCCCCCACACCTCATTTCTGTTTCAAAATGTGTGCAACACAATAGTTAACTTTCTCTGTACTTTTCCAGATCTTTACATTCACACCCACACCCACACCCAGTACATGTATCTAGTGGGGAGCATTCTATTTCTATATGACAGATACTATCCTACTATACATATTATTCTATATTTTTCATTTCAGAAATATTCATCTTGCTTATCTTTCCATGTCAGTCTATATGGATCCACCTTTTACAAAGTATTCCATGAAAAGGATATGAAGAGTTTATTCCTTTACTGTCATTATTTAAGCTGTTTTTAATTTTTTCGATTACAGACAACGCTGAAAGTACCAACTTACAGGCAGCAGCGCCTAGTGAGAACACATTTCCTCCCACACTTGCCAATACTTGCTATCATCACGGGGCTCTTTAGGAACAAAGTATAAGCCTGGTCTGTTCTGGGTGACTTGGTCGTTCACTTACTGGCAGGCATCAGATCAGAGAGAAGATCTCTCAAGTTCCCCAGCAACTCCTTGATTCGATGACAGTGAGTAAGAGGATTCTATGGGATGTTCTACAGGAAGTGTTCCTGGAATGCAAATATTTTTTATAAAATATTTTTGCTTTAATTTTAATACACATCCTCACTAGAGGGAACAAAATTAGCCATGGGATCAGCAGAGGCACCTCTCCCCAGTTTTTTTTCCCTAGTACAAACCTAAATGCTATAGGAAATATCTGTCATGTTAAGGCCCTTTCCCATGGATTCCCAGCCACAGTGTGGGCTCGGCCAAGTGCTGGGCTCTGAGGATGGAGATGAAGGAGGCACTGTCCATGTCTCCTTTCACAGAGCGCACATCCAAAAACCCATAACCTTCCAGCCCAAACCACAGAGAGACTGACGTGCTGAGGCAAAACAGTGATGTCTGGACGGTGTGGATGCCTCCCATGGGGGTTCCCAGTGCAATCGTAGTTATTAATCACCTGAATGTTCTTTACATGGACGTTGCCAACTGCTTCACTCCCGCACGTCCTTTTCATTGTCCCTGTTGCCTGATAAACCTGGCTTCCACACCGGCTGCCATGTCAGAGCTGCTGTTTGAGGGCAGCCTGGGGAACCAACGGTGGCTAGAACGGGGACTCCCTGAAGCCCCAAGAACAGTGTAATAATTGAAAACAGGGAGGCTACGTTTCTTTGTGACGCAGAGGAAAACAGATGTTTGCACAAAGTGACCGATGACCCTGGGTCACTGCCCTCCTTTAAACTTTAAACTACCCTAAAGTAAGATAACCATGTTTTTAACTTTGAAAATCCAAAGAAAACCAACTCCCCTTTGTTGTAAGGATAAATCACAGGCACCAACTTTATAAGTGAGCATATTACCCAAACCAGTACTTAGGTACCGACTCAACTGAATTCACAGGTGGTAAATCTGAATGGGCTGTAGACAAAGCAATTGACCCACAGATGCTCACATTTTGCCAAAAATAGAATCCAGCACCTTCCACAGATGCTCCTCCCACGTTAGTTCTTATTTTTCTAAAGATAAGTTGCTTCATCTAGTAGACATTCGTTATCCTTCTCCCTCATATGGATAGGAAGGGCGTCTGAGGAGTAAGCAGTTCACTTGGCTCTCCAGGGACAGCTGGTGAATTGAAGGAGAGATGCAGCATCTGCACAAAGTTTATACCTCCGGCCAGCATCTCAATGGCCAGCATTGTTTCCTCTGCCCATGATGAGCTCATTGTGGATGGACGGGCCTTCCTCCAGGGTCCAAAATGAACTCTGGGCAGGTGGAGGTAAAATCAGGCCTGGATGGAACCCGCTGCTGCCGAGCTCACAGAGGCTTGAGTCTGCCAAATGGGATGGTACCCATCATAAACTGGAATTGCTCATTGTGATGGACCACCCCTCGCCAAAGGAAACTGGCCTCAAATCAGTAACTCCTGGCACGGATGACTTTGAAAACCCGACCTGGGATCCAAACTTGGATTGCAAAAATGCTCATAATCTTTGACCTAGTAATTCTTCTCCTAGACATTATTCTAAGAAAATGATCTATTTACCCAGCTATTTACACACAAGCACATACACAATTGTTCATTGAGGTAAACTTTATAATAACTAAAATTGGAAACTAAATGGCATACAGTGAGGTAATATTAATTTGGGGATATCTGTAAGATAGTAATCTGTTCGGTCTTCAAAAACGGCATTTCTGATATACAGCCAATGTTATAGTAAATGCTCAAGATAAAAAATGTTACATGGAAAGAAGTGGGCGTGTAACTGTATATTTAATATGATGCTAGTGTAGTTTCTTTGTGTATGTGAATGTGTATTTCTCTGCCAGATTCCCAAAATAATTAAAGGTGGTAGGATTACGAATAGTTCTATTAAAAGGTTCTTCTTCATATTCTTATTTTCCACTTCTACAATCCACATGTATTACAGTTAGAAAATAAATATGTATTTTAAAAATTTTAGTTTTACAGATGAAGATTTGTTTTTATCATTCCACATCTCCTGAAGACATTTACTGGACTCCTAATTGTATTATTTTAAAAAGTGCAAACCCCAAGTATCTCAAACTAGCCGAAGCCTTTCTAAAGGCTTAGAAGTGTCTGAAGATACTTCTACACCTGTGGAATTTAAAATTCCAGTTTATTAATCCCTTAATACTACCTTTGAAATATTCAGCAGTTTCAAATATCCCTCTACCTGAAGGAGGGGGAAGGGTAAAGGAAAAAGAAATAAAATGAAGAGTAGATATGTAACATCTCATATTTCCCCACTTATAGATTTTAAAATAAGCTTTCTGGCTGTTAGAGCCTAAAAAGTTGCCAGAGGTACTGACGACCCTGAATTTTGCTTATATACCAGGGGCGACCTAGACCCTCCAGTCATTTCTTTCCATTCCCTTCTCACTCAGACCTTCTGGAAGCAAAGGAGTTAGGAGTCAGGCAAATGCACTGAGAAGGCCCATCTCTGGCTTGGCTTTTCTACGAGCTGGGAACCCCTCTGCTCGAACCCTGCTTCCCCGAGCCCACGACTGATAATCTCACGTCCGACGAGCACTTTACTCTGGGCTTAATACAGCATTTGTAGCAACTCAGGACATTTACCATGGGCTGGAGGCCTTCGTGTAAAGCGCCTTGTCATTTTTATTGCCTCTCTTTGAAGAAATATTTGCACACCAATTTTTATTTTATTAATAGATATATTTTTCTTGTAGCAAGAAAGGATTATTTGCAGACACTAAAGTATTTATTTTTCCCATAACCTTTCAAAGTATTGGCCTCGGGTTTGGAATTCACTTTCCCTATCAGGAGACTGGGGATAGAAAGAATTCCTCAAACGTGACCCGTGAAGATAAACAGGCCAGTAGAGGAGCCTGCTTTTAGCAGCGCCACTCATGCGAACATCTTTGTCTTGCCAGAGCAGAAAGGGCACATTCTGACCTTCTCACTACCATGTTCCCTTCTAAGTCAGCCCAGGGACTCAGCCATAACAGAGAAAGAAATAATGCCATTTACAGCAACATGGATGGACCTAGAGATGATCACACTAAGTGAAGTGAGTCAGGGAGAGAAAGACAAGTATCATGTGATATCACTTATATGTGGAATCTGAAAGAAAATGATACGAATGAACTTATTTACAAAACAGAAACAGGCTCACAGGCATAGAAAACACACTTATGGTTACCAAAGGGGAAAGGGGGGACGGATAAACTAGGAGTCTGGGATTAACAGGTACACACTACTATGTATAAAATATATAAGCAACATAATATTGTAAATCAACTTTACTTCAATTAAAAAAAAAATCTTCAAAAAAGATAAATAAATAAAGGTGCCCAGGGCGCCTACATACACTGAGAGTCAAGAAGAATCTGAAAAGACTGTAGCTGAAAATCTCCTAAGTTGATGAAAAAAGGTAAGGCACATCAAAAGGAATCAAAAAGCCAAGTATGTTACTGTTAAATTAGACTTTTAAATATGCCATTGATATCAGAGGGGTTTGAGTGCAATTGTCTCCTTAAATTTGGCAGGGAAATCATTAATCATTTGATGTTAAATTTATACAGATTGTTGAATAAATGAGCACCAGGCCCACAGGGTGGTGAACCAGAAAGAAAGAGATGAGAGAACGGGGAGGGCAGAAAAAGGGAGATTTCCTCTTTGCAGGACACTGGAAAAGCAAATCCAAACTCGTGGTCACTTCAAGCCTCCGTCTTTGGACTCTTGCCTTCCTAAATGGCAAGTCATTTTAAGATCTCAAAAAAAGCTTGCCAGGTCCAAAGATAGAACTTACTCTAGTATCAGGCAGCTTTTAATAGATGTGAACTCAGGGCAGATATGAGTATTACATAACTTCAGGGCTTATGGCATCCACTTGTCTGTCATCTGATGAGCAGCCAGGGTTCCTGTCATCACTGGGCCCCGGCCAGCACAGTCCAGCTGCAGAACGGCGTTCAGGGGACTTCATGAGTGTGACTTTAGAACGTTCAATCTATGTGGCTCCCAGGTGACATGGGTTCCCTCCTGTCTCCTAACACAACCACACCAACCCAGGTTTAGAGACCCTGAGTTCTACTTTCTCTCACTGTTCGCCTAATAGCAGAGTGAGGGGGAAACCTGCAACCCAGCCACATACAGACAGCAGATCAAGGAAGCTGGAGAAATAGAAGTCTATCAGATTTCTGGAACAGGCTGTTTAAGCATGTCTTCTATTAACTGGCCATCTTATACAGTGAAAATTGTCAGTTGTGTAAACCTTCAATGGCAAAAACCCTGAACCAGCCATCCTGGACCTGCTTTGCCTTGTGATTATATAATTCAGATGTTCACAGGTTATTCAGTCAATTATCCATCAGAGTTTTTATTGAGCATCTATGCACTCAGGTCATAACACTATATAAAATACAGGGAACACAGGAATGGAGATGTGGTCCCTGCCACCAAAGACCATTCTGTTACCAAGCTTACTATTTATTTCCTAGCAGGAATTCCTAAATCACCTCCCCTTCCAGTCAAAGGCCTGTATTATTTTCTTGGGCAACTTGGGACTATTAGAGTCATCTCAGTCAGCATGAATATGAAGCCATCACTAAACTTCTTTATCCACCCACTACCCGCCAGATGCATTTCCCTTCCAGATCCCCAGGCCATGGTTTCCAGCCCACATGGTTTCACTGGTGATGGCCTCCTCTTGTGTCTCCAGACCTCAGGATCTGCCAATCACCCGGCAGAGGTGAACAAATTCATTTTGCAAAAATTCCAGTTCCATTATATCACCCTCCTGAAGAACCCACCGAAGTTCCCCGCCACCTACAAGATCCAATCCAGATCCCTCCGTGGGCACTCAGAACAGGACCCCATCATGGCACTGATATAAAATTAAGAGATGTAGTAACTAAAATAATCTAGCCAGTGGAGTTCCCGGCCAGGCCTGAATATGTTAAGTGAGAATCACATTTGAACTGGCCTTACCTGCAGTACTTCGGGCTGCATTAATTTTTGTGAGTGGCAACCGCTTTATGCATATAAATTGGGTAATTACACTAGTAAATTGGAATTTTAGCATTTAGAATCAGCACCTGTAAATAACGGGAGGCGAGGGAAAGAAGGCCAATTGAAACCGTGGCCCTTAATATTTGAAAGCAGCACTTTGTAGACAGCTTGAAGACCAAGAGGTTTTGAAGAGATCTCACAGAAAAAGAGTGGGAATAACAAGAGTACCTAAGCATTTTGTTTGTACATTATTTTCTGTTTAAAGACAATAAGGTGGTGCAGAAAAGTTGAAACACGAAAATCATACATTCGGTTATCTCATCTCAACTTCCCGCAGAGTAAAAATTGTCACAAAATTACCATACTTGTGTTGGACATAATTTGTTACAAGCTGACGGCCTGAAAGCTCACATCTACCCTAATACCACGAATCCTGGCCTCTGCCTTTCCAGAAAAAGCAGGGATGATAAACTGACTTTGTTGAGGATTAACTTTGTCGACCAGTCATCATTGGTAAAATTCTGTCAATTTCTATTGTATTGGTACATAGAAATATCTGCGCTGATCTGGAATAAATCTTGATTAAGTCAAAGCCCCATTTCTACCATGAGGAAACTGACTACGTGGGAAGTGAAACTAACATTGTAGGTAAGCCTGCAAGGCACCTAGCCATGTACCTGTGATGTCAACTCATCTCAACGACACTGCGAATTAGGTAGTATTGTCACTGTTTAACAGATTTAGGAAACTAAGAGAGCTGCTGAGTGGCAGAACTAGGACTCAGCACCACTTGGTCCAGGTGAGTCGGTTCTTAATCAGAGATGCAGGAGTTGGCAGGAGGCCAAGTACCTTTTCGAGCTACTCAGCTCAGGCTCGGCCAGATGCCCGGGTGGTAAGAGGTGCAAGACAGCCCAGCCACTGTGGCCGCTAGGATGTTCTTCAGTAACGTTAATGCATAAAGCAAGATCGAAAGCTTTCAAAACTCTGCCACTATGTGTCTCCCCTACGTCTTGAAGTCCTCTTCCAACAATAAGCATTTTAATTTTTTAAATCACTAGTCGTGAAGCTTAGGTCAATCAGGGCCTTTGGATTTGGCCTACGCATCACTTTCTCTCTAATATTATTTTCAAAGCCAACATAATATTCAGGCCACTCATATCGATGTTGCAGGACCTGAGAGACAGAGGAATCAAATTCCTTGGGCAACTTTCCCTGCTGGTCCTGACTCTGTGCCCAGGACTCTCTTTTTGGAATTAGGTCATCACTGACGTTTGCTAAAATTTAAATCGAATCTGGGAGTTTAACAAGCTCAACCACTAACATCTTTTGCAACACCTGCACTTGTGCTTCTATGCATACCCACACACATACATGTAAACAAACCCCACATGCACATGGGCAAACACACACACACACACACGTGCGTGCAAAATTCATGGTAACTAGACTGAGTTTATCAGGTTATTCCTAGCCAAGTGCAGAGTCATAAGAAGACAGGCAAGAAAGCAAGTCTGTTTAGATGGAAAATGAGATCAGAGCAGATGCAGAACCTGGGCACTTCCTGAGGGGCCATCAGATGGGGACACTGAACAGCACAGAAGGAGAGAAGAAGTGGTTTCAGGGCGTCTGGAGAGGCCAGAGCAAACCCCCTGCTTCCCAGCCGCTCCTGGAGCTGCCTCTGAGGACGCTGCAGTACCCAGCGCTCTGCCTTGACAGTGTTGGTTTTCAAGACTTGGGCCTCAGACTCCGGGAGGGCTCATGCCAAGGAGTACTCCCCAGAAGTTCTGCTGCCAGTGTCCTTGGCCCTGCCGTAAGCCACAGCCACCACCCACCTCTGCAGGAGACCCTCCAACAGTAGCAGCCGTGTGGCTGACAGGGTCTTGATGCTCTGGCCAGGTGTCAGGCCTGTGCCTCTGAGATGGGATAGCCAAGATCAGGACATCGGTCCACCGGAGACCTCCCGGCTCCACATAACATCAAACAGCGAAAGCTCTTCCAGAGATCTCCATCTCAATGCTAAGACCCAGCTCCACTCAACGACCAGCAAGCTATAGTGTTGGACATCCTATGCCAAACAACTAGCAAGACAGAAACACAACCCCACACATTAGCAGAGAGGCTGCCTAAAACCTAGGTCACAGACATCCCAAAACACACCACCGAATGTGATCCTGCCCACCAGAAAGACACGATCCAGCCTCATCCACCAGAACACAGGCACCAGTCCCATCCACCAGGAAGCCTACACAACCCACTGAACCAAACTTAGCCACTGGGGGCAGACATCAAAAACAATGGGAACTACGAACATGCAGCCTGAGAAAAGGACACCCCAAACACAGGGAGGTAAGCAAACTAAGAAGACAGAGAAACACACAGCAGATGAAGAAGCAAGGTAAAAACCCACCACACCAAACAAATGAAGAGGAAACAGGCAGTCTACCTGAAAACAAATTCAGAGAAATGATAGTAAAGACAATCCAAAATCTTGGAAATAGAATGGAGAAAATACAAGAAACGTTTAACAAGGACCTAGAAGAACTAAAGAGCAAACAAACAATGATGAACAACACAATAAATGAAATTAAAAATTCTCTAGAAGAAATCAATAGCAGAATAACTGAAGCAGAAGAATGGATAAGTGACCTGAAAGATAAAATAGTGGAAATAATTACCACAGAGCAGAAAAATGAAAAAAGAATGAAAAGAATTGAGGACAGTCTCAGAGACCTCTGGGACAACATTAAATGTACCAATATTCAAATTACAGGGGTCCCAGAAGAAGAAGAGAAAAAGAAAGGGACTGAGAAAATATTTGAAGAGATTATAGTTGAAAAATTCCCTAATATGGGAAAGGAAATAGTCTATCAAGTACAGGAAGCACAGAGTCCCATACAGGATAAATCCAAGGAGAAACATGCCAAGACACATATTAATCAAACTATCAAAAATTAAAAACAAAGAAAAAATATTAAAAGCAGCAAGGGAAAGACAACAAATAACATACAAGGGAATCCCCATAAGGTTAACAGCTGATCTTTCAGCAGAAATTCTGCAAGCCAGAAGGGAGTAGCAGGACATATTTGAAGTGATGAAAGGGAAAAACCTACAATGAGGATTACTCTACCCAGCAAGGATCTCATTCAGATTTGATGGAGAAATTAAAACTTTACAGACAAGCAAAAGCTTAAAGAATTCATCACCACCAAACCAGCTTTACAAGTGCTAAAGGAACTTCTCTAGGCAGGAAAAACAAGAGAAGGAAAAGACCTACAATAACAAACCCAAAACAATTAAGAAAATGGTAATACAAACATACATATCAATAACTACCTTAAATGTAAATGGATTAAATGCTCCAACCAAAAGGTAGACAGGCTGAACAGATACAAAAACAAGACCCGTATAAATGCTGTCTACAAGAAACCCACTTCAGACCTAGGGACACATGCAGACTGAAAGTGAGGGAATGGAAAAAGATATTCCATGCAAATGCAAATCAAAAGAAAGCTGGAGTAGCAATTCTCATATCAGACAAAATAGACTTTAAAATAAAGACTGTTAGAAGAGACGAGGAAGTACATTACATAATGATCGAGGGATCAATCCAAGAAGACGATATAACAATTGTAAATATTTATGCACCCAACACAGGAGCACCTCAATACATAAGGCAAATGCTAAGAGCCATAAAAGGGGAAATTGACAGTAACACATTCATAGTAGGGGACTTTAACACCCCACCTTCACCAATGGACAGATCAGCCAAAATGAAAACAAATAAGGAAACACAAGCTTTAAATGATACATTGAACAAGATGGACTTAATTGATATTTACAGGACATTCCATCCAAAACCAACAGAATACACTTTCTTCTCAAGTGCTCATGGAACATTCTCCAGGATAGATCATATATTGGGTCACATAGCAAGCCTTTGTAAATTTAAGAAAATTGAAATCTTACCAAGTATCTTTTCTGACTACCATGCTATGAGACTAAATATCAATTACAGGAAAACAATCTGTAAAAAATACAAACAGATGGAGGCTAAACAATACACTACTAAATAACCAAGAGATCACTGAAGAAATCAAAGAGAAAATCAAAAAATACCTAGAAATGAATGACAATGAAAACACGACGACCCAAAACCTATGGGATGCAGCAAAACCAGTTCTAATGGGAAGTTTATAGCAATACAATCCTACCTCAAAAAACCAGAAACATCTCAAATAAACAACCTAATCTTACACCTAAAGCAATTAGAGAAAGAAGAACAAAATAACCCTCAAAGTTAGCAGAAGGAAAGAAATCATAAAAGCAGATCAGAAATAAATGAAAAAGAAAAGAAGGAAACAATAGCAAAGATCAATAAAACTAAAAGCTGGTTCTTTAAGAATTAAACAAAATTGATAAACCACTAGCCAGACTCATCAAGAAAAAAAGGGAAAAGACTCAAATCAACAGAATTGGAAATGAAAAAGGAGAAATAACGACTGACAGTGCAGTAATACAAAGGATCATGAGAGATTACTACAAGCAATGATATGCCAATAAAATGGACAACCTGGAAGAAATGGACAAATTCTTAGAAAAACACAACCTTCCAAGTCTGAACCAGGAAGAAACAGAAAATATAAACAGACCAATCACAAGCACTGAAATTGAAACTGTGATTAAAAATCTTCCAACAAGGGGCTTCCCTGGTGGCGCAGTGGTTGAGAGTCCGCCTGCCGATGCAGGGGACGCGGGTTCGTGCCCCGGTCCGGGAAGATCCCACATGCCGCGGAGCAGCTGGGCCCGTGAGCCATGGCCGCTGGGCCTGCGCGTCTGGAGCCTGTGCTCTGCAACGGGAGAGGCCACAACAGTGAGAGGCCCGCGTACTGAAAAAAAAAAAAAAAAAAAAATCTTCCAACAAACTAAAGCCCAGGACCAGATGGCTTCAGAGGCGAATTCTATCAAACATTTAGAGAAGAGCTAACACCTATCCTTCTCAAACTCTTCCAAAATATAGCAGAGGGAGGAACACTCCCAAACTCATTCTATGAGGCCACCATCACCTTGATACTAAAACCAGACAAAAATGTCACAAAGAAAACTACAGGCCAATATCACTGATGAAAATAGATGCAAAAATCCTCAACAAAATACTAGCAAACAGAATCCAACAGCACGTTAAAAGGATCATACACCATCATCAAGTGGGGTTTATCCCAGGAATGCAAGGATTCTTCAATATATGCAAATCAATCAATGTGATAAACCATATTAACAAATTGAAGAAGAAAAACCATATGATCATCTCAATAGCTGCAGAAAAAGCTTTGGACAAAATTCAACACCCATTTATGATAAAAACCCTGCAGAAAGTAGGCATAGAGGGAACTTTCCTCAACATAATAAAGGCTATATATGACAAACACACAGCTAAAATCATTCTCAATGGTGAAAAACTGAAACCACTTCCTCTAAGATCAGGAACAAGACAAGGTTGTCCACCCTCACCACTATTATTCAACATAGTTTTGGTACTTTTAGCCACAACAATCCAAGAAGAAAAAGAAATAAAAGGAATCCAAATCGGAAAAGAAGAAGTAAAACTGTCACTGTTTGCAAATGACATGATATTATACATAGAAATCCTAAAGATGCTACCAGAAACCTACTAGAGCTAATCAATGAATTTGGTAAAGTAGCAGGATACAAAATTAATGTACAAAAATCTCTTGCATTCCTATACACTAATGATGAAAAATCTGAAAGTGAAATTAAGGAAACACTCCCATTTACCACTGCAACAAAAAGAATAAAGTACCTACCTAAGGAGACAAAAGACCTGTATGCAGAAAACTATAAGACACTGATGAAAGAAATTAAAGAGGATATAAAGAGATGGAGAGATATACCATGTTCTTGGATTGGAAGAATCAACATTGTGAAAATGACTATACTACCCAAAGCAACCTACAGATTCAGTGCAATCCCTATCAAACTACCAATGGCATTTTTCACAGAACTAGAACAAAAATTTTCACAATTTGTATGGAAACACAAAAGACCCCAAATAGCCAAAGCAATCTTGAGAAAGAAAAAAGGATTTGGAGGAATCAGGCTCCCTGACTTCAGACTATACTACAAAGCTACAGTAATCAAGGCACAAAAACATAAATATAGATAAATGGAATAGGATAGAAAGCCCAGAGATAAATCCACACACATATGGTCACCTTATTTTTGATAAAGGAGGCAAGAATATACAATGTAGAAAAGACAGCCCCTTCAATAAGTGGTGCTGGGAAAACTGGACAGTTACATGTAAAAGAATGAAATTAGAACACTCCCTAACACCATACATAAAAATAAACTCAAAATGGATTAAAGACTTAAATGTAAGGCCAGACACTATAAACTCTTAGAGGAAAACGTAGGCAGGACACTCTATGATATAAATCACAGCAAGACCCTTTTTTGACCCACCTCCTAGAAAAATGGAAATAAAACCAAAAATAAACAAATGGGACCTAATGAAACTCAAAAACTTTTGCACAGCAAAGGAAACCATAAACAAGATGAAAATACAACCCTCAGAATGGGAGAAAATATTTGCAAATGAAGCAATGGACAAAGGATTAATCTCTAAAATTTACAAGCAGCTCATGCAGCTCAATATCAAAAATCAAACAACCCAATCCAAAAATGGGCAGAAGACCTAAACAGACATTTCTCCAAAGAAGATATACAGATTGCCAACAAACACATCAAAGGATGTCCAACGTCACTAATCGTTAGAGAAATGCATATCAAAACTGCAATGAGGTATTACCTCACACTGGTCAGAATGGCCATCATCAAAAAATCTACAAACAATAAATGCTGCAGAGGGTGTGGAGAAAAGGGAACCCTATTGCACTGTTGGTGGGAATGTAGATTGATACAGCCACTATGGAGAACAGTATGGAGGTTCCTTAAAAACTAAAAATAGAACTACCATATGACCCAGCAATCCCACTACTGGGCATATACCCTGAGAAAACCATAATTCAAAAAGAGTCATGTACCACAATGTTCACTGAAGCTCTATTTACAATAGCCAGGACGTGGAAGCAACCTAAGTGTCCATCGACAGATGAATGGATAAAGAAGATGTGGCGCCTATATACAATGGAATATTATTCAGCCATAAAACGAAAAGAAATTGAGTTATTTGTAGTGAGCTGGATGGACCTAGAGTCTGTCATACAGGGTGAAGTAAGTCAGAAAGAGAAAAACAAATACAGTATGCTAACACATATATATGGAATCTAAAAAAAGGAAATGGTTCTGAAGAACCTAGGGGCAGGACAGGAATAAAGACGCAGACATAGAGAATGGACTTGAGGACATGGGGAGGGGGAAGGGTAAACTGGGACGAAGTGAGAGAATGGTATGGACATATATACACTACCAAATGTAAAATAGATAGCCAGTGGGAAGCAGCCGCATAGCACAGGGAGATCAGCTTGGTGCTTTGTGACCACCTACAGGGGTGGGATAGGGAGGGTGGGAGGGAGATGCAAGAGGAAGGGGATATGGGGATATATGTATACATATAGGTGATTCACTTTGTTATACAGCAGAAACTAATACCACATTGTAAAGCAATTATACTCCAATAAAGATGTTTAAAAAAAAAAAAGACTTGGGCCTTTCTAATCCACTCTCTTTATAGCTGTTTCTTGGCCAAGAAAGAAAGAACTGTGGTCCCCGCAGCGCCTGCGTGGGGACTGAGACAGGAGGATGCCGATGCACTCGAAGTGGCTGTGGTCCACTTGCTCTAGAAAGTTCATTCAGATGCTCTTCCGGCACTTAGAAGCCATCTTCACATATGAGTTGGGCCAAGTGTGTTTATGCAAATACCCACTTTCTGACTTAGCCATAATTTATCAGTGAAACCCTCGTTCATGATACTGAAAAGCAAAGTTTGACCCAGGCAGGGGAACTTTGACTATTTGTCAGTAGTTGATGCTACATATTAAACAAACGAGTGGCCGTTTTTAGGCTTTGAAGTTCTGTTTTATTTCCATAGCAGCACTCATGTTCTACACAACACAGACTCCCAAGGACAATAAAGGGAGCGGTAGGCCAACATGGTACTCCAGAGCTCCAGAAAATTACCGAAAGAGATGCCTAAATATAGATCGGTAGTTAAGTAAGACAGTAATTGTAGTTAAAGTGATGACGGTGATAGCAGCAAACTAGGTCCCGCACATCTGTGCACTTGTTAAAAAGCCTGTTGAACTCTCCCAACAACAGTCACAGGAGGTAGATACTAATATTATCCCTGTTTTACGGACAGAGACACCCAGGTACAGGAAGACTGAGTTGTCTTAAACCCAGGCAGGTGTGTCCTTACCCTCTTGAGATCTGAGTGACTCATGACACAACTGGACCAAGTCATCTCTCGGGGGTCTTACAGCCCTGCCTTTCCACAGGAGAGCACCTATTCCAGTGGTGGGCAGGGACAGAGGTATAAAATCAGAAGATGATGCAAACGGCCCACATCTGTGCTATTATATGCCAAGTAAAGGTGTGGCAAACTCCTAGAAGATCTAAGTTTTCACTTTTCTTCCACTTGTTTGGCATTTTACAGCAAAGAGCTCTTACATGGTGAGCTTATAGGTGATGGAATCCCTGTTGGTCATAAATAGCCTAAAACAACAACAAAAAGGACCAAAAACACACAAAAACTTATGAATAGCTTTAAGGTTTCTCTCTGGCAACTAAATACAGGCAGGATTTCTGTTATCTCTGGCATATTTTTGCAATAATCAACAAGAGGTCTTCTCCCCAGAGAGCAAATGGGGACTGGAAATATCAGCTGTATTAGGAGATGGGTTTTTTTTTTAACTATGGATCTATTTTCCTAGAAAAATGAGCTACTGACACCTCAAAGAAGTAGTTTTGCCCCAAATGTCTATGACAGGCCTTCTGAGATGAGCCAAGCATGGAGTCACTTAATACAGGTCTCAGCACCCGTTGTTCACATAGAATTATAGATAGGGCAGGAGCTGGGGAAGCTGAAAGGAAGCTATTTGAAGAGAGAGGCCTGAACAGTATCTGGAAACTAATTTAAAATAATAAAAATATCATCTTCCTTTATAATCAGGTAGTACTATTTTCTAAAGAGGTTTGGGGATAATGATCTTGTCTTTTGCTAAACTGAACCCAGTTTTGACCACAGCCGTTACTAGCAAGGTGACCTTTCCCTAAACCATTAGCTTTGCCCCAGGCTTCCGTGGCCTAAAAGGCATCATTTGTTCTTTTAAGTACTGGCACTTGGCCACTTTTTCTCTCTAAAATTCCACATTCACGTGTCTGTCTGGTGATGAGCTTTCCATTTTTCTCTCCTTGCTCCAAGGATGTCCCCTATCGTACGGCAGGGTTTTTTTTTAATTGACTCTCAAATGATCTTGAAGGTAGCTCATGACATCAGATCCCAGGGCTCTCCACATGACTGGCAGCTCTTATAACTCTGTATGAACTTTTTAACGGTTTTGGAGAAAGATGTGTGTGTGTGTGTGTGTGTGTGTGTGTGTGTGTGTGTGTGTGTGTGTGTGTGTACACGTGTGTGTGAACTAATTCAAGAATCCCCCAGAGACCTTGTATTCCTTAGACCTCCAGCAGCCGCAGGCTGTGTTTCCCATTAAGGATTTATTTTCCGCTAAGAAGTGATCTTTCTGCCCCTGAAAGAGGTTCTATTTCCATTTAGTGCCTGTTAGAAGCTCCCTGAGATTGGATTGAGCAGTGGTCTCAGAATACAGATTTCAGGGCACATTATTCATACAGAAAATAAGATCAGGGCTGAGAAAATCCAGTTTTTGTGATAGGTGAGATGGAGAGATGCCATTCTCATCTGATTCCCGGTGATTCACTGAACCTGTGTCTTCACCCCTCCAGAGAACAGAGGGAACTAGTTCCTGCCTGCTCCTCCCTCGTTAGAGCCTTGTGTGTGCAATGACTTGACGCTTTTGGAGTTCTTCTGTGTACTTGCCTTGGGGGTGGAAGAATGATTGGGATTATCATGATTCAGCACTTACCAGTGGCCCTGTGTGAGACGGGCATTCTTGGGCTGACACACCAATAAGAATGGACCCGAGTTGTGTGAGATGCACCGAGTCACAGCCTGTTGATAAATAGGGATCCAGGAGTCGCACACGGGCTGGCCTCGGGTAAACCACGGCTGGCTCACACTCTATTTTTAGTTAATAGAGCTCTACTGAAATACGGCACAAGTACAAACCTTCTCACCCGTGGTTCGTCTGAGTCACATGTAATAGCTGTACAGAGTAAGGAGGTCACACTGAGCTATGTAAAGGTATAAAACAAAACTCGAGCCCGGTGCGGGCTCCAATGGCCATACACACCCCAAAGTCACTGTCTCCCTCTGGGCAGTAATCATCCAACTGTCCCCCAGCGTTCTCACCAGGAGGCCCCACCAGCTGCTCAGAGCTCACCCCGCTTTCTGCTGAGCACCCCGTGTCCCCCACACGGGCACACCCTCGGTTTGAGACAATTACGTCCATCTCACTTCCTGCAGCAACTTGTCTCCATTTGGTTGTTCCATCCCTCCTGCCACAGCCGAGCCCTGCCTATTGACTCTGATACATCTTTCACAGAATCTCATTTTCATCCCTGTCACTGGAGTCCAAATGCCAACATACTGATTTTTCTCGCTGTGACAAATACAGTATCTCTTCAGCAATCTCTTCAGATCTCCATCTCCTGGGAAAACATCTCCCCCCTCCCCCGAGCCTTTTCATAATATGGCATGCTCAGATCACCACCATCCCCCCCACCCATCCTTCACAAGCTCTTCCTGCACATTTTTCGTATCTGTTCTGAAATGGCATCTCTGCCCAAGTTCAGCCTCACTGGTTTCCTGCCTGCCTGTGTGTCTGGGAAGCCCCTTGGTCCATGGGACAAATCCTCCTGCCCCTCTAGGCTGTTGTCAGGCTTCATTTTAGCACTCCACCGATTACAGTAAGTTCTGTAATCAGATCAAAGCATTGGTCCCTGTTTGCTGGCCGGAATGGGGATGATTCCTCCTGACATAGCAAACAACCTCAAGAATTTCTTCTGAGGCAGCTGTGGGGCGCTCAGGCATGCGAAATCACAGGGCAAGTTCATACGTTCAAACATAATGATAGAGAGGATCATTTGACATGAAACTCATGCTCATGTGCTGGCTGCCTTGTCAGCTGGGCTGAAGGACGCACTTCTGCAGAGATGCCTCTTTGGAGAGTGTCACTCTTAGGCCATCTCAAAACACCCCAACTTGGGCCAATGTGGCCTTTGTCCTAGGAGTCAATTTGGTGTCCTTTTGATGAAGAAGCCCAGAATGTCTGGTCGGTCCCTGCCATCTGTGACCACAGGGATGTCTTCCTTAAGCTTTTGGATTGAAAAACAGTCAAATGAATATTTCTATCAATATCTGATCAATTTTTGATCAATTATCAAAATTATCAATAAGAAATTATCAAGTAAATTATCAACCTTACTTCTTTCTGTTTTATATATGCCCACTAAACTCTTAAGCAAGCAAATGATTCGTGGTTTGTAGAATCTTTTCATTGGCCTATTTTGCTATTAAAAAGTGGCTGAGAAGACCTCTCCTCAGCTCTTCCCAATGGCGTCTGGGAGAGTAATGCGTGCACACAGCCCTCCTGACTGTTTTCTCTGAGTATCTCTGGTATCTCAGGAATTTAAACGTTAAGGATGTTGACAGGCAGGCTGACATTCCCCATCTGAAGTCTGGAAGGAGATCAGTCCTGTGAAACAGATAGGCTGATCCTGAAATAAAGTTCCTTGGAGTATGAGTAAGGGAAAATCTCAGAAGCCAAGTATTATCAGGTGACAGAGGTGACTGCAGGGCCCACAGTGAGCAGTTAAAAAAATCAGAGAAGTCGCTATATATGTGAAATCTATTTCATCTCAAAAATTAAGTAAAATTTTAAAAATAAAAAAAATAAATCAGGGCTTCCCTGGTGTCACAGTGGTTAAGAATCCACCTGCCAATGCAGGAGACACGGGTTCGAGCCCTGGTCCGGGGAGATCCCACACACCACGGAGCAAGTAAGCCCGTGAGCCACAACTACTGAGCCTGCGCACCACAACTACCGAAGCCCATGTGCCTAGAGCCCGTGCTCCGCAACAAGAGAAGCCACCACAATGAGAAGCCCACACACTGCAACGAAGAGTAGCCCCCGCTCACCACAACTAGAGAAAGCCCGCGCACAGCAATGAAGACCCAGCACAGCCAAAACATAAATAAATAAAAATAAATAAATAAATCAGAGAAGTTGGCTTTTGTTCTTTTTTTCACATTCCCTTCCTTTATCATGTAGAAATGTAGGGAAAACAGATCATCTACTCTTCTTCCTTCCACCCTACTTGCTACATATTTTATTAATAATCTTCCTATATATTATCACAAAACTATTCTAATCACCAAGTTAATTAAAATTTGATTCAAGTCATAAGAATTATGAAATACACAAAATTAAAAGGTCTGAGAAGACAAGGAACACCGAGTTCCAGCACTTTGCACAATGCCAGCATGTAGTAGGTACTCACTAAACACTTTCAGAAAGGGATGAATGAAGGAATTGAAGAAATCTACTTCACGAGCTTGGGTTAAGAATTAAATGAGATGACTATTCCTGGCACAGAGTAGGTATTCAATACTTTCTCTTTTCCTTCCCCCACAAAATAGCTAGAAAAATCTCTCTCTATTCCAGACCACCACTCAGTTTTCACAAATAGCAGGTCAAGGATGTTCAGTTCACTACTTGACCAGTTCACCACGCATATCCAGGTCAGCATGCTCCTGAGGAGAGGTGGAACTCAGATTATAAAATCAGATACTGCCCCACACTGCCTCAGCTCTAGAACCCCCGGATGGTCTCAGCAAATACCTCCCTATGGAAAGGACGTGTTCAAGAGAATCTCTCCCCTGAACAGTGACTAGTCAAGGCTGAGTCCTGCTGTGTCCCTGCCTGTTGCTGCCTTTGGCCAGAGAGAAGTCTGAAGAAGGAATCCAGTTCTTGTTTACTTGGTCAGCCACAAGAGATGAGCAACAGAGGGATGGTGAGTAATTCTAGATCGCACTACACTTTTTATTTTAACGGTAAGCTGAGATCTTCCTGAGATGATTTGAGTATAATCCTTACCTAAGATATGGCAACAAACTTTCGACCTCTTGAGTTCTTTCCTTCCCTAGAAATCTTTGAACAATTTGTAAATCCTCATATATTTACCTAAAAGAAGAAAATCCTGTGTGGAAGGGCTCACTTCATTCCTCCACAGAGAAGCGTTCTCAGATGGTAGGACTCACATTATTACCTAGCATGCGTGAGTACAGTCTGGCTGAAGAAAACCATGGTTGAATAAACTTGCACATCAAACTCCTTAGAACAATTCCTACCAAACACTTAGCATTTTTCTCAAATAAAATAGCAATACCAACTGTACATTTTATTTAAGTAAATGTTTGGAAGTTCATTAAAAAGTAAACATGGAAGATCAGAATTTTTTATTGTGACCTTGGATCAGTATTTGTACTAAAGAATTAAAGAGAAATGGAACCATTATGTAATAATTTAATTTTTTTCATGTAAAGTTTCAACTTTGGTTTTTTATTTAAACTTTCATTGGTGGATTAAAATTGTCATCCATATTTACTTGTATGTGCATAATTCATTTTATGTACACATATGTGTACATTCCTAACTGAAACTTTGTTGTCAAATTCAAGTATCATTACCAACTTATGTAAAGTCCTTCTATAAGAGCCTCTTCTAACACCAACTGCTATATTGTGATTCATTTCTGGCAACAACCACGAGGAGTTAGCACAGACTCACAAGGAAAGGCACAGTGCACAGATGACTCCCCTCACTTCAGGTGCCAGCCTGCAGCAGTATCCCCAAGCCACCTGCACTTTTGTCCAACTGGCTCCAGATCCAGGGGATTTCCATGACCT
This sequence comes from Aethalodelphis obliquidens, assembly GCF_003676395.1. NCBI lineage: Eukaryota > Metazoa > Chordata > Mammalia > Artiodactyla > Delphinidae > Aethalodelphis > Aethalodelphis obliquidens. The sequence goes on along the minus strand of NW_020837967.1, from coordinate 9,945,919 downwards.
AGGAAATAATTCACTAGGATAGCACTCAGGAGTCAGAAAAGCGCTACCATTTTGTTATAAAGAATACACATCAGGACCAGCTAAATGAAGACGCTCACGGGAAAAGATCTGAGAGGACCTTGAACACAGAGCTTCCGTGCCCTCTCCTTGTGGAACTGGGTGCATCACCCTCCTGGTACATTGATGTATCACCAACTAGGAAGCTCAGTAAGGTCCAGAGTTTTAATTAAGATTTCATTACATAGGCATGGAACTCAATCTCTATCCCACTTCCCTCCCTGGAGGTCAGGCTACCCAAAACCCCAACTCTCTCTTATCACATGGTTGGTCCTCACCCTGAAACACCTCATTAGCATGAACTCAGGGAACCAAGGGAGTCATGAATAACAAAGACACTCCCATCCCTTGAGAAATTCCAAGGTTGTCAGGAACCCAGGATAAAGACCAGACAAATTCTTTATTATAGTATAGAGCCCAGTGACACAAAACCAAACGGGATCAGGTGAAGCAATTCTATACACACCCAGCCTATTCTGGCCCAGGTACATGCCTTTCTTAGGGATGTCTTAGAGTGTTAACTTTAGAGCATCTACAAGGATGAAGTGGCTCACTTATCTTTCCAGCTATCCTTCATAATTGTTGATTCCCTTGGCTACAACTTAAAATTTTACATTATGTGATTAAGACCTCTAAGAAGCTACAGGAGAAACCTGGCAGCCGTCACCATGACCAAGTAACCCAAGTTAACATCACCAAGCATGGGACCATGGACATCACGTGTCTCTTCATATGATGCACTAAGAAGGAGACAACTTCACTTTTGTAGTATTACCACCAAAAATTCATAGCTTGAACCTATTCATAAGGAAACATTACATAAACATACACTGAGAGGTGGTTTACAAAATAACTGGCCTGTACTCTTCGAAAATGGCAAGGTCATGAAAACAAAGACAGAGTGAGGGATGGTTCCAGAAAAAGGAGACTAAAGAGACATGACAGCTAAGTGGAATTCACTACTCTGAGTTGGATCCAGGACAGAGAAAAAGGTAGACATTATCAGGTCAATTGATATAATTTGTATATGGACGGTGGATCCAATAGTATGATTACACCAATGTTATATTTCCTAGTTTGGATAACTGTGTTGTGTACAAGGAGGGCACATGTAAGAGACTTTACTTGTTCTTAGAAAACATACGCTGACATATTTAGGACTCGCCATGACGTGTCTGTCCTTCACTCTCAGAAGATCCCTCCTGAGAGACGGAATGGGGCGGGGGTCACAAATGATAAAGCAAATAGGGTAAAATGTGGGCAATAAGTGATATTCTTGCTAAAGGGTGTATAGAGGGTCTTTGGACCATATTTGCAACTTTTCTCATTAAGTCACAAATTATATCAAAATAAAAAGCTTTTTTAAAGAATCCATGTGTGAAGAGGGAGGAAATGTGTAATGTTGCAAAGAAAATACTCATAACTAACTGGCTTTAAAGAAACACGGACAGAGGTGCTGTGATTTTGGTGCCTGCCTCTTGTACTAAATTTGGAGATCTTGGTAAAAAGATGTTCTCATTGATTATTATTATTCTTAAGATTATTTGAAAACATTTTTTCAACTTAAATCTCTGTTTTCCCCGTTCTCACTGAATGGGGAATTTTTTTCCTTCTTTTTTTTGCATTTAGCACGTGCAGAGTTCTGTGCTTTTTACTGCAGGAAACGCAGCTTTGAACAAAGCATGCTCCCTACGCAGTGAGCTTACAGTTTTATAGGGCAGACAGGCCCTCTCATAGTCAACTGTTTACATGTGATAGGAATTGAAACCTGAAAGTGATACGAAGTGCTATAAGAGCACACAAGTCTGAGGTCCTGCTGAGTTTTGAGATGAGAGGAATTGGTCAGGGGAGGAGAAGGTGGAAAGCCATCCCCAGGCAAGTGGTCTCCCCACCCCTGGGCAGCCCTGATGAAACCTATCACTACCTCTTACTACAAAGGAACGTTCATGTCATTTCCTCAATATTTCTTCCAGAACCAGGTGTCAATGACTTAAAGTTGAAAGGAAGTTTCATAACCATTTCCTCTTCTACTTTTCCTCCCATGCTCTCTTCTCCTCTTCATCCCCGGCATCTTGGCAGGGGTGAATTTGTGCCTAATTATTCAATCAGCAACCAGTGGGCAAGAATTGGAATTTAGCTCTGACCTCTGATGAGCCTGGGTAGCACAATCGAGGTTTTAGTTTGGCCAGAATCATAAGCAAAGATAAGCAAATCCTGGCTCAGGTAAGAATGAAATTTGGTTAATGACCTTTTGATGGAACTGACAGAAGGTGATTCTTGACTGGTTTGGTTGCAGAAAGTTTCACACACTACATGTGGACACCATCTGCTATCTTTCCTTGTACCTAAACAGAGAAACTGGAAATGAACTGAGAAATCAGAGAGGGTCAGAATAATTCTTGATGTATAATGTTTAATGCTATAAAAATCTGCCCCATAGAAAAACGTTGCATTAGTTCTAGCATTCAGATAGGAGACTCCAAATGGATTCCTGTAATATATAGTTTACAAATCTTCTCTAATCCTCACACTTCCTCTCTTTTAGAAACCACAGACAAGCAATAAATGTCAGTGACATATCCAAAGAGCCCTGTTCATTCGGTTCTAAGAGCTTGGGGGTGGTCCACACGTTTTTCAATAGTAGGTGAGACCATTAGAAATCATGGCGCCTCTATATGATTTTTTCACACCCCTACAGATAGCTCTGACCAACTGAAAAAAATAGAAAAGTAGAAATAGCACCTTTATTTTGTCAAGATGGATGAAATCAGACTCCTCCTTGCATTTGGTACTATCATGACAAAAGGAACAATTGCAGCTTCACTGTACAGTAGAAAGATTTATGGCTGGAAAGCATTCTTTCCTCCCTTGAGTAAGAACATTTGGAATTATTAACAAAAATGCTGTGACTGACTATTTCTTGACTGGAATTTTTTATAATACTATTGGTGTGGTCCAATCAACTGGAAAAATAAAGTTTGGTTTAATTATATATACGTAGATAAAGATATTGATATAGTGAGACAGAGAGGGAGAAAGTATTTTTATAATTTAACTCATGAATTTTGGGCCTTACATGCACATGATTAGTTTTTTGCCATCATATGCTTGGAGCAATTAAAAATGACAATTTCTCATCATAAGTATTTGCAAAGCTCCAGTTTAGTTCAGGGCACCTGAAAATCGTATACTTACTGTCCTCCAAGAAAGATCTCTAAAGTTAGTATCAGCAGTGTGACTCTGTTTATTTGTAGTTAGGATAACCAGGAAATTGAGGTGAGATATTAATCACATCCTTTCAACACACGGCAAATTCAGTTATAGTGTAGTCAAACATTCGAGAGATTAAGCAGGCTAGTTGTCCTAAATATGTTCTTTTTCATGGGAGGCTTCAAAGGATATTCATGATCTGGACTTGGGACCCCCTTTTCACTGTCCTGCCTTTCTCTTTACTTAAAGCCAAATGGGAAAGGAAGATGGAGGCAGGTAAGAACATTAATCCACTTTAGAGGCCGTGCAAGCAATAGATGAAATCATTTAGCAAAAAATAAAGTCTTTGGGGGCATATCAGAGGCGCTAAGATGACTAAGAACTTGGGCCTCTGGGTTTACATTCCCATCTAAACCCACATGTAGATCCCCAGCTTCCTGTTGCCTCTAGGCTTGGACCACCCGGTTCCCGTGTCTCAGCTTGGATGCCTTGCCATCCCACCCCAGCACCGGGTCCCCTCCCTCCTCACATTCAGAGTTTAATGAGTCCTTCTCATTATTCCAGACATTAGCCATTGATTTACTTTGCCCAAACTTCATCTTGCATTTAAGTGTTTTCTTTATCCCCCTTTTTGTTTTTCTCATCGCTTAATGCTTGATCTTTTCAAGACCCTGTATAAAAAGACATATCACCTCCAATACTTGAAGCTTCTTGGTTCACTCCCTTGCAAAGAACTTCACAGTTCCTGTCTTTCTGGCTCGGCTTCAGCTATAATTATTTACTTGTCAGTGTTTTCCTTCTCTGTTACCTTTTTTTTTTAATTTATTAAAAAAATTTTTTTTGAGTATAATTGATTTATAATATTGTGTTAGTTTCAGGTGTACAGCAAAGTGAATCAGTTATACATATACATATATCCACTCTTTTTTATATTCTTTTCCTGTATAGGTCATTACAGAGTATTGGGTAGGGTTCCCTGTGCTATACAGTAGGCCCTTATTAGTTATCTATTTTATATATAGTAGTGTGTATTTTCCATTTACTTTTTTTCTCATCTGCTGTGACCTTTAACTCTAGAACTACATTGAAAAGCATGACACACTTGGATACAGGTTGTGTGAAGAGAGATGCTTCAAAGAAAATTGCCCAGCGTGGTGAGCGCTTCAGCCTCCATGTCTGCTCTTCCCGATGGGCTGTTTTGAAAGAGGCATCTTGTTTCTACCATTTTACCTGACTTGATTTATTTTCGGTCCAAAACCACAAAGTTGGTTAGACACACACTAAAGAGAAATTGTGTAAGTTATTAGAATGAAAAAAACCAAAGTTTTGTGCTTTTTTACAAAGTAGTGAAAAACATAAGTAACAACATAATAAACCGTAAACTGAAGACCACTGAAAAGTGATTTCTCTTATTAGGCAAATCGTTACTGCTTATTCCTGTTAAAATAACTCTTTGGGTCCCTACTTGAGCCATACCCTATGGGACAGCAAAATGGAGAAGAACTTTTTCTCCCCCCCTCAAGCTGAGAGCAGCAAGAATGCATTTTGTTAGTAGAACTTGTTGTAAATCACTGCCAAAGGGAGAAACTTTTTGCAAGTTTGTCACGGTAAATCAATGTATTTGTTGTGGGTCAAAGAATGGCAGAAGATACATGGAAACCTGATGCTGATCGCTTGGTTACAAATGACTTGCAGATGTTCAAATGTGTTTCCCAATTAAAAAGAATAAGACAAAATGCCAGCCAGCCTGGCAAGAAGGGGCCAGACACCTGCCTAAAAACAATGAGAATCAAAGTAAGCGGCAACCACCGAGATAACCCTGAAACTTCCTTCCTAAAGGCTAATAATAGCCCTTTCCATGTTCTTTTTTCATGTGAACTACAGATTCCTAGACTAAATACATATCCAGTGTATCCTGGTAATTTCTCAGCACAGATGAGACGTACTTAGTTTTGCAACTTTGGTGACATTGTGCTTTATCAGGAGCCTGGTTCTAATTCCTTCATTTCTCTACCAGCTGATTGCAGGTCACTCCTTCAGAGTATCCTGGCAGGGCCTGGCACCAGGTTCCAAATGACTACCAGCTGCCTGCTTGCTCTTCACGCTCAAAATAAAGATTCAGGAGAATTTTCATAATGTGAAATCAATTTGTATCAATTTTCATAACTGATAAACCCTTTGGTTCTCTTACCAGTTTGAGATAGAGATCAACTCTTAAGTCGGATCATTTCTCAAAAACAGATGAAGCAAATCGCTGGCAGGCACTCTAGCCTGAGATGAAGGAGCTACAGGTCACCCACTGCAAAAAGCAAGTTTGTTTTTCAGGCCAAGAGGCAAATACTCAGTTACCTTCTAGAATAGTCAGACCTCACTGAGTCCCAACTTTCACATTTATAGGCAAGTCTGATGAATGGATTAAAGGATTTGCAGACTCTGGGAACACATACAGGTGAGAAAATGGATTATGAAAGCCCACAAGGATTAATCAAACATTCTAAACTTCTTATTTTATTGTGAATGTCATAAAGACATCATTGTATCATGGTTCAAGATACACTGTAGTTAGACTCTGTGGATATGTAATTTTCATTCAAAGACTAGAACAAAGAATCCTTTTCAACATCCTTTTAAAATAAGTTTAGGAAAATATCAAATCAGTAAGCTCTCCAGATAAGGAGACAATAAGCATTACTTTTAAAAGAAATCATTTTTCCCTCCATAAATAGTGGGAAATGTTGTTTCTTTGTTCACATACATATATCTTCTTTGTGCTCTGGGAGGATTTTAATTTCCAGTAGCAAGTGGTGTGGGGACTTTTGGAGTTTGGCTTAATGTTTATTCTTGAAAGATTTGTTTTGGTTAACTGCATTTAAACCTATTTAAAAGGTATAATTAAAATAGGATGTTGAGGCCAAACATTTTTAGAGTCTATTGCTTTGGCAGTTTAATTTTATGCAGAAAAACCCTCCCAAAAAACAATGAAGCCCACTTAAATGAACACCTGCTCAAAGACTAGCCTTGTAGAAAAGATCATATCTGAAATCAAACAAATATAAATTTTAAAAAGCCACATGATGAAACGATACATCATTACTCTTGGTATGCCTATAATGAAATGCCTATAATGAAATGCCTATAATGCCTATAATAATGCCTATAATGCCTATAATGAAATGCCTATAATGAAATGCCTATAATGAAATAATGAATATTTATACAATATGATGATGAAACAGAATATAGATAACCACGTGGTCATTTTTACTTCCAGTCTCAATTAATCACAATCATTCTTAGTAATTTTCAGATGAAAATATAAACAGATATAAAAGCCATTAAAATGAAGATATTCATAAATTTATTCATATTCTTGCATGGCACACAATGCATAACAAAAGTGCACATGCAAACATCAAACTAGCAACTGAAAATTTTTCAGAGATTTGCCTTATTAAAATAATCTTCATTTCCAACATTTCCAAAGTTCAATTAAAGGGTAAGCTGTCTATTTTTTTTTGTATATCATTCTTATGGAATTTTTTAAGTGTCATTTACTTTTATAAATTTGAAAACTCAGAAAAGATAAGGCTTTTCTGGATATTACTTAGCTACAGTCCCCCCACTTCCATTCTCTAATAGCTATTCAAAACATTTTCACTTTAAGATTACCCTATTTTAAATAAATGCTGGAGAGGGTGTGGAGAAAAGGGAACCCTCTTGCACTGTTGGTGGGAATGTAGATTGATACAGCCACTATGGAGAACAGTATGGAAGTTCCTTAAAAAACTAAAAATACAACTACCATATGACCCAGCAATCCCACTACTGGGCATATACCCTAAGAAAACCATAATTCAAAGAGTCATGTACCACAATGTTCATTGCAGCTCTATTTACAATAGCCAGGACATGGAAGCAACCTAAGTGTCCATCGACAGATGAATGGATAAAGAAGATGTGGCACACATATACAATGGAATATTACTCAACCATAAAAGGAAACAAAATTGAGTTATTTGTAGTGAGGTGGATGGACCTAGAGTCTGTCATACAGAGTGAAGTAATTCAGAAAGAGAAAAACAAATACCATATGCTAACACATATATATGGAATCTAAAAAAAAAAATGGTTTTGAAGAACCTAGGGGCAGGATGGGAATAAAGACACAGACATAGAGAATGGACTTGAGGACATGGGGAGGGGGAAGCATAAGCTTGGATGAAGTGAGAGAGTGGCATGGACGTATATACACTACCAAATGTAAAATAGATAGCCAGTGGGAAGCAGCCGCATAGCACAGGGAGATCAGCTCGGTGCTTTGTGACCACCTAGAGGGGTGGGAAAGGAAGGGTGGGAGGGAGATGCAAGAGGGAGGAGATATGGGGGTGTATGTATATGTATAGCTGATTCACTTCGTTATAAAGCAGAAACTAACACACTATTGTAAAGCAATTATACTCCAATAAAGATGCTAAAATAAAATTACCCTATTTTACATTTACATAAGGCTGTAAATTACATCTAGTACACTGAGATAAGATTTCAGCGTCTCCTTAAGTATAATGATCCGATCATACTTCAAACATTTCTCCAAAGAGAATGAAAATTCTTTGGACAGAGTCCATGCATGAAAATTAATATTTATTTCATTACAGAATTTTTTTCTGATGTAGAACATGTAAGCAAAATCACTCTTTGTAGCACTTGACTCATTCTGTATTTAATTATTCATAGAAGAATCCTGAGTTGGCATCTGGGATGGCATTTCAGTTGGCATCTACCACCATATGAAACCTCTGGAAGCTTTCTGACCAGCATTTTCAGGAGTCCTATCAACTAGGATTTCTACAGACTAACACAGTTGGGAAACATGCTCTCAGAACATGTTTACAGCCTTGAAGAGCTGACATGATTCCTGAGGTAGTTTACAGAAGAGGAAGTCTTGATAAGGTATTGATATTAGAGGAATAAGGAGCTAAACAGGCTTTTCCTGTGATTCGTAAATGGAAACATATGACAACTCTATTTTTATTTATTCCATTTTATAAACAAAGACTTTAAAAGCTTTTGTGTACTCTAATTCCCCTAGAAAAACTAGGAGACTTGTAAGAATTTCTGTTAGGTTTTATAAACACTAAACTGGAAGTTCACTCAGGTCTCGGGGGTCCACTTACGTTTAAAAGGTTCCCATGAACTAGAACTGCGGCCCCTGAGATGTGCACGAACCCTGGTGGCCACATTTTCACAGGAAAACACCAAGTAGAAGGAAGGGCAGCTTGAGAGCCGTGCGCAATTGCTTCTCACGTAATCTGTGCAATTCCTTGCCGCCTAGAAGGAAGCAAATTTGCCTGGAGAAGAAGGGGCTCACTCCTGCAAAGTAGAAGAAAATGACAGAGGAAACCCATAAAACACAAACAGCAATGCCTGTTTTTTGGCCCCTTGTCCCTTCTCCTGGTTCCATGATGCATCCTCTTCCTGGTTACTAACGGCTAATCCTGGCCAAGGTGCTAACCAATGTTCAAGCCCTGACCTCTCCCCGACTTTCTTTCCTTGTTTGTTTCTTTGTTTATTACTTATTTATTAAACTGAGGTATAATTGACATATAACATTATATTTGTGTCATGTGTATAACATAATGATTCGATATTTATACACACTGCAAAATGATCACCACAAAAAGTCTAGCGAATATCCATCACCATACGTAGTTACGATTTTTTTGGACCTTTTAAGATCTACTCTTTTAGCAACTTTCAAATATGCAATACAGTATTGTTAACTGTGGTCACCATGCTGTATGTTACATCCCCATAACTTACTTATTTTATAACTGGAAGTTTGTACTTTTCGATCCTCTTCACCCGTTTTGCCCCCTCTTCATCCCCCACTTCCTCTGGCAACCACCAGTCTGCTCTCTGTATCTGTGAGGCTGGTTTTGGTTTTTGTTTTAAATTCCACAGGTAAGTGAGATCACATAGTATTTGTCTTTCTTGGTCTGACTTATCTCACTCAGCATAACGCCCTCCTGGTCCATCCGTGTCATTGCAAGTGGAAAGATTTCATTCTTTTTTCATGGCTGAATAATACCTCATTGTATTTATACACCACATCTTCTTTATCCATTCATCCACTGATGGACACTCAGGTTGTTTCCATGTCTAGGCTGTTACAAACAATGCTGCAACGAACACGGTGAATGTATCTTTTCAAATTAGTGTTTTCATTTTCTTCTGATAAATACCCAGAAGTGGGATTGCTGGATCATATGGTAGCTCTATTTTTAACTTTTTGAGGAACCTCCATGCTTTTTTCCATGGTGGCTACACTGGTTTATTGTAGCCTTTGTGTACAAAATCGTCATCACAGCTCAAGGCAATGAATTAATAACAACAATAACAATACATGTGGAGTAGCTACCATGGGTCAGGGGCTTCACACACTCCCTTGCTTAAACTTCATAACCCTACTGAATAGGAATTATTCTCAAATGTTCCAAATGAAGGTTTAGAGATGTAAGGAATTTGTCCAAGGTTACACCTCTTATAAGTGGCAAATCTATAGGTCGGATGCCAAATCCAATGCTCATGCCTCTTCATCATGCTGCTTGTGATGAACTTTCAGACTATGTGAGAGGAGAGGGGGGAGACATTGTTTTATAAAGGGGTTCTCCTATTCCACCCTTATTCCCGTCACACAGATGAGAGCCTCCGCATGTGGTTGACTCCAAGGCCAGATTTCTTCTAGGTGTTGCTCAAGCTGTTTTATATTGCTTTACCAAATCCAAGTATAGTCTCTTAAACCATACGTGACCTAGATTACAACCTAGATAAAAACAACTTTATAAATCATCACTAGATTAGGGTGAGAGTTTAGGTCACTCAAGTGGCCCCAAACAGGGGATTTATTTCACGTTTGGGATCAATTTGGTAATGCAGGGTAATTGCTGCATTACGACAGCCTCTGATTCCTCTGGCCTGGATTGGCTACGACCAGGGAAGCCTGTTAGGGCTTTTCCCCACACAGTATAGTGTATGAGAGACTGCCCATGGGAGATGAGTTTTGTCTCATTTTCTAGTTTCTTGCTTTCAGTGCACTGGATGAGCCTCTGTTCCCCTGTCTATTCTATCTCACTTCCTCACCACAGCCTTCATTTTGTGTACGGTACTTGCTGGGTCTGTAATATTCCTGTGCGTTCATTGATTCATCAGTAAATATTTATTTTCTCCTAAGTATTCAGCATCTTGAACACAATCAATGAGGAAGACCTAGTCCTCTCAGGGGTTCTTATCTCTTACTCTTGATCTTCTTGGTTGGTTCAGATCTGACATAAAGCACGGTTACCCAGAACTAGCACAATGGGTCTCCACTAGTCACAGCGTAACAGAGAAGAACAAACCTGACTCCATATTGGATCTATTCCTTTAGCTCTAACCCTGTGCTCTGTTGCTTGTGCTTAGTCATGCTGGCTCTGAGCCTTTTGTAAAAGAATGTTGCCTATAGCCTGAAATATGCAGGAGAGCCCATACTCAAGGCTCTGACCTTTAAAGGTATAACACTTTTCCATTCATATGGAGATAAAAAGTTGCAGAGTAGAGAAGATCCTTCGTCTTGTTAGAGGTTTACAGGAACCTGTGACCAGACCTATGTGGACAGCTGCAGGAATGAAGGATTCCAGCATGCAGAAGTTCACGACCAGCCACAGCCTCTCCCCTTTCAGTCTAGAAGAAGCCTGCATTCCAACCCAGGCAAGATGGTTCTTTGGGACGCGAGTTCACCATCTTCTCTGTCTGCCAGCTTTCCGAATAAAGTTGCAATTCCTTGCCCTAACACCTCGTCTCTCAGTTTATTGGCCTGTCGTGTGGCGAGAGGTATGAGCTTGGACTAGATAACAATAAGCATGGCTGAAGTTGATAAAGGGTTAGTGTTATTTCCAGAGCTGCCAAAGGTGCTGCAGGAAGTACTAATTTCCCTGTTGCCAGGAGGGCCTGCAGCTCTTGAACAGTGTGGATTCTCCTAAGCATCTGGATTTAGATGATTAAAGAACTTTCCTAACCTTGATAAATTGTCCCTTGGTCCTGGATATTCTATACGTGGGTTTGATAACATCTCTTTATCTGACAGCAGAGGGGCTTCTGATCCAGAATGGCTTCGATTCACACGGTGGATGATTTTCTCTGGAAAATGAAGAAAGGTGATCTGGTTCATTTCCTTTGATGCTTTTGAACAAGACAGATGATTATCCCGGGTGCAATGATTCGAATGTGTGGGAGGCCATCCTTTGTAGTAGGGAGTTTCTTTCTTCCCAGGCCTTCCCTAAATGAAGTTTTATCTTACAGATCCATCTCTAATTTGAAATTCCCTGTGCATGACGTGAATAAACCTTCAGTTCTTGAACTGTATGGTCCTCTTGGCTTCTTCAATATTGAATGAATTCTTGAGTAAGGTCTGTGGGAGGACAATTTGCATTAATTATGATCACATCTGAAATTCTTGTCTTGACCATTCAGTAATCTAAGTAATCTAATTATTCCCATTTTTGTATTCAACCTAAAACAGAAGGAAATGATATAGTAGATACAAGGGTTTTCTTGGGAGGTATTTAGACCAGAAAAATGATTTTGAAATGGCATCCTCTTTTTTTCTTTTTTTTTTGCGTTACGCGGGCCTCTCACTGTTGTGGCCTCTCCCGTTGCGGAGCACACGCTCCGGACGCGCAGGCTCAGCGGCCACGGCTCACGGGCCCACCGCTCCGCGGCATGTGGGATCTTCGCAGACCGGGGCACGAACCCGTGTCCCCTGCATCGGCAGGCGGACTCTTAATCACTGTGCCACCAGGGAAGCCCCTTTCTTTTTTTGAAGTAGCGTCCTTTCTTCCAATAATATTAGAAACTAATATGTAAAAAGATCATAGGATTGTTCTTATTAAAATGGAGTACGTAGCCTTCTTCCATCTTGTCCCTGCTTTCCTTTCATCTGTCTGCACCTCTCCCATTCATGTGGGACTTTGAGAAAGGCCTGTATGGACATCTAGAAGTAGAGTTTGAAAATGACAAAACTAGATTATCTATCTCTACACACTAGAAGGTGTCCCATTTGAGATACATTATACATTTTTCAGTTTAGAGATATTTGGCCCCCTACAGATGAAATGCTTTTTTTTTTTTTTGTTTAATATCCTTTGCTTTATAGAATCCTCTTAACAGCCCCAAGAATTAAAAACATTACACAGGACAAGGTCTATGAGGTCAGGAACCATGTCTGTCTTCCTCACCTTTGTAGTCCCAATGGCACAGAGTAGGTGCTCAATAAATGTTCGTTGAATAACATTAATTAGTTTCCATTAATTTATTAAAAGTGTTCATTTTATCTTGTTTTTCTAATTTGCATCAATTTATGCTCCTGTACTTTCATCTGCAAAACAGTATTTTGTCCACAGGGGTTATTGGAGAGACTAAATGCATTTAGCACAAAGTAGGCACTTACTTAATATTTGTCAATAAGTGAAGAATGGTGCCTTTTTAACATAGCTAAGTGTTTGAACTTACTGAATTAGTAATTTGCTTTCTTATCTTCATAGGGTAGGGTTGTTTGGGTTTTTTACCTGGAAATCAGTCTAATCAGCAAATAGTAATAAATTTGCCTTTTACATAACTCTTAAAGTGTTATGAGGATTTCTGTTGGGATAACTTTCTCTGTTGTGTTTTGCAGAGATTACAAAACAAAGTATTTTACAATGGAAACAGCCATTTTGATTTAATTCACCAATAACTCAAAAGCAGCTGCAGGCAATCTTTTTCTATGTTCCAAAAAGAAAAAAAATTAAAAACTGGCCTCAAAAGAAGCAAGGAAAAATTTAACCCCAAAGGATCACGTTTTGGAAAGTTTCAATGGAATGAAACGTGGAGTTACAATAGAAATGTCTTAACGACTACAGCTTCTACTGGAGTGAAGAGCATAATGCATATTGTGGTAGCCAACTTAATTTACTCTGTAATCGTACCAGACAGCAAACAGGATACAAACGAAGAGAACAGGGACGCCTTTTCAAATGAATAGCTGGTCAGAAAATATTGACAAAGGGTATTTGTCAGCAAAAAAAAAAAAATAGAAATGGGACCTATATGGATGTCGTTGTTCCCTCTATTCCTTTACAAGGTATTCATTTAAAAGGAATTTCCTATTCTCTCATGTAGTTTACTTGTCAGATGGTACAATTACAGTTATTTTGCAGAGTCAATTTTCTGTTATATAATCACACAGACTTGTGTCTAATGCAACAGAAAATTGCCTGGGTGGAATAACTTTCAGGTGTTGGTTTGACTCGAGGGGTTTTGTGTTTGCTTTTCGGTCACAAAGTTTTCTTTTTGTTCAAATTCTATCCCAGAGAAATCTGAGTACCAACCCCACTCAGGAGAAGCACTATATGTAGCTGTGAGAGAGTGGGTGTTCGAATCAGATAACACTGGTGTGGAATTCTGGTTCTACCACCTACCTACCATTGATTTGTGGGTATATCCCTGTTGCCGACACATCTTCTTGATGAGACAAAGCTGAGTTTACCACTTACTGCCGTGAGGGAGAGCACCACCTCCAAATAGTTCTGGAAGCATCTTGGGAGGAAAAGGGCAAGGTTGGATCTTACCGAGCATTTGAAGTTTGGTTGAAAGGTGAGTTTTTCAAAGCTGAGCCATGATTCGAATCGAGTTAGGATCACAGTACAACAGTCCAGGATTAACGAAAAGAATGAGGTGAGGGTTTTCAAACCAAGGATTCAAAGAATTTTAGGGCACCGACTGTCTGTTGATACTTTCCATTGAAGGGGTGACGGATCTTGCTGGTAAGTTTCTGAAGTGAACATTCCAACCATTTGCCCAGCAAGACACTCGCTGGAACAGTAAAGTAATGCTAATTCTACCTGGAGTCAAACTTCTTGAAAATAGACATCATGCCTCTATCGTGGTCTGTGCCACAGAACCAAATACATAGCCTGAGCCCAAGAAATAGCTGTTGATCAGAATGGGCTCCCCAAGCCCCCTCGCCCCACCCCCTTTAATCCCAGACAGAGGGTAGAGCCTGGCTCAGAAGATACTGTGTTTCCAAGGACACCTTGGAGCTCTCTCTGCTTGACATTTAAACAGTTTAGTCAAATTCAATCTCAAATTGAATCAGTTCAGAAGTCTTTAATGGGGGAGACAATGCCTAAGGCTTTGGGAAACATACTGTCAAGACTCTTTCTTCCCTTCAGTCTTCTGGAATAGTTGTGTGGGAGCCTTAAAGGTAACCTTGCCAACAGGAGATGGGGTTTCCCTGCTCAGAAGCAGACCTCCCTGTGGATCCTGGGAATTTCAGCAGGAGTCGAAGGACTGCCCGTGAGATTTCTCTGCAAAGGATTTCATGCCATTGCACGTTCTCCCTGGAAGTCACATTCCTGACTGAGCCGCGCTGTGAGCTGGATGGATTTGTTCCTCTCCTTAGAATCTCAAATGTCCCGGGAGAAGAAAAGGACCACTGTGTCTGGCACACCTTGGCGCTATCTCTTCTCAGTTCAGTTCTGCCTATTTATTCCTCATGCCTTCTCTTTCTTTCTTTGAAGTCCCTTGGTATTATTCCAGCTCTTAATAGCCTACCTTCTGATGTTTTCCCAAACAAAGCATCCTTGTGTCAACTGTCAAATACTTACGCTCGACTTTGCTTTTTGGACAAATAGGAAGAGGCTGTTAGAAAAGTTTTAGTTCTCTTCATTATTTTAAAACAGCAATTAAGACACCAGCCAGAACCCTCTTGTGCTCTATTGGAAACAAACCCACCCTCCTCAGCCTTCCCTAGAATTGAATTATTGAAGCTTGATGTTATTTTGGTTTTCATGCAGCCCAACCCCTTAAGAGCAATTTCATCCTTTCTTAGGTCTGATAACCAGTCCGAGTGCCAATTCTCTGAGGTACCTGAGATAGAATCTTACAAGACCATAATTTCATTTTCCTTATCTGTATTATATCATTTCCTGCCACATAACAGCTCTTAACATTGTTTGTATTGCCTTTATTATATCTGTGAATGAAGTTAGTAGAACGTATGCCATTTAAAATACGTGGAAGATTTTAAAATCATTTTGGTAAAATGATTTTAGCATACCTAGAGGAGTTGGCTTCCCTCTTTCAAATGGTACTGTAATCATACCATTCCAAAGCATAATAGTCATTCCTTATATTTTTCTTATTAATTAGAGTCTTCTGACCAATTTTGTTACCTACTCTATACGTTTCTGCTCAGTTTAAGACAGTCAACAACCAAGTTCTTTACATATTTTGTACCAACCCCTCGTAATAGGCTTCAGGGTTGAAAAATCAGTCTCTGTTTTCTTCTGGGTAACCGATGTTCATTTTAATGGAAAAATAATAATTATTTGAATTGTACTATTCCTTTAATGGAAACAGCAATCCATGGCTCTGGGACTCGTCTAACCATCTTGGCTGCACTTTGAAATAACAGTCTTACTATTACAGGGAAGAACCGAATCTGGGCTATCATTTTAACTCAATCTAAAAAGCAGAAAAATGTTCTACCAGCTATTGTCACAGAATTGAAGAAGATTATACTGCCTTGTGACTAGTTTCCAGGAAACCAAGATGCACATCTATTCCTAAGGCTTGCTCTTTACCTTTTCCTAAAAACCCCTGAGCCCCTTGGAAGAGGATGGGGTATGGCCCCCCTCACGATACATGGGCTCTGTTATCTGCCACTGTATTAGCATCTCAGGAGCCAATGAAGTGACCAGGTGAGCTATGGCAAATTATTTAATGAACTCTGCTATAGCCATGAGTGTTTTATGAATTCAATATGTTGGGATCCAAGTTTGTGAGGGATGAGCTATACTAAGTCTTCAAACTAATTGTTTAATGGCAGAATTAACGTCTTACAGGAAATTTAGAGTCTTGCAAACCAAAGCACAGCACTCCATCTCTATGTGGGATCTAATGAAAAATTCTATCCCTTTCTGCCCATACACAAATTTTCATTTCTGGGACAAATCTCTTTCAAATATTTTTAAGACTTGCCTCCTGACAAAAAGGAATACTTTTACTGTGATTTCCAGTGGAGTTGTAATATGATGGCTAGGTGGAAGCCTTTCTGTTATATAAGAAGTTTCTCACCACTTTTTGAATTGCAGAGTCAAGGGCTGACTGTCCAAGTATCACCAACTCCATGTTGACAAGGCGAAGCTGAGTTTATTGCTGTGCGGGGGAGCTCCACAGAGCTTTGATAGCATCTTGAAATGGGAAGGACACGATTGAATATTGTTGACATTTTTAAATTTGGTTTGTTGGAGAGTAAACACTTTTCTTCTATACTCTTAGTTTCAGTATTGAAGCTCTGCAAATTAAACTGACAAATGATATATTAGCAAGAGAAAAGGCAGCTTTTTATTCACCTAAATTTGTGGGAGTTCACAGAAAACTGTGACTCAAAAGATGGTTAGAATTGGGGGCTTTATATACCATCTTAATAAAGGAAGATGAGTGGGAAAAAGGGTACCTATCTGTTAGGTGATTTCTTATACCAGTGCCAATCTCTTTTTTTTTGTTTTTAAAGATTTTTTTGATGTGGACTATTTTTTTTAAGTCGTTATTGAATTTGTTACAAAATTGTTTCTCTTTTATGTTTTGGTTTTTTGGCCGTGAGCCATGTGGGATCTTAGCTCCCTGACCAGGGATTGAACCTGCACCCCCTGTATTGGAAAGTGACGTCTTAATCACTGGACCACCAGGGAAGTCCTAGCCAGTGCCAATTTCTGATTTCTCACGTTCAGTGACAGGAGTGACTCTCTGGTTGCAAAACTCCTAGGGAGGGGATTTATGATGGTTGAATTATTTGGGGAGGCTCTGTTTTCTGGACAGATAAGGAGAGTTCAAGAAAAAAATATCTCTTTGAAAAGAGTGGTATATTCCAGATCACTTCAGGTTTAAGGTAGGTCTTTCTATGAGGGGGCAGAGGAGGGGGATGCTTGATTAGGACTGACTAAAGATCATGCTGTAATACAATACTTCAGGATTGTTGGGAAAGACAAGGGAAGACATTTTAGGCAAAGAATCCAAACTTGGTATGAAAACTATGCTTTCTATAGAAGAGCTGGTGGGTCCCATAAACTGTTCCTATAGTGAACAATTAAGTTATTTTCCTGGGAAAGAGAGTCTTGGAATAGTAAAGTTATGCTAATGAATATCATGGAACATTCAGCTCAAGTGCATGTGGACCGCAGGTTGCATGGGGGTGGGTGGTTTCTGTTCTCACCAGTC
Source organism: Aethalodelphis obliquidens (assembly GCF_003676395.1). Classification (NCBI taxonomy): domain Eukaryota; kingdom Metazoa; phylum Chordata; class Mammalia; order Artiodactyla; family Delphinidae; genus Aethalodelphis; species Aethalodelphis obliquidens. Next base: position 9,928,357 of record NW_020837967.1, on the reverse strand, counting down.
AGCACACTGGACTCCTGCTGTTTCTTTGGCTCACATACCAGCTACTGTGTCCTTTATATCTGTCTGTCTTTGGCAAGACTCTTTCAATCACTTTTAATTGCTTTTGATAATAACTTCATTTATACTTTGAAAAGGTTGATCTTTCGGCCCTTCATTTAATGTTGAAGTGTTCTGACACCCAGATCACGTGCACTACCTCTTACATTTATGGAGATCCAACACGTGAAATATATAAACATCTGAGTGCGTGCCGGCCGCCTCTCACTGGCATCAGGTCTCTGCCAGTTTTAGTTGTATCTCCCAGGCCTGTCACATGGTAGGTACCCCAGAAGGATTTTAATAATTTCCACTTCATAGACTTCTGAAGCCCAAGAGTGTTTGCGTTTTCAGCTTATGAAACTTCTAGCCATATCAACGTTCCATCAAAAGAACCCTAATGAGGTCCAGTGCTTTGGAAAGAGTACAGAGGAGCAAGCTGGACGTGGCTGATTGGAGGGACCCAGGCCACATTCTAAAAGGAGATCGCAGCGATGGAAAACGTGCCCTTTTCCCTCTTTTAAGGTCTCCCAGCTCCTTGATCCGGGCCACCCCCATCCCCTCAAGATCTTTCAACGTAGAGCCAGATTTCGGTCTGCACTTCTTAGCTTAAGATGACCTCCTTCAAAAGCAAAATTGACCTGTTCCCAACGTCTGTTACTCGGGAACTTTCTCTAGGATAACAGTTAAGAGTAGACAACTAGGTTATTCCTCCAAAAGAGCACATTCATACTGTACTGAGAGACCCCCGTCTTCACCCCTGTGTCTTTCCTTGATTCTCACACCTCCACACTCACAACACTCCTGACACCATGTGTGGCGGAGTTTGCCCTGCATCAGGCAACTCTGAGACACCAGCTGGGTGTCCTAGAATTTCACTCAGTTGTGACACTATCTACCTGGAGGTAGCACCAAATCCCACAGGTTAAGGGCTCGGTCCCACCTGGGATGCCAGTTGCAAGGAACAGGTCCCCAGGTCACCTGCAACTTCTGTCTGACTTGGCTACAAGTCAGAGATTCCCACAACCCCCTCCTCAGGTTCTATTAATTTGCCAGGGTAGCTCACAGAACTCAACTTACATTTACAGTTTATTAAACGATAGAGTAATACAGAAGAACAGCCACAAGAGGAGATACACAGGGCAGGCCTGGGAGGGTCCGGAGCACAGGCACTCCTGTCCCTGTGGAGTTGGGGTGTGTCACCCTCCTGGTATGTGGATGTGTTCATCAACCTGGAAACTCCTGGACCCCCCATACCATTGGGATTTTACGGAGCCCTCATCACGTGGGAAATCAATATGCTCTCCCTCTCCAGCTTCTCTCCACTCTGGGGAATGGGGGTGGGGCGAAAATTCCAAGCCTCTAATCATGGTTTGGTCTTTCTGGTGACCAGCCGCCTTTCAGGAGTCCACCCAGAATCGCCTCCTTGGAACAAAGGACTCTCCTATCACCCAGGAAATCCCAAGGGATTTAGGAGCTCAGTGTCAGGAACTGGGGCCAAAGACCAAATGTTAGAACAAAAGATGCTCCTGGTGGTCTTATCACTTAGGAAATTACAAGGGTTTTTAAAGCTCCGTCCCAGGAATCAGGGGCAGAAACCGAAATATATATTTTCTATTATCTCACACAATATCTTCAACATGAAGAACAGAAGCTCAGATCCTCTCAGAGAACTGAGCTGAAGTTAATATTGGTGCAAGCAGGACTGTTGTGTACAGTTGTATACGTTGCACACTGCACAACGTAAATTGAGTGGTGCCCCCTAGAGTTGTGTGGAGACTGTCCCAAGCAACTTTTCAGTTGTCCCTCGAGTGACATGGTATCGGTGCCTCCATGTAGCCTTGGACTCGCCATAAAAAGGGTACATGTTTTGCTTTCCTAGCAGGGATGTTAGATGCCAACTCCCTGATCTCCACTCCCTTTGTCACTGTGAAATTGAGCTGGCTGGCTTTTAGAGTTCAGAATCAACATCTTCTCTATGCAATATTCATGGGAGGGAGAAGAGACTTTTATATTACCTTTTATCTCACAGTTTCAATGATATACTTCACACATCAGTTTTAAACCAATGTGTCTCAAGTAGTATGAACTGTGGGTAGTAGGCAGGGGATGAGGTCTCCGAGTTCAGGAGAGGTTTATCAGAATTCTATGTGGGATGGGGAATTACGTGTAATTGCAAAAAGCTATAAAATAGCGTTTTATATTACAGAGAAATGATTTCTGGTAACATTATCTGAAGAAAACAAAGGTCGACAAAATCTCCCCTGGGCTGACAGGCAGGTGACTCTCAGGCAGGTGGGATGTACTCCTTCAGGGAACATATTGGATCCCTTATGGAAGGAAAGGGACATTCCTTTTTTTTTTTAAAAAAAAAAAAAAAAAGCAAAATGGATCATGGGTTACAACAGGAACACTCCGTAAACTACCACATATAGGTTAACCTGACTAGAGGTCATATATGTTGAGGTCCTATCAGAACACAATAATAAAAGCAGGCTTGCAATCTGACAGACCCTTGGCTCTACCATCCTTTAGCTGTGTGATCTTGGACAAATTATTTAACCTCTCTGAGCCTCCGTTTTATCATCGTAAACTGGGGCTACTTACCAGTCATTATCTCACAGGAAAAACCCTATGAAAAAATAACGCACATAAAAAAGCAAGCCCCACAAAGCCCTCACTAGACGGTAGCTGTTATTACTATAACCATCCTGAACATTTTAAAACATCTTTTGATTTCATAACTGTTACCCAAACTGTTCCCTTTCTTAGAGAAATCAGAGATCCTGAATCTGTCTGTGTGTGTTTAAATATTTTAGTGTGAAATGCAAGTGACATTTGCCTATATCCACTGTGAGAAAAAAGTCACCAGTGGCTTAGCCTACCACCAAACTAGCCACCAGAGACAAGTAAGAACGTCCGTGCTTCCAGGAAGCCCTCGTGATTTTTGGAGGCATGCCTCCCAGAGAGAGGAATTCCTGGGAGCCCTGGAGCAGGGGAAAATCACGGAGCGGAAGATCTAGCGGGGTGCAGTTACCTCCATACTCAGGGCTGATGCTTGCTTGCAGGACACAGCTCCGGATTATTTTCCAAATCCAGATAAAAGAGAGACCAAGCCAGCTCAGGCTCTGTCTCTTTGACTCTCCACGCCCACCCAGATTCAAAGACAGCCAAAAATCTGGGTGTTTTGGCCCTGTATAGATAAAATCCTCATTCTTTTAAATTGAATATTTTCACATTTTTATTTGGATGTTTGACAGCGTGTATTTATGTACTTATGTATGCCCTACCTACCTCCCCCGAGGGTTCAAGATGGCAACATCACAAAGACAGCCTTAGGTTATAATTTGCTCTAAAAACCTTCCAACACAAGCCTGACAAAAACAGTGTCTGAAGAGGAGTTCTGGGCCTATGTAAGCATAACACCATTGATTTCTGTAGTAAATGGAAATAATAAAAAACATATTAGGCATAAAATCGAATCCGCAAATGTATCTTAAAATGCCAGCATGAACACAATCATTTTAACCAGATGAGAACGCTCTTCATTACTCTAAAATTAATCCACAGACCCATCTGCATTATTCTTTATGTCTGACACCAACACAGTTTCAAAGGCAAGCTTCCTGAAACTAGGGTTATGCCCGTACAACTCTGATCAAATGTGATGAGAACAAAAATTCAGTAGGCCCTTAAGTGAGAAAAGAAAGAACACGCTAGGGAATTCCCTGGCGGTCCAGTTGCTGGGACTCAGTGCTTTCACTGCCAGGGCCCAGGGTCCAAACCCTGGTTGAGGAACTAAGATCCTGCAAGCTGTGCGGCACAGCCAAAAGAAAAACAAAGAAAGAACATACTTTATGCCACGTCAGGATGAAGGCTTCATTTCTTCACACCAATCATATGATCCAGCCGTGAACGGAAATCACCAAATAATAAATAGCAACCACGAGAGTGACAGCTACCATCCCCTGTGCCGTTTCTAGCCGCCAGTTATAGTTCACTTTAAATACACAAAAGAAAATGTTGCTGAATGAGGGCCTGCCCCTAGTTTGGGTTCAGTACTTTACATCATTAGATCTTCATTGTCATCATGATATTTTATTAATAATAAATTAAAAATAAGGAAGGGGGTTCGTTTATAAATTATACAGGCATTCAATTCCGGCCTATAGTCTAAGCAGCGCTTTGCAAAGAATGCATTTTCTCAGGCCAATAGATAGAAACATTCCCCGGGGTGGAGTGTGGATTTGCACACATGGCGGCTTCACCAAGAGTCCATTAGGCTCCGTCCAGGCTCACGTACATGTAGCTGCCTTCGGAGGACACGTCTCACTACATGCCAGACACAAGACGGCCTCCTTGGGCTTCACTGTAAGCCCGTGAGGAAGGCGTTAGTTAGTGTGTTTGCCTTCCAGTGGGAGGAACCAGGGCCCAGAGACCTCAGGCCACAAGTAGGAGAACACAGTCCTGTCTGCTGGGCCCCCAGAACCTTCACGCTGTCCACCCTGTCTCCACACTCTTTTCCAATCTTTAATTCTTATTCTCACGTCACAAGACTTCTTACCTTCAGTACGAAGAGTATTAGTGGAATAAAGCTCATTGTCAAACGTTATCATTTTCCTTATTCGTCTTGAGAATAAAACAAAAACACTAAAATTATGGGCTTGCTGTTCAACCCCCTGGCACACAGACCTGGGGGTATGGCCACACTTGAAGGAGGTCAATCCAGTCAGTACCCAAAAGAATCAGGAGGAGAATCTGACAGCTGCCATGCTGACTCCTGGTGACCAGTACGCAAACTTCCTTTTCATTCACAGCACAGGCCGCATTTGGTTTCCCAGAGAGATTGTCAGTTAATTGGGAACAAGCACAGTACCCTACACTGTAATTCTCCCCACAGAGGCTAAAACATGCAGCATAGCCCTATGCTTTGATATGGTGAGTATATCACATGATGTGATGTGTTCAATAAATAAAACTTGCTTGCGTCAAGACGGTGCCTGTCCATCCCGCGCCAGTCCAGCCCTCGGGAAATGCTGAGGAGATGACAACAGATATAAGCCTCACAGGTACTTGAATTTAACCTCCACAACTCTTCAGACGCTCACAGTCATCACCAAACCCAGCCTTTTTAATAATCACTTAGAACTTCTTCAGCGCTAAACCACTTCCTAATCTTTTTTTTTTTTTTTTTTTGCGGTACGCAGGCCTCTCACTGTTGTGGCCTCTCCCGTTTTTAGTAAAAATAACCCAAAAGCAATGGCAAATCTGCCATCTTTCACTCTGTGTGGTCCAGAGTTTTTCTCAAACGATTCTAGAATTTAGCTTTCAGACTTTTCTCCTGCCTGGAGAGCACAAGGGCTTTAATATTGAGAGTGAGCATCCTGGCAGCTTTGAGTCCTCTTTCTCTCGTGTCTGCTGAGCCAGGCTTGCCTCTGAAGCAGAGGGTAAGATGTGAGCCAGGGGCTGCTGTACGAATGACGAGGGGGCTCTTGGTTCCTCTCACGTGGGCTGACGTGTGCTATTAGGTGTGGTAATGCGCACTTGTTTCCCATCCAAGGAATACAGACTTTTTTCAAGCATTTGACTTTTTCTATGCATTTTTCTTTGAGAATCTTGAAAAGACAATGCCAAGCTGCTGTTAAACTGTGGGAACATGCAGATCATCCAGTACAAACATGTGCCATTTCCTTCCTGCCATTTTCTCACCCTTCTAAAGAATAGCAGGTTTTTTCATTGCTGTTTTTAACAGGATCAAAAGGGTTACCCCGCAGTACCATTGATGGAGGCCTCCCAGCCGAAAGCTTACAGTAACCACCATTCTTACAGGCCATATCCTGCCATTGATTTTTACATAGAACTCCCCATTGATTGCAATAGGGAGTTTTTCCCCTAGATCGATGGCAGGATATAGCTAGTGGCATTAAGCACAGATAAAAGACCCTTGAGTTAACTGTCAACAGAACGAAAATTTAGATGTAAACTCATTTAACAAAAATTGGCTTTCAAAGGTTCGTCAGAAAAGAAAGCATTTCAAAATGCCTTCCCCCCGCCCACCCCTTAAGTTCAATGTAAATAAGATTTCTTATTACCAAATCATGATTTCCTTAGATGTGTCTTTTTGCTTTTCATGTTTATCAAAATCCCATTCTCATTAGTACTTCTAATAGATTTTAAAAAAATTTTTAAAGAAATGTGGGGTTTTCCCTCAAACAGTATAATATTTAGTGGGGAAGAAAGATGGGTACATATATAACTCTAGATCAAAGTGGGAGGAAAAAAGGAAGAGAGTAGAGAAGGGAGAGAGTGTTTCAAACTGGACAACCATTTTGCACTGGGGAGAGTGCTAAGTACTAGGGGTCTGCCTCATGGAGGAAAAGTCATCAAGACCTGTAATCATTTATAGATGTGGATTTTAACACTGGTTCACCACGTAGAACAGGCATGGAAACGTGATTTCAAATTTGCTGACAAACTTATGGTTTCCAGTCCAACCTGTAAAGAGCTTGGAAGATGCCACCCCATCCTAACAACAAGTAAAAGGTTAACAAACTGAAAATCAACAGCTCTTCTTAGAGCCAGCAGAGAAGTGAGGTCACAGGACAAACTGCCGCCTTCCAAATTAGAGATACTAAGAGGCAAATACAGAAAATCACGACTTACTGGAGAGAAACCCACAAGCCACAACCCTCCTGGGAACCAGTGCCGGGCAGGAAAACCTCAACTGTAATGGACTGGACTTGAACTGAATTGCTGGAGCCTCAGTGTGGACAAGTCTGAGAGTTAAAAAATCCAGGGAGGGGACTTCCCTGGTGGTGCAGTTGTTAAGAATCCGCCTGCCAGTGCAGGGGACACGGGTTCGAGCCCTGGTCTGGGAAGCTCCCACAGGCCGTGGAGCAATGAAGCCCATGCACCACAGCTAATGAGCCCGCTTGCCACAACTACTGAAGCCTGTGCGCCTAGAGCCTGTGCTCTGCACAAGAGAAGCCACCGCAGTGAGAAGCCTGCGCACCTCAATGAAGAGTAGCCCCCGCTCGCTGCAACTGGAGAAAGCCCGCGCGCAGCAATGAAGACCCAACGCAGCCAAAAATAAATAAATAAAATTAAAAAAAAAAACCTCCAGGGAGGCCCAGTCATGGGGGGGCATGGGGGGGCATGGGGGGGAAGGGGGTGTGGGGGAGGAGGGGGTGGAGGTATGGGGAGCATGGGGGGAGGGGGCATGGGGGGGAGGGGTGGGGGCGTAGGGGACGGTGGGGGGGAGAGGGCGCTCCCACACTTTGATGAGTTTAGCCTCCTAGAGCTCTATCTGGTTCTCATAGTGAAGATCATAGAAAAGTCCCTGAGTGCTTCAGCCAGGGAGAGAAGAAGAAGCATCGTGAAATATCCCTGACACTCCATTCTATTAACCAGGGCTGCCCTCAGGAGAGACTAGTTAACCTGAACCTCATCTGTTGAGGTTTCTTCAGACCTCACGGACCAGGGGGAGTGGAAATACCCAACTCCAGCCCCCCATCCTATCCCATCTAAGGGACAGACGGTAGAGCCAAGAAGCATGTGTGAAGTCCACTGTCCAGAGTCGTAGGCTCACCAAGACTGAGACCTCATCCTGGGACCACAGCACATTCCTCACCAGCCACACCCAACCTCACCATCACAGCACTAAAGGCCTCCTTACAGCAGTGCCTTCTACCCAGCTCAGCATGTCCACTATCAAGGGAAAAATGACAAATTTGCTGCCAAATTTGTGAACGTAACCATATAAAACTGTCTTGAAGCTTTCATCAGTCTGAACAACTTAGGTTAGCGCCAGGAACTCTGAAACAGTTTTCTAATTAGTGGGGGAATCAGGTGGAGTTGATTCATGTATATTTGAAATTAACATTAATCTCATTCAAACATGTTTAATGAATAATCATTAAAATTTGATATAAGTAGACTTCACAAATCTATTCCATTTTTAACAGAGGAATTGTGTGGGTAAAATGAAGCACAATAGAGCTTTGCTCCCTGGACACAACACCATCTGACTGACAGATTAAAAAGATTCTGTCAGCCTCATGTTTCAAAATACTTTTTTAGTTTTAGGTGGTTTCTTTATTTGTCCCCATGTTCATACACCCACGTAATGAATCTCAGATTTTACACAAAAGAAGTTGCTTACATTGACATCCTGGAAGTGAAATCTTAAATTTGAGGAAATGGCTATGAACACTGGCAAACTTACAGTTAGTACGTCTCAGACATTAAAAGATGCCGATTTCCCCCAATTCCTTCTGTGCCAGATAAAATCATTACACAAGATTAGAAACCCAGAAGGTGGGAATTGCTTCCCTACCTGAAAAGTGACCTGAGTGGACGTCTGGCTTCCCACCTCCTCCTTGAGACAGTTCGATTCCTCTCTCCTTCTCTCTGGGGCAGAGATGCTCTCCAGCCATACCCAGAAGCTGTCCCAGCTTCTTTCTAGCCCAGCAGACAGGGGTTCTCAGAACATAAATTAAGCACTTCTACTAGTTAAGCACATGGACGCATAAGAGATTTACCAGGGGGGCTGGGGGTAGCGTCTGTCTTTCCGTAGGGTTGTTTGTATTCACTCTCAGCTCTTCACTTTTGTATGCACACACAAGTGCACACACACTCACTGGAAATTAGGACGGGTTCTCTGGAGTTTTGCAGGCTGTCCGGAGTCGGCCTGCGTGCATTGCTTATAGCCATGAACATCATCAGAGCTGTCCAACGTATGTTCCTGGATTTTCTTCTGAGCACAGAGTAGGATTGCAATTCCTCGCCCTCCTAGCCAGGCGTGGGCCTGGGATCAGCTCTGGCAGGAAAGGCAATGGGGTGATACACCTCCCTTCAAGGGGGAGCTTGAAAAGCCAGTACGTGACTCGCATTCTTTTTCCTCAAGTTGCCACATTGGCTGCTCTTTTAGCTGGCATTGTTCTATCAGACTGGGTCCTAGAGATGGCTACAAGGCAGGAGACAGACGAGTGCATGGACAGAAAATATACCCTATTTTTTCACACTACTGAGATTTAAAGGGTGTTCTTCACCCTAGCTTAACCTCGCCTCTATGGCTGAGATACTAACCTTGAAAATCCCCCAGACTTCTGAGAAACTCTTGTGTTTACACGGCCTGTCTTCGAGCAGAGTCCTAGAGATCAGCACTTTCTCTGTGTGCCTTCTCTGAGCGCCGATGGAAGCCCGTCCTGCTAAGGCCAGCACAGACGCCTGCTGGTTTCCATATCTGCCACATGCTTCGCAAAAGCTCCCAAAGCTCTTGACATCAGATCTGGGCTGCGCGTTTCTGCAAAGACAAAAGGTCACTTTAAGAGTCCAAGCCTTTTGCTTTTGAAGCGAACTCTTGGTCCTTACCCCTTTCCTACCTGAACTCACTCTCTCATAAATTCAAACAAGATAACTAGCCCATCAGACATTAATAAAGACATAAGGCCGCCGACCCATTTTGGGAAATACGCACTTAGTCATCCATTTCTCCACCTAACTATTCATCTGCCCCCACTTCCAGGAATTATTTCTGTCGAGAACAGCAGTTATCCGTCCTCCAGCTCCCAGTCTTCCTTGGCTCAGCCGTCTCTCAACCCATAATAAGGCAATTTGAAACACAAACCAACTCAGGGAAGTGGCCCGTCTCTGAGCACGTGTGTTGCTGCCTTGGGCTCTTCCACGAGCCCCTCTGCTGGGACTGCCCAGTCAGCACCCTCAGCTGCCGCCCTGGGATTCTCACCTTCCACCTGCACACAAACAATAAGGACCGAATCTCCAGTTGCAGCTTTCTGCAAACTTTAGATTCATTAGCCTGAAGTTTAAAAAAAAAAAAAATTCAGTTGATAATATCAGAACTTACTCTCTCCCACAGGCCTAAAAGAAAAGAAACTTAAGCGGAAAAAAATACAGTGACACTGAAATATTCAAATATGGGATTTACATGACAACGGGGGAATAAATTCCATTTTTCACCACTCTACCTGCAAATGATTACAGAGCAGTAAAATCATTGGTACAGCAAAAGCAAATCATCGAGACTAAACCTAGAAGTTCAAAAGATTGATGGAAATCTTTTGCTCATTTCCAAAACAAAGGCAGCAAGAGACACCTGACTACACCCTGGATAACTAGGCTTTCTTTCCAACCTCCATCACTGAGCTTTTCTTCTCATGTCAAAGTCCTCTCTGCTGAGACAATCCGTATTGTGGGTTCGATTATGCCCCGTTGTCCTGAAGACATTTCTGTTTAGAAAAAGTGAGGCCTCTCTGGGTTAGGTGGCCCTTTTTTATGCTTCCCCAGTAGTCCCTGCATCCGGCTCGTGTGTGCTGTTCACACTGCAGGGGGCCCATCTGGCACCCTTATCTGACGGTGCATTCCTTCAGGGAGGGACCACCTCTGATTTCACTGCTGCATCCTTGGCAGTGAGCATCACGCCTGGCACAGAGCAGACACGTGCTGAATATTGAATGTCGAGGGCTTTTTAATGATGCCACCTTTGAGTATCCCAGACTCTCCGCTTCCAGGATAGGGGTCAGGACAGAGCCAGGGTCCAGGACAGCAGTAAGGGGACGGCCGAGTTCCCTTCACGAGCTCTTCTCCCAGGAAGGAGCAGGTCAGGCCTGAGAAGGAGAATTCTCCTGGCTCAGGCTTCTCACTACTTAGGGGACCGTCAGGCCAAGTTACTGGGGGGAGGGTGGGGCCTTCTGCCTTCTCCAGGCACCTTGCCCTCCCACCACCTCAATGTGTTCATCAGCTTGTAGGGGTTGCATGGGGGCTTTACTATGCAGGCACAGCCCATTAAATCATTGCCCACTGGTGACTAACTCCTCACCAGCCCTCTCCCCTCCCCAGCTGGGGCTTGGGGCTAAAGGTGTCAGCCCTCTAGTCATGCCTTGGTCCCAGCCACAAGCCATCTCGACAGCACACAAAATATACTCTTCCTCTTAAAAGCGAGCAGGACCCCGCAGGGCTCTCCGGGTACTAAAGCCCCTCCATGTCCCCTGCTTCTTGTTTGTAGAAAAAGGCTCTAGTCTCCTAGGCCTTTCCTGAGCTCCAAAGAACAGACTCAAGCAGTTACTAATTAGGGAAGTGGGGGAGCAGACACAAAGGAAAAGCAGTAAAGCAAGAAAAGTAATGATAACTTAAACAATAGCTCAGTGATAAAACAGAGCCCTAGTTTCTCCTCAAGGGATGTACACAAGAATCTGACATGTATCTTTGAGTTGTTCTGCAAGAACTAGTATCTCCTCCCACCCGCAGGTGAAGGATGGTGACTACCTGCTGACCACAAGCACAGAGGAGATCCCAGACTGGCTGGAACCAGAGGTTGATGATTAAGATTCCTGAAACATCACCCTGTCACCTCACCACCAACCAATCAGAAGAAAGTCCATGAACGGCAACCCCAAATGTTGCCTTTAAAAACCCTTCCCTGAAAGCCATGGGGAAGTTCGGGTCTTTTGCACACAAGCTGCTTGTTCTCTTTGCTGGGTCCTGCAACAAACACTACACTTTTCTTCGTCCAAACTGGGTGTCAGTAGATTGGTTTTGTGGGCAAGTGGACCCAAGTTCGGTTCAGTTGCACTCTGGAGATGCCAAAGATTTCAGGAATTATGACGGGAACGAGGGACACTCTTTTCTCCCTGACCCTGAACACTAATGCAATGACATCATTGTTTACTTTTGAACCCATTTTTCCATCTATTGTCTGTCTTTCCTACTAGAATGAAAGCTCATTAAGGTCCAGGACTCAATCTCAGGACTCAGATGTACTCAACAGACACCTGCTAGGTGAGGGAGTGAGTGAGTGAAAAAGCCTGGGGGTCACAGGTACACAACTGCTCAGAGCCACAGACCTGGGTGTTTGGACTCTTCCTTCCAGGCTCTGCCTCTAACACCAGGAGGTCTGCAAACAGGAGTTCCAAGTCTCTTCCTCTGCAATCCAAGGAAACCGAAAGCCCTTTTTGAGAGCTGTGTTAGTTTGCTAGGACTGCCATAAAACAAAGTACCAAAACTCAGCGATTTAAAACAACAGAAACTTATTCTCTCACTTTCTGAGCCTAGACGGCTGAAATCAAGTTGTCAACAGGACCGCGCTCCCTCTGAAGGCTCTAGAAAAGAATCTTGCCTAGACTCTTCCTGGCAGTGCCAGCATCCTCAGTGCTCCCTGGCTTCTACCTGCATCACTCCAATCTCTTCTCCGTCTTCACGTGGCCTTCTCCCCTGTGTGTCTGTGTGTCTCTTCTTTTCTTCTTATGAGGACACCAGTCATTGGATTAGAGCCCATGCCATCAATCCAATATGACCAGGATAATCTCATCTTAATGTGATTACACCTATAAATGTATCTAGTTCCAAATAAGGTTCCATTCACAAGTACTGGGGTTAGAACTTCAACATCTCTTACGGGGGAAGAAATTCAAAGCCCAAAGCATTGATTAGATTAGTCACGTGGTGCACATGGGAACTACTTTAAGAATCAACCAGTCCTTCCATCTTGATCTTGAATTCAGGCTACACAGTGTCTCCCGGGACACAGACAAAGGAGTCTCCATGTGGCATCTTTTTATCAAGAAGCTCATCAATCTCAAACACAGGGAATTTTGGAAGAAACTGCAGTAGAGAGTTTCTGAAATCTTTATTAAGTGTCAGGGAAGAGGATAAACAGAATACAAAGCAAGTATTTAGGTGACAGACATTAGTAAGGAAGGGGAACCATCCTAGTGTTTCTAAGAAGACTAGGATTTTGGAATGGAGATAGGTCCAAACTTTTAATAGAAAAGTGAACAAGTTTAGTCTTAGCAGTGAAAATATATTTACCAAGTGCACAAATTTCTGAAGAAGAAACGTGAGAAATGACCCCAGAAGCCCAGATTCCAATGGCTTTTCTCTACACAAAAAAACTAAAACTGCTTCCCAGTAATGCCCAAACTACCAGATGGTAGTGGACAAATTCCATGAACAGGTATTTGTTCTATATTATCCCAAATGTCCAACTGTCAGGTGGTTGTCGTGGTCAGAAGTACAGTCCTGTTTCCCTTCCCCGCCCTGACTGCCGTAGGAGGGTCATGTGAACGTCACTAAGAGGACTGCTCAATTACCAGAAGAATTGTGAGTCTGTGGAAAAATCAAATGCAGCAGAGGGCGTGGAGTCCGTGATTGCCAAACGGGAGTGTATTCCACTCCTAAGCTGACTGACAGCTTGATTTGGGCTCAGGAGAAGCAGTTACTGAAGGAGGACATACCATCTCTCTCTGCGATTCATAGCATGAGAAGACCTTAAGAGAAGGGCATTTCATTTGGTTCAATACTGCACTCTCCCCAAATAAAGCACACTTCCACATGAAATTGTATAACTTTGGAGATTTATTTCAGTCCCAGAAGATTTCAGATACACAGATATTTCACGTTCACTGAAAGAGAGATCAGAAAAGAGTAACATTAGAAATGATACAGAAGGAATTTAATCATGGACCCAGCACACAAAATGATCAGCTGAGACTCCACTTTGAAGCAAGTGTCTAAGGAAATCAGGAGTGGTTGTTTCATCTTCAGAGGCTGATCTGTGTGAACAGGAAGGACCAGCGCCATGGAGCCATTTAGAGAGAGGCCATAGGACAGGCTATCAGAAAAATCAAGTCATCCTCCATCTGAAAGAGCCTTGAGAAGCTGTACTTTCTTCAGTAATTTATATTTTGTAATGCTGGTTCTAAAATTGAGGACAAGGGTGCTAGGTGGGGTGGAGAGAGCATTTTGGAATTAACCTGGGAGTCTTTCTAAGTTACATGTCCTTTCATATAACTGACGAAAAAATGTTTTCTTTCGTTCTCTAATCGAAGAAATAAAAAAATTAGACGACAGGGAAATATTCTCTTCCTTCTCAAATTTTTCAAGGATTATTGACAAAGATATAGGCAGCATAAATCAGTGCACACTATTTTGGACTCCAGTTTGGCAATACATCAAGAACTTTGAAACATTCTTTTTCTTTGACCAAATAATTCCATTTTATGGAGTTTGTCCCAACAAAATAGTTTGAAATATGAACCCTGGTTTAGCTATTCATCTTATCATTACTTGTAATGATGATAATTATATACTCCATATGCCAAATAAATGGAGCAACATGTAAAAAAAAATTAAATTAAAAGTAAAAAATAAATTACATGGACTTTGGGAGAGTCTGAGGGGAGGCTGGTGGGAGAGGGGTGATCAGGCAGGAGTATGTGTGAAAAGGTTCCTCAGGTGACTCTAATAGTCTTACTTGTTTCAGAATCATTTTTACAGAAAATAGAATAAAAAGAATTTTCCTTCATTTCAATCTATTTTGTTAATGATTTTTCCTCCAAAGTTTGCTTCACTTCTCACATGGCCATACTTTCCTTCTGCAGAGTAGGTTGTTAAGGAAATCGCTGTAACAATTTACTCAGTAGAACTGTCTTAGCCAAGTCTAAAAGGTTCTTTTTTTTTCTCAATTTCAAAAACTCTATTAATTTGCGGTGATAAAAATCTTTCTCATCTTGAGAGTTCAGTGAAAAAAAAAATTCAAGAAATATATGATTGCCAAAAACTGTGGTAAATTCCCTTTTGTGTTGCTGCACAAGTAGGAATTTACCCCAACCAGACCTCCCATGCTTAGGGACTTTCCTCAAACCCCTTGACTTTTTAAGATTATGAAATATGCTCTGGGTACAGCCCTCTCAGAGCCCACACCCTCCCACTCCAGGAAGAGACAGAACATCTGTTCTTCAGCTCTCTGGGAAAGTATATTTAATTACTGGATGCTCTCCTTTTCAAAATGGTGCTGGCTTTTTTCTTCCCTCCTTTTGTTTTAAGCCTCTGGGGCACAAACAAAACAAAATAATCCCTTCGATGTTTAAATCAGATAATAGCATGTGCATCAACGAAAATAACAGCTAATAGCATAAAATCGGGTCTTCTAGACCTGCAGAGAATCAAGAGTCAGGATCAGGCATTGCTCCTCTCAGCATCCATGAAATACATTTACCTCAGGAGACTTCTAGAAGCAAGGGTGTGCTGAAAACGGGACAGTGTGGAAGCAAAGGAAGACGATGGGATTTTGCAAATTTGAGGAACCCACAACGTTCAGCTTGGGTGTCTCAATCCCGGCACGATCTATCAGAAAACTGCACACGTGCATGTGCACACGTGCGTGTGTGAGAGAGAGAGAGAGTGAGAGAGAGAGAAGAGATACATTGGAAGAGATGCAAGCAAACGAAGCACGTGAGTCTTCTTCCTGAGAAGACGACATCTTCCACGTCATGGTACGAAAGACTGAAAAAATGAGAAGCAGGGATTTCACTGGATTCAACCTTTAAAAAAAAAAAAAAGTTTAAGTAAGTGTGATCCTGGCATCATTCACATTTAAACACCAACCAGGGACCAATATCACCAGCCTTTGTAAGAATTTTGTTATTCCAGATTTGTAATTTTCCTACGGTCTTATTTTTCTTAAGTCCTGTTTTTCTAAAAACCAGCAAAAGCTAGCCACAAAGAAGTCTGCTTTCGTTTTAGCAAGAGCAGAAGAGGAATAATGGAAACACTCTCCAATTTCAATTCCGTTCAAGGGTGATTTTTTGAACCACTTCTAAGCCAGAGTCCCTGCCCTCATGAAGTGGACATTTATCGGAGAGATACGCAATCAAAAGACACAGTCGTTCCGTTGGGAGGGGCAGATCAGGGAAGATTCCCAGAGAAGTGATGTTCACACATGGTTCCCAAGCTCTCAGAATTTCCAGGGAAGCCTTTGACACTACGCGTGCCTGGATCTCTCTCTCTCTCTCTTTCTCTGGATCTTTGAAATCAGCATCTCTAAGAGAGGACTGTCTGTTCAAGTTTTCCCCAGGAAACATGGAAGCAGTAGTCTGACCCTGGTTTCCAAGAGGAGAAGAACAACGAAGAACATCTAGGAGGCTGGAGGTGAGACGAGCACGTTGGAGGGAGAACTGAGAACCGGATGGGCGTGCTTGGCACTTAGGGAGCAACTCGGGCTTAGCTGGCTGATCAAACTGGAGGACGGAAACAGCCAGATCAGGAAGGATTTTGTGTGTACTGTACTGTCTGGGGGGGTGGACTTCACCCCAGGACAATACATGGATGAACGGGAGCACAGGAGACGGGGGCGGGGGTCTGGGGACTGCGGGAATAAAGCTGAGAGATGTCAGGAGCCATGCCAGATCCACGCCCCTATCAGCGGCTCCAAGCAACCAAGAACCACTTCCGCTGCCTCTGTTGCACTGTTTATCCCCCGGCTCTTCCCTTCCGTCTACACCCCACACGATTCACCAGTGGGGAAAAGAGATGAGATGGAAACATCCATGTGGTTTAGGATCGACTGATCCACCTCCCCTTTCTCATGTGCACAAACAGAAATGTACACAGCTTCACCCAAGGAGAACGGATGCCGCCCTCCATCATTTCCACCAAACCTCTCTAGGCTGCCCGGTGTGACTTCTTTCTCTACTTAAGGCTACTTAAGAGGCTCCTTTTAGCTGATCTCACTTGTAAATACACATCATGGTTGGTTTGAGTCTCTCCCTCTGACGCTGGTGATTGGCTCTAAAACCCCCCATAGGATGATACACATCTTGTCCTCCTGGTCACATGACCAGGTTCTCAGGGTGCGAATCTCCTCCCTGGTTTCATTAGAGAGTAGTGATGTCTGTCGTAAGCATGTGAGTGGACGCAGCAAGGAGGAACGGCTCTATCACAGAGGTCGGGTTGGTCCAGTCTTTGTCTTCAAGTGAGAGCCGGCCTGACCTGTCCCCGCAGGTGCATCAGTGCAGCTTAACTGGCAAAACTGGAAATCAGGAGCAGACGTCAGTGGGAAGATTTAATGAAAACATTTAGTGGTAACAGGTCAAGAGGTGGATCTTTTAAAACCACACATTCTTCCCCCAGCCTCTGTTTACGTAAATATACTTGTGCTAATAAGAAGGGAGGTTTCCCTAAGCAGAGGAAATGAGAGATGAGAGGAAAATAACCCCTCGACAATAGAGATTTTTATCTTTATCAGTAACCACAGAGAAAATAAACTGTACTGGGGAGGATTAGGGCATCCCTCCTTCATCCATCCGGTGGGTCTGTAAACAGCACTGTTGTTGAAAGCATCACCCAGTGTGGAGAATCTCAGCTTAATGTAACTGCAGACATTTTCCAACAGGCCACTGCCTTGTCCACACGGCTGCCCACAGCTGTTTCGACGTTCTCGACTTTAATAAGCCTTCATACGTTGCTGTGGGGAAAGCTGGGGGGCAAAGATGAAGAGGAGTTGCCAGAGAATGACTGACCCCAAACTTTGTTTTCTACTCTGAGTCTGACCCAGACAAATGATTTGAACCCCAAATCAAAAGAAAATCCAGAAATCTCCATCTCCCCTACTCAGAAATTGTTTCTCTTAAAGCGCTGTCCGTATGTTGGAAAGAATATTCAGAGGTTGAAACTATCTAATAAAAGTCATTATCAAGATCTAGAAATTAATTTTGGTGAAAGGAAGATTTAACACAACAAATGATTTTGCAGAGTATGTAGAAGTGTCTTTGCGTTAGGTTCTTGTTTGGGAAAGAAAAATAAAATCCTTAAAAATGAATTGAGTTACCATTCTAATGCTGTGGTTTACTATGCTGAATGAAGCCAAGATCCAGATTAAAAGGAAAGCAATTTAAAACACAAGTCTAAAAGATGAGCTCATAACTGAACTTTCTAAAAAAAGAGAAAACCTTTCACAATAGAGGCATCCCAGTTTTGAGCTATTCTTCCCAGGAGAGGGAAAGAAAAATAGAGCAATAAACAGAAACAGAGAGATACCGGGGGGAGAGGGAAGCCAGAATATTCCGTTTTCCATGGACAGGTAGCTCGTCTGTGTCTCACACCCCACCTGAACCCAAATGCTGCATGTATAAGTGAGACAGAATAATAGCCCTTTCCTTGGGTGTTTGACATAGTCTAAAGCTGTGACTGTGGATTCAGAAACATCTGTCTTCTGCATCCATCATCTGTCTGGTCTACCTTAGACTACAGTCTTGGGTGGAACTAAGAGCTCTAGTCATGCGAGATGATGCCTCCAGGGGAAGGAGGTGAGAACACAGAAATATTAAGACACCATCAGAGAAACGATTCAAAAGCCAGCAGCTGACACTGTTTAGTCTCATCGACATACAGAGACTGCATAATCTTAAAAGTGAACTATGAAAGAAGTTAAGGGCCTGCTTAAGGCAAATGTTGGCAAGTATCACAACCAGACCACTTAGGCTACTTCTAAGATTCCAGTGGACGTGAGTTTGTGGTCGAGAAGGCAAGAGGATTCCTCAGGACCCAGAGTTCAGCTTTTCCTAGTCTGGTGTCAAACCCAAGCAGGGCATGAAAACTGATTTTTATAGAGTCCAAGGCACTAACAGTATATAAAGTTTTATAATCTGATTTCGACAACACGATCCTTGCTGTGTAAATTCTCATTCTGCTGAGAATGCAGAATGGAAGACACTGAATGTGAGGGGAAAGTCTAGACCTGCTCAGGGACAAGGGGTTAAAAAGTTGATACGGGTAATTACTTAGGCAGTAAGCCTAAAAAATTCAATATCAAAATCAGGGCTGGTTCGAAAGAGATAACCCAGGGCGCTAGGGAGACCAGAGGGGCAGGTGAGTCGCAACTGCCTCGCCTCCAACATTTCAGTGCTGTGGGATCTTGCTAAGTTTTCTTATGAAATCAAAGAAAGGACGGATTTCTGTGAGCTGCCCCTTCATGCTGTCCTTACAGCAAACATTCTGCAACATCAAGGCAATCATCTTCCTTTTTTGGCTCGAAAAGCAGATTAAGTACATGTGACTGAAATAAAAAAATTCAACTTCACTAATGACCACGCCCCCAAAGATCTGCTGATGTAAATAAGTAAGCAAAGTATTAATTCTGACTCCGCACAATGATCGACCCCCCCCCAAATAATGTATCTGCTGATATAAATAAATAAACGAGGTATTAATTCTGACTCTGCACTTAAGACACATTCTGCGTTAACACTGCTCTTCGCTTATTTTATTCATAATTATTCAAAATCATCCAGAGAGGCACAGAATGATTTCCATGGCAATTTCATGGTCCTGACTTCAAAGAAGTCATTATTTTCTGAGATTCACCCAACAGCAAGAATGACAAAATCACAGAACTGCTTATTTCTAGTGCTCTGCTTGGCAGGTGACCCAGATGGGTGACTCTGTGACACGGACGAGCACTTCATTTTGGATCCTGAGACCTGGCTCAGGGCCCCAGCTCCACCCCCTATTTTCAGTGAGGCATACTTTTGACTTGTTTTATTTCTATCCCCTTTAAAACCATATCCCGTCGTTTCTCTTCTGAAATTCTTCAATTTTTGCCATTAAGCATTTTTACTGGGCTCTCTAGAATCATGCTTCTATGAAACATTGATAGGCTAAAGATTACAATTTCAAGCTACCTAACCATTGCGTAAATACGGCCTGGAAGGAGATAACGTAGTGCTTCACGTACAGTTATGGAAAAGAATGCCTAACGCCAAGCAGAGTGTAGGTGGCCTGTTTCTATGAAATCAATATTTGTGCATAATTTAAACAAAAAATGTACTACAAAGTTTATCATGAATAACTAGTTATTCCCTTCCTCACACCTCTTTCCACTGAGTCCTACTGCCCAGTGGCAAGAGCTTCAGCTTTTTAGCTGATTCTTCTGATACTTGCTTCCATTTTTCTAAATACTATGATTAAATTCAGACCTGATGTATCAGTTCCCTATTAAAACAGGGGAGGCTTTAATTCTTTATACCAATAAATACACACACACACACACACACACAGAGTCTCTGTTCCCCACCATCCTCCCATAACATTATATAATAACTTTGTTACTCTGTGCAATTATTGTTTCCAGCTGAATCACACAGTGAATTGTGACAACATTTCCCTTCTTGGTATAATTTTTTTTCGGTTCATAGTTGCCTCTGTTTGGTTTGTTTGATTGGTTTTCTATACCCCATCACTCAATCATTCTTTGATAGAGATGGGGTCTCCTAACACGGCCACAGGCGTCATAAATTCTAACCCTTTTTTGATTCACGTCCCTGGAGCCTTCTCTGTCCTGCTCTAATCTCTTCTGGTTTCACTATGCACGGCTGCAGTTTTGTGCCTTCTCTTCATCATCAACCCGGGAACTTCTTTTCTCTCTCTTTTGCACCTGATGCACAACTTCCTGATCTTCTATCTTTCTCTTTACTCCTTTGTCTTCCTAGAACAATCTTCTAGTGGCTTCTATAGAAAAGACACAGGGAAGGTCACTATTTGAGACTTTAATATGTCTTTAAAAATCCTCACTTTCATTTGCTAATCTGACTTGCTCAAGAATTTCAGGTTGGAAAACATTTCCTTTACAGTTTTAAAGGCATCGTAATACTGTTTTTCCAGTTTCCACTGTTGTTACTAAGAAGTCTGGTGCAATTCTAAAATTCAATTTTGTGTGCGTGTGTGTGTGTGTGTGTGTGTGCATGTGTTTGGTTTGGTTTTGTGGGGTTTTTTGTTTTTCTTTTCGCTATGCGGGTCTCTCATTGTTGTGGCCTCTCCTGTTGCGGAGCACAGGCTTCGGACGTGCAGGCTCCACGGCATGTGGGATCTTCCCGGACCGGGGCACAAACCCGTGTCCCCTGCACCAGCAGGCAGTCTCTCAACCACTGCGCCACCAGGGAAGCCCTTGTCTTTTTTTTAATCTGTAGAAGCTTCTGAGGTTTTCTCTTTATTCCTATTGCTCTAGAATTTCATAATGAGTCTTGGGTGCTTTGTTTTGTCTGATTTTTGGTTTTTTTTGGTTTTAGCTTATTATTTTGGAATCTTAGTGTAGAAACTCATGTCCTTCAGTTTTAAAATATTTTCTTGAATCATATCTTTGATCATTTTCTCCCTTCTTTCTTCTCTGTTTCTCTTTCTGGAATTCTTATCAATTAGATATTTTACTTACTGGATCAAGCCTCTACTTTTCTTATCTTTTTCTCCTTTTATAAGGATAAATGTCATCTTCATTCTTCTTCCACTTTTTGAACAATTTTCAACTTTTTGCCTTTCTATTAAATATTTTATTTTTACTATTGTTTAATTTCTAAAAGTTCTTTCTAGTTTTCTCATTGTATACTGTTCTTATTTCATAAATACAATATCTTCCTTCTCAATATGAAGATAATAATTATTGGGGCATTGTTTTGTTTCATTTTAGTTTTCTTTTCTTCCCCACATTGCTGTGTTTTTTCATATTTTTTTCTTTCTTTTGGTTTGTTTTACCCTTTATGTGGGAGTCTCTCCTAAGGAACTGGTGGTTCTTAGCCGTCACTCATTTAAGAAAGAGGAACTAGAGAGCTAACTATAAGCTCAGGGTGCCTCCATAGGGCTTATGAGCTTTGCATTTGAGGGCAGAACAAGGACCAGCAATTTTAAAGGATGATCCCAAATATCAACATCAACAAGTCTTTTTTCCTGGAACCTACAATTTCTCTAGAGAGAAATCCTCCAGTCTCTAGTTACTGCAAGGGTGCTGGGGACCTCGGCAGAGGAGGGAGCTGGGGGTAGGGAGGTACGTCTCTCAGTAAGACATAGTCATGGAATCTCCCAGCTCTCACTTCTGCAACGTACCCGCCATTAGCTGCCTTGTGAGCATGGAACTAGAGTCTCTGCTCCAGTTTCTACAGAGACTCTGCCTGCCCCCTGCTCAGGTCAGGAAGAATGAGAGAGAGAGGAGACGGGGTTCTAACTACTCCATAAACAGAATTTCCAGCTTACTGATTACCTTTTCTGCCAAATCTTGAGCCAGTCCCAGATCCTATGAGATAATAAAAGGACTCCTTATTGCCATTTCTCTCTGGAGGCACAGAAATTTCAGATGAGTCTCTTTTCCTTTCCCCTCTGCTTTCCATCCTTATGAAATGTCACTGATACGTCTCGTCCCCTCTGTGCCATCTCTCAGTCTGTTTGTCCTTTGATCTTTTTTTTTTAATAATTGAGTTTTTTTTTTTTAAAGATTTTTTTGATGAGGACCATTTTTAAAGTCTTTATTGAATTTGTTACAATACTGCTTCTGTTTTAGTTTTTTGGCTGCGAGGTATGTGGGATCTTAGCTCCCTGACCAGGGATCAAACCCGCACCCCCTGCATTGGAAGGTGAAGTCTTAACCACTGGGCTGCCAGGGAAGTCCCTGTCCTTTGATCTTAAACCTCTTAAAATTATTTACTGTCAGCTTTGAAGCACTTTGGAGGGAATACAGCCAACCACGCCTGTTCAGTACACCTCGATGTTGAATAATGGTAAGTATTTTACTATTGTTATCATTATTAATACATAATAAAGTTATTAGTTCGTATTACTATTATAATAACCACTGCTCATGTCCTCTGGCCACTGTGAATCTAAAGTAATTTAAAAAGAGAAGGGCTATTGGTGAAAAGTCAGAACCTGGAATATTTTGTGTGTCTCAGCCTGGCTCTGAACAGCTCAGGGGTAGAAAGTTCTTTCTCCTCCCTCTCAACTGAATTGTACCTTTTCAGTGGCTTTCCCCAAACTCTCTGGGTTCCTTTCCTCCAGTCACTTTTTAATAGACCCCCGACTACACTGTGACCTCCCTGTGAACACTTTGGCTCCTGGCAAGTCCTTCTCTCACAAACCCACCTTAGTGTTTCCACATTTCCTTCACTTCTCCCTGGTTCCACTTGCCCCGGATGGCTTTCTCCTTGTCAGGTCATCGGCGGGATCTCGATAATTCGGCTCACAGAGCACTGACCCAGCAAGGCATAACTGAACTTCAAATTAAGTCCTTTAATTGTGGCATGTGGTCCTGAGCTCCTCAGAGAAAAGGCTCCACGTGGAGGGGAACATAATAAAGGAAATAAGATCAAACAATGGCTTCTCAGAATGTTTCCAACGATTCCACACACAAGCAGTGAAGGAAAACTGGGCACGTCCAAATCAGGGGGGTGAGAACCCAGGGTGCTCTCTGACCTGAGCTTATAGAGGAAGCACGGCAGGAAGGCTGCACGAGGGCCGCGGAGACCTCACCTCTGTCCAGGATCACACAGATGGAGAAAAATCGGGACGGCTGCTCCCCTTCTTAACCTGGAGCTGTTCGTTGCGACAAGCCAAAATCCCTTCTTTGCCTGGAATATGAATTATTGGCAATCTCCCCATCTACCTTTGAATACAGGGACTCAAATTTCTGAAGAAAGCGTCGATTTCCATTCCTGTGTCTTTCCATCTTTCTCCCTAAGTACTGCATCATCTTCCTGCAGAGGGAATTGGAATTCTGGTTGCAAATGAGATCTCTGCTCTTTTGAAGGCTTCCCCTTGCCTTCGGGACTCTTCAGCTCATTTATTTATGTATATACTGCAAAGATGTCAGCGCCCTAAAAAAGTCTGTCATGCACTGAAACTTCTGGTTTTATGTAGGGGCTTTCCGCTCTGGAGTGAAAGGACAGAGAAAAAACATGAAGAAATATCAAAGGCAGGACAGCAAAAGTACAGCACCTTGAGGTGACATGAGCAGAAGGGTAACTGTTTGACAACTTTCTTTCTACCAAGAGACCATACTGCAAGACCAACCTAGGAAAAGATACACAGTGAATTATGCAAGTATGTGAGTAAGGTTCAATAATGGAATAATTTAAGTGAAGATACTGTGGGCCGAAAACTCCTGAATTGTAACAGTTTAATACAAAGAAACACTGGCAAAATCTCAAGTTAGAAATCCCTGGTTGATTCAACTCTCCATTCCCACTGTCCCTCAGCAAACCTCCCAGTGAGCTGACGAGCTTCGCCAGTGCCACAAAAGGTTTTGCTTTAATAGAAGATTGTTTATCTTGGCTGCTAAAATTTCGTATGTCATCTCTGACCTTTACTTGGGTTGAAAAATACTGAATTCACAGAAGAGATAAGAAAACTCACCCTTCAGAATAAAAGAAAGAAAATACATTTTGATTCATCAGATACTTCATAGAAAGACTGAAGATGTGCACGTTCTTTAAATGTCCCCCACACCGCTGCCTCCCCAAAACTTACTCCCCGAAAAGACTGAACAAGAGGAATTTATACCAGCCGCAGACCATTCAGGATTTGGCCCCTTCTTTTTAAAAATAAAGCAGCCTCTTTTGCCCAATCACAACACTGAGTTAATTAGATTTTTCACCATTAATATCCAATTGTGAATAAAGTAATAAAAGTAACAGCATAGGGGCTTCCCTGGTGGTGCAGTGGTTAAGAATCCGCCTGCCAATGCAGGGTTCGAGCCCTGGTCCAGGAAGATCCCACATGCCTTGGAGCAACTAAGCCCGTGCGCCACAACTACTGAGCCTGCACGCTAGAGCCTGCGAGCCACAACTACTGAAGCCCGTGTGCCTAGAGCCCATGCTCTGCAACAAGAGAAGCCCACGCTTGCCGCAACGAAGACCCAACATAGCCAAAAATAAGTAAATAAATAAATAAATAATAACAGCATATTTTATCCCAGAAGTGACTTTCAAATAATTCTTTCATCAACAATTTTTTTCTGGTAAATATGGGATCTTTATAATTTCTGTAGGAAAATTGAAGTAATTTATGTAAAGGAAAGTTTAGACAGTTTAATCAGTTGGGAGAACCATAGCCAATGGAACAAAATGGAAGAAAAAAGTGATAACTTGGGGGGAGGTATTTCACTAACTAGCCCTCAAAAATACCAGTATGGCCGAAGGTTCTTTATCTTCCCCAAAGCAATGACTTTAAGATAATATTTTAAAGCTTGCACCGCACATGCAAGGATGCAGCTGCTGGGCTGTTTTTCTTGGCAAGCACTGGGATCCTTTGTGGGTATTGAATAAACTTGACCTTCGGGGCTGAGCAACTCTAGAACGAGGCTGTTGGATGGTTCTCCTGAGAGTTCAAACACTTGAGTGAAAAGGTATGTATAAAACTCTTCTTGTTTGGATGCAAGGAAATATGGACACTTAACCAGGTGTGAAAACATGGCTGAGCTTCTGTAAACGTGGTGTCGGATGTCACCGGTCTCAGTAGGTGATGGGAAATGAGCCTCCCCTAGCTGCAGACTCTTGGCAGAAAAACTCAGCTCCCCCGTCTGCACCAAGAAGGGACCATCTCTACCTTGTGGACCATCTCTACCTTGTGGACCATCTCTACTTTGCGGACCATCTCTACTTTGTGGACCATCTCTACTTTGTGGTTTCCTTGGGGCTTTCAATCAGGAGAACATTCCTTTTCTCTTTCTGATGTTTCAAGTTTGGTCCAGGTCAGTAAGCACCTGAAGCTTACTGGACAGCAAACAATAAGCTTCATCAGCCTCCTGGCGAGTGAAAATGCTCTCAGAGCCTCAGCACTCGAGCCTCTGGCGCTTTCCTATTCAAGATAAGCCTAGATAATATCTGGGATCAAATGCAGTGGATGAGGTTTGAAGTGCCCCAAAGCTTAGTCCTTTGTGTTTTTTTTAAAGAGAACTCAGTCCAGTGACACTCGTAAAAGTGGACCACTTAGCTTCCTCAGCAAAAAGCTTCCGTTTTTAATAAAGTTTCCTTTAGAGCCAACAACTAAAGGTATCAAGAAATGTCTGCAGCAAAATGTGTTGCTCGTGGGACGCTAAGAGGCAAACAGCTGAAAAACACAATCTTAACATATGTAGACGTTACTCAAGTATTTCATCTAAGGAGGGCTGAGAGAAATGGAAAGAACAGTTTCATAGAAATAAACAATCCGTAAGGAAATCCTGGTGACCCTTTCATACGCACAGCGTCCGTGACTTTCTTTGGTCAATTTACTTAGTTCAAGTTGCTATTCACAAACAAAAAGAAGACATTAACCATTTTATTTTTACCTATTGTTGCTAAGATTAAATCCATAATTCTAGGGTTCTTTTCTTGATCTTTATAAACGACTAGGTGGCCAAGTCACTCTGTATGGTTCCTCACGCAGACCATTTACAGGAGATGATCCCTTGTGCTGATTACCAGGGCATCTTTCAGGGCAGTGGAGTCAGAGTCACTTCAAGATGTGTTTTATCTCATTACTCATCCTTAACTGATAGATGGCAACATGCGCACTGAGTTATATTCCTTGTTAAAGGGCTGAGAGTCTCCTTTTTCTAGACGTGGTCTCTAAGTCCCTGGATGGAACAATAAGGGAAGATCTGAGTCATCCCGTTAAGAGGGTGACTTGTTTCGGTCAACGTAGCCACAAAGCTCATTGCCCAGAAGACATCCTCCCTGTGGCATCTGACTTGCGTGGTCCTTGTCTGGCTCTCCCTTTTAACTTCTGCATAAAGTCTTGCAGGCACAACTTCCTCCTGATTCTGCCTCCTCTGGCTAGCTCTGTTCCCCCACCCTGCCCGGCCCCAAGGTCTGCTCTGCACATGAGGCTCCCCACAGCGAGGCAGGCAACGGTGGCCTCATCGCTACTTCATGATGGTGGCGAAGCACGTTGCCATAATGTAGTGGGTAACCACAGCAAAGCGAATGCCATTTCTGTGGCCCAGGGGGGCAAACCAAGGAATAACACCTGTCCTGGTCAAAATCTGCCTGCCAGGGGATGTTGGAGGTCAATGTAAAGTGAGTTTGTGTTTTAGACAGAGCTACGGCACGCTGGTTCGAGAACAATACAGTGTCGTTAGGTCTCTAGCAAATAAAAATGTTTCAATTAAAATAGATTCAACTGTTTCCATATTATGGGTTACAGGAAAGTTGGAAAGAGCTGTATGAAGAAGGCAACCCTTGAGCAAGAATTTGAAGAAAAGGCAGAATAAGGATGCGTCACGCAGGGGTGTGAGAAGAAGAAATAGTAGCAGCAAAGGGGAGGTGGCCGCAGGGGGAGGGGGGAGGAGAAAAGCTGGGAAGGCAGCTGGAGGGTCTCACGTTGGTTGGTCTGACTTCCATGCTGAAGTGGGTAGGCTGTTCTGCAGACAAAGGGGAGCCCCTGACGGTTTCTGAGCAGGAGATTGTCATAATCAGAGCAGGATCCTTAGGAAGATGAATCCGACCACACAGGTGGGATGGAGGTAGGAAGGGCAAAGCAGACGGCAGCTGGGAGGCTGGCGCACTAAAGCTTAAGAGAAGTGAAGGTCTGAGTCAGCGGGGACAGTGGGGCTGGAAGTCGGGGTCAGAGGATGTGTCAAAGACTTGGATATGAGTTGAACCTGGGGGCTGAGAAAAGAACTGCAGAGTTACTCTGAGGTTCCCAGCCCAAGTGACCAGGATGGCTATGTCACCGAGGATGGACCCGGGGATCCTGTCCTAGATGTTTCATTTGAGGGGACAACCAGACATCCAAGTCCAGCCTTGAAGACACAGGCCTGCAGGAGAGAAAATAGCCAAGAACCAGAAATGGTGATGTGTGTGTGGCGGGGGGGCGCTGGGGGAGAGTCTGCATAATGTTGGAGCCCAGGGTCAACGGCAGGGTGCTGCTTACCTCCTAAGTATCAGTTACTTAAATGAATGAGAGGGAGAAAGGGAGAAAAACACGAATATATATTCATTAGCCCCACTTACAGCAAAGATGGAATCAATGAAATTCAGATACAAATAAAGGTTGGCGAGCATAAAAGACCTGAGGAAGCAGGGGCTCTGAAAATGCTGAGTTAAACTGAAGCCATTCCTGCCATCTAGAAATTACTTAATAAAATTGGCATAACTTGATGTAATTATATAATAGAGCATAACTTGCACTAATGAATTATAATAAACACTCACAAAATCCAAGAATATTTTTTAAGGTACCAAAGAGTACTGCTCTGTTCAATAAATTATGTAATCAAAATCGACCTATGGCATTCTTCCGAAA
This sequence comes from Aethalodelphis obliquidens, assembly GCF_003676395.1. Classification (NCBI taxonomy): domain Eukaryota; kingdom Metazoa; phylum Chordata; class Mammalia; order Artiodactyla; family Delphinidae; genus Aethalodelphis; species Aethalodelphis obliquidens. The sequence goes on along the minus strand of NW_020837967.1, from coordinate 9,900,484 downwards.
ACAGTGGTATTTCTGAATCTGAGAATCCAGGCACCCTGTTGCCAGAAGTGGCTCATTACATGGGATGTCCAATCTTTTGAATCTCTCATTGAGAACAATGCTTCAGGTCTTCAACTGCTGTAAATAGTTTTGTTTGGGTATTTTTTTCCCTCCTGAAACTAGCAGGATGTTATAGCAGTGAAGTTGTAGACAATGGTTATTTCTTCAAACAGTTGATTTTTTTCTCATTTCTTGAGAGGTTGGGTGTTAGTGGAAGATAAGTGTGTGTACGTGTCCAAAAAACTGTCAGGAGCAGAGAAGAAATGCGGAACTGTACTAATATTAACAATTTGTATTTCTACAGCATCCTCACTTGAAAGAGCTGAGGATGGTTTTAGAACTATGTCATACCACCAGCGTAGATGGAAAACAAGATGGTCTTCATGTTAGAGATTTTTGAGCTTGGTCAATAAAACTTTCTCTACCAATAAACTGTATTACTGAGATGTCAACTCTTGGGCTTCCCTGGTGGCACAGTAGTTGATAGTCCGCCTGCCGATGCGGGGACACGGGTTCGTGCCCCGGTCCGGGAAGATCCCACATGCCGCGGAGCGGCTGGGCCCGTGAGCCATGGCCGCTGAGCCTGCGCGTCCGAAAAAATAGGGCTGAGCATGTTTAAAAGATTGCAAGGGAAGGGAAGTAAGATCGGCTACTAAGCTGCTCTGTGATGCCACCAGGACCACACTTTTCTTTTTTTTTTTTGCGGTACGCGGGCCTCTCACTGTTGTGGCCTCTCCCGTTGCAGAGCACAGGCTCCAGACGCGCAGGCTTAGCGGCCATGGCTCACGGGTCCAGCCGCTCCGCGGCATGTGGGATCTTCCCGGACCGGGGCACGAACCCGTGTCCCCAGCATCGGCAGGCGGACTCTCAACCACTGCGCCACCAGGGAAGCCCAAGACCACAGTTTTAATTGTACTTGGTGGATGAACTAATTATGGTCAGAGAAAATTAGCGCTGGCGCTGCAATGAACAACACGTTTTTTCTAGGACACACAGCACACAGGTGACATCCTTATGCAATTCAAGTGTTTCTTCAAGGGTTTGGAAAGATGTTTAAACCAAAAGAGTTCAAGACAAAGCGGAAGGGGAAAAAAAAAAAGATTATCTGTCTGTAATTGTGAAGGTAGAGAGGTGAGCAGGAAGTGAAGTTCAAAAGAGGTAGAATAATGCCTCCAAAAGACAGCAATATGTGGGAAGGAGCAATTAACTGAATCAGTCTGTTAAGACTCAGAACAGTCTGATAGAAAGACTACGTAATATCCTGATTCCCGAGTTAGGATCCCAAGTCTTCCGTGTGATGAATAATTAAAGCCAGCTCAGGGGAAATGGGTTCTTTAATTTGTATATTCAAAAGGGGCAATGCAGTTAACCCTCTGACCTTTGTCCAAACTTTCTTTTGGGGAAGGTAAATTATTTAAGATCCTCAAAAAAAAAAAAAAAATGTTTGGAAGCATTCTATGTAACCACGACGAACTTGAGGTTCTAATGAAAGGACCAGGAAACAGCCTTCACTTCCCAACGTGCAGCCAACCACATCCTACCCAAACCCCGAAGTCTGTCTTTGAATACTCAACCACTAGCCTCGCCATGAACTTCAGGAAGTCTTACCGACAATGATATTTCTGGTTTTTCTATTTCTTCCTCCATTTTGTTACCCGACAGGTATACTTTCGGGCACGCATACCCATACACTCATGCCACCAGTAGCAGGAGGCCAGTCCCGCTATAAACAGATACACATGAGCCCTGGCCTGGGGAGAGCTGTGGGCACCAGGGCATCCTCTGTCCAGTGAGTCACTAGCACAGTCACGTTGAATGTGGAAGAGTATTTGATTGTTTTATGCAGTTTTCAAACTGGATAAGCCCCCCCGCCCCCCGCCAGCTCTGGGAAGATGAGTTATTCAAGCTTTATGACTAAGAACACAATAAGTGGGAAAAAGCCACTGAAGTGCATGGAGAGAAAGAAATGAAAATTAAAAAGTTTCCTTTTTTTAAAGGGGGATTTTATTCTCCACTTCCAGGAATAGTCAAGGGTTCTTCTCTCCCCACGATAGGGAGAAGGTATGCATAAAGTGGCCGCAGGGTTAGGAAGAAACAATGGAGGATGCATTGCATTGTTGGTGGGGCTTGGGTGGGGCGAGGGAAATATACCAGCTGGGAGGAAACAGCTGAAGGGCACCTCCAGGGATAGTCTGTGAATGAGGGTACCACGTTGAGGACAGCTGAGAGCAAGGCACTGGCAGAGGCCAACACCAAAGGCATAAAGAGCCCAGGGAGCAGAAGGCCCAACATCCACAGGATCACCTGTCATCAGGCCTCGGGTGGTGGGGGCGGAGTAGGGCCTCAAGCCCCAGAGATTCTCATTTGGCAGGTCTGGGATGAGGCCAGTACATCTGCATGTCTAACAACCGCCCTGGTGGTGGTGTCAGTGCTCCTGGCACTGTTGACAGACAAGTTCTGCAAGAGAGCTTGGTTACTATGGAGAACTACGATGGGAAACCTGGTGTCCACGTGCCTTAAATGGGCAGTGCAACAGCATGTTCTGTTAGGCCTCTTAGCATAGGATGATGTTAACTTGCTCACCACTGGGATGCACCACAGTGTCCAGTGGGACCCAAGCTCCCAAGAACCAAGGAGAGGGCTCATTGGTTGTTTCCGTCCCACAGAGTCATCTCTGCCACAGGGGAAAGTTTTGTTCAAATATATACACAGCTTTTCGAGCCCTTCTCTAAACTAATGGAAAGCCTCGTTATTCTGATTCTACTTCTTCGTGTTCTCAGTCCAAGAAATCCCTACATATTAGATGAGGATTTTTTTTCCTCCCCTTCTTCACCAGCAATGGTTTGTATCCAGGCCTATTAAAAGTCCTTGGAGACATCTGAACACCTGCCCAGAGAACCGAGAATCATATGAGCTCTGGAAAGAGCCGATATTGCTCAACACATTGGGTGTTTGGTGTTGAACTTGACTTAGTGGGGACGGGCTCAGGTGCTCTCCACAGGAAATTACGGTAATACACACACTACATTTAACTGAAAAAGTGACTCCCAGACAGTTATATTCCATTTGGCCATCTAGAAATTGTGTCCCCAGGTGATCTGAGTGAGACAGCCACTTTAGCTATTGGTTCAAAAGCCTCACTTCCACTGTAAAACCGTTTCAGCACTTGATCATTAAATTTAAAACATCAAAGAGGATTTGCAAATCTGGAAAACATTTTTGAAAAATTTAAATGAGGTGTCACTTTGGCAGTGTAAATGGCATGAACTGTTTGATTTTCAACTATTTACAGATGTATGTGACTCTGAGATTAATGCCTATATTTTCCAGGAGAAATTGTGTAGGCAAAATTTTGACCAAATTGGCCTGAAAGAATAAAATTAGTTTAAATATATATACGGTGGAACTATTCTCCTATCTATAGTATATGTCTCTTTGTGTATATGAGAAAAGAGAAGCATTTTTTCAAATCTGTCTTGTTTTATAGCTCTTGATACCAGAAATTCTGCATCAGAAAACTGAAGAATTTAATGTTCTATCCTCATTTTTGCTTGGAATTCCTGAGTCCCAAAGTTGCCAAATCCTTTCTTTCCTAATTCATATTTATGTTTGAGAACTTTCTTTAAATAACTATTTGGAAATTGGTCACATAAGACAACGCCAAAAGACAATGTGAATTGGGAACATGTCTGGCCCTCCACAAGTCTGGAATTTTCGTCCAATATTGTTTTTCTACTGTAGATTCCAGTAAATGAATGATACTAGGACTCAGAGCTTCAACCCTTGGGGAAAAAAATGGCTAAGAAAGTTCAAGTCTTAGCCCAGAATATATTTGAAAGATTAAGTGTTTTCTGTGACTCACATTTTAGTTATTACTTATGTCACTTCTTACTCCTAAAATGATTTGCTGTGACTTACATAAGTACATACAATACATTTAAAAGCAAGCCAAGAAAATGAGGAAAGAAGAAACAATAATTGCTATAAGTACACTTCACTAGAAGTCTGCTGAGTACTGGGATCTTCATTTTCTAGCAGCCAACCCAAAGAAGGAAACACTCTTTTTGAAACTATTAGAAGAGAAAGCAATTGCTCAAGAGAAGTATAATTGGGCCTGGCACTAAGACCCGCATGAAAAGTTTTACCTGGGTCAGTTTAGAGAGAATTCTCTGTATTCTCAACAGCTGTCCTACATGATATATCATAGCTTATAAAAGACTTCAGTTCTATACATCCCTGAAAACATGCCAATGGCTCAACCCCAGAAGAGAGCTCAATCAGAGAATGCCAAGAGGAGGTCCAGAGAATTCCAGAGCCTTCCAGAGAATCCGCTGTCCCCTCATCTGGTTTAATCCAAGACAATGTGGTCTATTTAGAAAAATGGATGGATTGCATATACTTAAGGCAATTATCCCTAGATATTAGTATCTTGAAAACAAGCCTTTATAAAATGTTGAACAATATCACATAATCCTCCTCCTGCATTTCACTTGGGGAGCTTTAAAAATGCAGTCGTCCTCACGGTCTTCCTGAAACCTCAACCCCTGATCTCAACATTCTCCGTCTTCTCCCCACTCCTGCCCTAGGTCAAGTCATCACTGCATCTCCCCTGGAATTACTGAACTCTAAGCTCCTTCAGTCTTGACACTTTGAGAAGAGTTGAAATAGTTTGGATCGAATTAAGTCGCAGATTTCTAAAGCGCACCTCTGACTTTAGAAGTATGGTCTTCTTTTACCTACCAGAATAAACTGTATCATGTTTGGATCTCACCCTGCCTTTCCAAACATCCTTATCCCGTACAAATTCTGCCCCCTCCATCTCTTTGCCAATGCTCACACTGTTTCCTCCAGTGGAAATACCTCTCTGATCCCAACCGAAATGAAACCTTAATCCCACCCGGCGTTCAAGGCCTGTCAGCTATGTATCCCACAGATCAGTTAGACCAATGTCTTGCCCAAGGCTGGAGTTCAATTAATATTGAGTGAATAAACGAATGCATGAATGTTCATCTCAGAATTTTCTCTTGGCTGCATTAGGCCGGAAAGTCAGAACTTTTTCATTATTGTTAATTAATTTAACACAATCCTTTCGGGGGAAAAGAGTCATTTGGGCCTGCTTTGGCACTTCTTAAAGACCAAAGACAAGAGCTTTCATATGTGGCCCTGCACAGAGAGCCGAAACCTTTCAAGCCACATGTCGTAGCCTCTTAAGGAGACCTTGTTTCCCACCACGAATCAGAGCATCTGCGAGGGGCGAGCCGAGGCATGACACAGGGAAATGCACAGGACAGGAATTTGCTCAAGATCTTGAAACCAGGCAGCTCTGCCAAAGAGCGATAGCTCAGTTAGGCAAGAAGCATGGAGGTTCGCTCTACACCTGCCTACTCTTACGGGTGCAGTGATACCACAGGACACTGTGACTTATCAGAGGAAAATCGCCTGGTAATAGAACAGAACTAGACCTCATTAAGATGAAACAGGCTCTGATATCCTCGAGTGAGATAAAAGAGAATATGAAATTGATGTGGTCAGCATTACTGCCAAGCTGCATTTGAAAAGAATCAAACCAAGTGGCAATTGACAGCGCTTGAGGAGGAAAATACCCACAAATGAAACAGAAGCATGTTGAATATAAACCTTGAGTCTTAAATGCATTAAAATATGACTTTGCATTTGATTTCCTTCCACAGTGAGATCACTTGGAGCAAATCTATGAAAGGAACAAGGAGTGTACACTTAATATGCTCTCGTCAAAGCCCTCCGGCAAAGGGTGGTGGGAAGATTAATTTAATTACCCAACTCTCATCATCTTGAAATAAGTGTGGGCTTGTTTGTAGTGCTGAAAACACCAAAAGTGCTCAGGAAAGGGTGGCGGAGAAGGGCTGGTGATGCTTGACTTGGAGAGGACCATGTCACTGGCCACCGTCCTCAAAGACTCATCACTATTAGATAAAGGTAATGTCAGTTATCCAACCTTGCTTTCAGCCACCTCCCAAAATTTGTAGGTGGGATGGAGGCGTTTGTTTACAGCACCTTTAGCTCATGAGCCATGCAGTCTATACGTACGAATGGTCTTTACACACATGAACGGAAGGTGGTCGTCTTGTTGGTATTGTTGTTGTTTAGTGTTATTTATTGATTAATAGAAGAAAGCTTGGTGATCCATTTTTATTCCAACAAAAATATCTTTGTGCATGATTTCCATACAAATTCTCCCAAGATACTACCCCTTGATCCCACCAGCGGACCATCTCCAACCTTTTATCCCCAGCCTTCGATGTCCCTCGCCACCCTGAGCATATTTCTAAAACAGCCAAAGAGCTGCACCGGGCAAAAGAAGGAGCAGTCAAATGTATTCTGAAGACCCAACCTTGAGGGGCCGGTCAAGGAAGGGGCGGATTCCACTGCTCCCTCCTGGCTCCCACCTGGCTGAGGTGCCTCTTCTTCCTTCTGATTGTCCATTATTTTCCAAGTGAAAAATATATTATTTCTGAAATAACTTGAGGCCATATTGTAAAAAGCATGGACACGTTACTTAGTCTACTTCTTAATTTTAAACACTTCAACGTAGATACATCTAGATGTGGTGAATACTACAGTTTTCCAAAATAAGTATCTTGTTGTTACACTATTTCTGTAGAACAGAATGTGTGTAGAGAATAAATCTTCGGAGAGCGTCATCTTATCAGACACACGGCTCTTCCTCAGCCAACTGTGACAGCAATAATAAAGGGTGGGAAAAGGCAAAGTAAACCCAAAAAGCGCAATATGTGCCTTACAGGGATTTACTTGGAACCGTGACCCATAATAATTGCAAAAGAGGGAACTGTTTTCCTGTCATTTTTTAGAAACCTACCTCATCTGAACGAGTTGATTGAAAATGAAGGAACAACGGACTTTCCTAATTTAAATCTTACTTCCTAAAATAAATAAATTCTTCCAAGAGGGCAAAGGGGCAACATGGTGACAGACAAAACAGTGGCCTGGCGATGCAGGGTTTCAGTTCTGCCTCTGGGTGACAAGGACCCCAGGGGTCAATTAGTGAAACTCTCTGATCCAGCTTCCCTACTTGCAAGGTGAGATTCAACAACTGACTTCTCATAGATTGAGAAAAAGTCACAGTAAGAATAATAACAATAAGATGGAGGAGGAGAAAGCTTCTTTTGAAAAATTCTGAACTTGGTGAATCCTAATTCAAATCACAGCATTTACACTATTTCAAAAAACTTTCTTAAGAGACTTATCCTTCTAGCTTTGACTTTCCTGGAAATTTTTTTCTAAGGAGCATTGCAATGAGCGACAGAGGTTAAAATTTTTTTTTTCTACAATTTGAGACAAAATAAATATGGTGTATGTGCTACATGCAAGGATGAGAGGAAAAGTGAGGAACCTCATGCTGACCCGCTCCAGAACCCTCTGCCAACAATCCTATGAGGTTAGTTCACCAGTTAAGGGGAGATGGCAGAGTCTACTCCAAAAGTGATACTGGGGTCAGAAAACAAGCAAGCACTACAAAAAAATCATAACACTTTAACGTGTACTGTGAAATAGGAACATTTTATTTTCTCTGTGTTTCGCCTACAGCAAACTTCTTTGTTAATGAGTTCCGTGTTTGGGAAGGAGTTTTTGTATGATTTAGAAAAAAATAATGTGAAAACCCCACAAATAGAAGAACCATCGTTTCAACGTTAATATAATTCCCTTCCCCACCCATTTCTCACAATCATCTTGATATATTTAATCTTTTGCAATGGTTCCCATAGCAACTCCTCCTGGTAGTGGCAGAGCTGAAGGCTACTGGAGTCTTGAAACTCAGCCCTGCCCTGGGCAGCCTTCTCGCTCTCTCTCTCTCTCTCTCTCTGTCTCTTTCTCTCTCTCTCTCTCTCTCTCTCTCCACTTACTTGTTTATATTAAATCTTGGGTATTTTAAAACTCTCCTTGCATTGGCCATCAAAATCCTGCCAGAGATGAGAACATGAGAACGTGAGATCCTTTTGAGGACAAAAGATGAGGGCAAAAGATGCGTTATTTTTGTTTTGTTTCATTTGGGGGTTTCCAAGCAGAGGCCCTGACTCACTTAAATCTGTACTCTCTATGACCACTTACAAATTCCTTAACAGCACTTAACCAACACGAGGAGGTGCTCCTTAAGGGGTATTCATTAAAATTTGTCCCTAAAGAGTAAAAACACCACCTCTGCTCTGCCCTGAGTTTTGGGGTGACCAGGAAAACAAGGTGCTGAAAATCTCATGTAAAAATTCATGGGTGAAACAGGCAGGGTTTGCAATGGCAGCTTTGGGACCATGTAATGCTTACAAATTCAAATGGTAGGACATTCTTCCCATTTCCCTCCTGCAATTTGTTTCTCTGCCTCCAGATAATACCAGCTCTGAGGAGTGGGCTCGGGGACTAGAAAATCAAATATTATTATTAATCACTGTAATTACTTTTCTTGGATCAACTGTAGAGCTGGGAAGCAAAGCAAATTCTCTTGAGTGCAGTCTTAACTAAAACATGGTGCTGAGCCACGATGACATCATCCTTAGTCATCTTACACTAGAAAGACTATTACTGCAAGAAAGTATTTTCTAAAATAGAATTGACCTTGTTTATTTACATATATTCAAGTCATAAATGACAGGGTCTAAAGCACTTCTTCCTAAGGAGGGAGAAAATTCTTGTCTCTCATTCCCAAAAGTCCCCCAAACTTCAATGTGAATAAAATTAATTTTAAAATTACTTATATACACAGTTATGAGAATACACTTCTGCTTACCAGTTGAGGAAGATTAAAATTTCAGAGTTAATAATATTTAAATGCTTTGGTTGAAATTATAGCAGTTAGACCTCTAATAACCTAGTGGTACATTCCCTTTCCTGATAAATGTACATCTAGGGCCTCCATTGTTGCCAAACTCTGTAGGGTGCCCCTCACATTGAAAAAACCATAGATTTGTGTATTTATTATGACCGTTCTCCAGCAAATGGAATTAAACTCTTGATCTTAAGCAAATCAAAAACAGCATATTGTGGCAATGCTCTGCGAGTAGAAAGCAAAGTTATCCCGAGGAAAGCATGGCTTTTTCTAATTTGCACAGGAGCAAATACTAAATATATTCAATGCATTCCATTTAAAGCCATCGATATGGTCTACAGAATATACCAAAATATTTTGAGATTTATGGTCAGATGAAACTCTTGCTTACTTTGTGCTATACTCAACAACGATTCAAAAGATTGCTTAAATTTTTCACCCAGTAGATTTCACCATCAGGAGGTCAGGTTTGAGATCCCATGAACATGACATGTTGACCATTTGTTAAAATGTCACTGTGCCTTTGCTTTATGGGGGGCAGGAAAACCAAAACGCATTTCTGTCAGCTGGTTTAGACACACTGCATTGTTGTACGATTCGGGGCACATCAATTTACCCCATCCAGGCTAGTTTCTTCACCTAAAAAATATTAGTGCTGAAATCCTAAGTTCTCTTTGGTGTACATTTTATAAGATTATGAATTTGATCCACTGATACCTTCAAGAATGCGTAATTGTATTGTAGTCAAAGAGACACTGCCTTTAAAAAATGTTAGTATTTCCTAGGTCAAATGGCAGCATGTGAGACATTCAAATAGGTCAGCTTCTCTTTCCTTTTTGGAAAAACATATATTGAGCTATAAATAACAAATAATAAACTGCACATAATTAAACATAAGTTTGGATTGATGTATATACCCATGGTCACCACAATCAGGATAATGACCATATCCGTCACCCACACTCCTCATGCTCCTCTGTAGTCCCCTCTTCCTGTCACTCCTCTCCTCAAACCCCATTCCAATCCACAGGGGAAACACTGATCTGCTTTATTCATTACAGATTAGTTTGTATTTTTTTAGAATTTTATATAAAAATTTTATATATAAAAATATATAGTATGAATTGATTTTTGGTCTGACTTCTTTCACTCAGTATAATTGAGATTCATCCATATTCTTGCAAATATTGATAAGCTATCCTCTTTTATTGTTGAGCAGTATTCGATTGCATGGAAATAGCAGAGTTTGTTTATCCATTAACCTGTTGATGGACATCGCCGTTGTTTACAGTTTGGGATTATTACAAATAAAGCTGAACATCTGTGTATAAATCTTTGGACATATATTTTCATTTCTAGGAACAGAGTGGCTGGATCATATAGTAAGTGTATCTTTAACTTCTTAAGAAACTGACACATTGTTTCCACAGGGGCTGTGTGCATGTATATTCCCATCAGCAGAATATGAGAGTTCCAGTTGCTCCACATCCCTGCCAACACTGGTATCATCAGTCTTTCTAATTTTACACATTCTAATCGGTGTGTATCGACATGGAATTGTGGTTTTAATTTGCATTTTCCTATGTTCAGTATACTTCCATGAGTTTATCTGCCATCCACATATCTTCTCTGATGAAATGTCAACTCAAATACTTTGCTCATTTTGGTTTTGGCTGTTCATCTTCTTATGACTGAGTCTTGAAACTTCTTAATATATTCTGAATTCAAGTTCCTTAGCTGATATGTGATTTGCAAATATTTTCTCACTGTCAGTGGCTGTCTTTTCATTTTCCTTACAGTGTTTTCAGAGAACACAGTCCTTAAATTGATGAAATCTAATTTACCAAACTTCTTTCTTTTAGGGATTGTGCTTCTGACTTTATATGTAAGAAGTCTTTGCCTAATCAAACATCACAAAAATATTCTCCTGTGAAGACAGAAGTATTCTTCTAAAGTTTTATAATAAAGTTTTATGTTTTATATTTAGAACTATGATCCAATTAGAGTGAATTTTTGTATATGGTGCAAGGTAGGAACTGATGTTGTTTTATAAGTATGGTTATCCAATTGTTCTAGTAAAATTAGTTGGAAAAGTTATCTTTTTTTTCCCACTGAATTGCCTTTGCAATGAAACTTCATTGACCATGTATGTGTGGGTTTGTTTATGGACATTCTTCAAGATTTGTCTACTTATCCTTGTCCATCTATTCGTTTTGCTTCCTATATTTTGAAGTTCTGTTATTAGATGCATTAACACTTACAATGGTTGTGTTCTAGAATGAATTGACCTGGTTATCATTATGAAATGACCTTCTTTATCACTGCTAGTATCCTTTATTCAGAAATTAATATAGCCACTGAAGTTTTCTTATGATTAGTATTAACATGATATATCTTTTCCCATACTTTTACTTGTAACCTAATTATGCCTTTATAGTTAAACTGCATTTCTTGCAGGAAGCATATAGTGATTTTTGCTTTTTTTTTTTCCCATCTGACAATTTCTGCCTTTTAATTGGAGAGTTAGGCCCTTGTGATTTAATGTAATTATAGAAATGGTTGGGTTATATCCAACATCTCCCTGTTTATTTTTATTTGTCCCATCTATTTCTTGTTAAGTGGTTGAATTATATCTGTATTTTCACTATTTATTTGTATTTGTCCTATTTCTCTCTCTTTTTTCTTTTTCTCTGCTTTCTTTTGGATTCAGTATTTTTAAAATTTGCTTATTTATTTAAGAGCTATTCATTGACATCTACTCTATGGCAGGCAATATTCTAGGCACTGGAAATATAACCGTGAGTAAAACAGAAAAAAATCCTTGCCCTCTGAGACATAACCTCTAGTTGGAGAGATAACAAGGGGCCAGGATGACTGGAGCAGGGTATACAAGGAGAAGACAGGAGGAAACTGAAGTAAGAGGTTCAGTCAAGGGTCAGATCACATAAGGCCTTGTAGATCACGGTAAGGCATTAGGATTTTATTCTCAGTGTGATGAGAAGCTACTGACAGGTTTTGAGCATGAAAGAAACATGATCTGGTTTACATTTTAAAAGAATAACTCTGGTTGCTGTGTGGCAAACCTAGAGTAGCAGCAGAAAGTGCAGTTAGGAGACAGTTGCAGTTTTCCATGGGAGAGAGAGTGGTGGTGTAGAGCAGAATGAAGCAGTTCGGATGTTAAGTGGTTGGATTCTGGCTATATTTTTAAGGTAGAACTGACAGAACCTATTAATTGATTGGATTTGGGAAAGGAAAAAAGAAATCAGGGATGATTTCCAGGTTTTTAACTGATCAACTACACAAAAGCTGGTGCCATTTGCTGCAGTAGATTGGGTTTTGTTTTGGACATGTTAAGTTTGAAATGTTTATTAGATATTCAAATGGAGAGGTCAATTAAGATGATGGATAGAAGCCTAGAAGATGAGGGGAACAGTCATGCTGTAGAGGAATATTTCAGAGTCACCAGGGGGCTGTGTAAACTTTTAAGAAAATATTTCAATTGCTATATCCCAGGGGAAGAAGAACTTATTTTCTTGTGAAACATATGTGCTATGTTTCTTTGCACTCCCAGTCCAACACACAGCCTATACTGTATTGGTGAAGGTTCTTCTTTTGATCACATACAACAGAAACTGACTCTGGATAGCTAAAGCAAAAATAAAATAAATAAGATAAAATAAAATAAGGAAGAAATTAATTAAAGGACTTTTTCAATACAGTCACGAATCGATGGAATATTGGAAACCATGACACAGGAAGGGCAGCATCCAGGACCAGCTCAGAGATCTCCATAAGACTCTGAGAAACCGCTATTAATAAAACTCAGGTCCAATTGTGCTAGGTCCTCCAAAGTCGCTGCAATGCTCTAAAAAGCCAGGAGAAGGGCTATCCATCCTTCTTCTGCTAGAGAAAGGGACTGAAAGAAATCCTTGCTATTAAAGTGTGGTCCTTGGATCAGCAGCTTGTGTGGAATGCAGTGTTTTTGGTCCCAACCCAAACCTAATCAATCAGAATTTGCAATATAATAAGATCACCAAGTGATTAAAATACATGTTAATGATTGAGAAACAGTGAACTAAATGATCTTCCAGCCATAAAATTCTCTGATCATCTGAATTGGGCAGATGATTGTATACAGCAGCTATATCATGGAAGGTTCCTTTGGATTCTTACCCAAATTAACTTTAGGATTCCATCTTGATTTGTTTATAGTGTTCTTGAGAGCTTTATATATAGTTTTCCTATTAGTTGTGCTGAGCATATATACATATGTACAATAATAACTATATATATGTACAATGGAATATTACTCAGCCATAAAAAGAAACAAAATTGAGTTATTTGTAGTGAGGTGGATGGACCTAGAGTCTGTCATACAGAGTGAAGTAAGTCAGAAAGAGAAAAACAAATACCGTATGCTAACACATATATATGGAATCTAAAAAAAAAAAAAAGATCATGAAGAACCTAGGGGCAAGATGGGAATAAAGATGCAGACCTACCAGAGAATGGACTTGAGGACACGGGGAGGGGGAAGGGTAAGCTGGGACAAAGTGAGAGAGTGGTAGTGTATATATGGACATATATACACTACCAAATGTAAAACAGATAGCTAGTGGGAAGCAGTCACATAGCACAGGGAGATCAGCTCGGTGCTTTGTGACCACCTAGAAGGGTGGGATAGGGAGGGTGGGAGGGAGGGAGACACAAGAGGGAAGAGATATGGGGATATATGTATATGTATAACTGATTCACTTTGTTATAAAGCAGAAACTAACACACCATTGTAAAGCAATTATACTCCAATAAAAATGTTAAAAAAAGAAAAAAAATCTATGTATTGTACATATAAGACATACCTATCTTATGCTCATCTATTTATGTTAACATATTACCACTTCAAGTTTAGAAATCTCACTTCCATTTAAGTCCCTTGAACTTCCCCACTTTTAAATATAATTTAGTATCAGATGGTGTTACAATTTTTTAGTCATCAGATTTGATTTATAAAAGTCATGAAGAGATGGGTGGTCTATTGTATATACATCTATTTCTGCTCCTCCCATTGTTCTTACTTCCTGATGTTCCAAAACCTTCTTTTGTCATTTCCTTTCTGTTTGAAGAATTTCCTTTAGTCATTCTTTAAGGATAGGTCTACTAGTGACAAATTCTTTCCATTATTCTTCATCTGAGTGCTTTTATTTCCCATTCATTCTTGAAGGATAGTTTCACCAGACATAGTATTTGTGGTTCACAGTTTTCTTCTTTCAACACTTGAAAAATGCTGTGCCACTTCTCTCTGGGATTCCTGGTTTCAGAATAGAAATCCACTGTCATTCAAATTGGCAGGTAGGTAACATGTTTCTCTCTGGCTGTTTTCAATATTTTTTCTTTGCCTTAATTTTCAGGAATTTAGTTATGATATGTCTCTATGTGGACTTCTGTGAGTTCATCCTCCTTGGAGTTTTCTCAGTGTCTTGAATCTGTAGGTTTAGGTCTTTTGCCCAGTGTTTCAGCCAGCATTTACTTGAATACTCTTTCAGTCCCACTCTCTTTTTCTTCTCCTTCTGGGACTCCACTGATACAAATGTTAGATCTCCTGTTATTGTCCCTCAGGTCTCTGTGGTTCTTTTTTTTTTTTTTTTTTCCTGGCTGTTTCCTCTCTGTTGTTCAGTGAAGATAAATTCTATTGCTCTGTCCTCAACTTCGTTGATTGTTTTCTCTATCATACCCACTCTAATATTGAGCTCATCCACCTAGTTTTTTGTTTCTCTTATTGCATTATTTAGTTCTATAATTTCCATTTGGTTCTTTTAAAATCACTTTAATTTCTTTGCTGAGATTTTTCTATTTTTTTCACTTGTTTCAAGAGCGTTTGTAATACCTTAGTGAAGCATTTTTATTATCACTGCTTTAAAATTCTGGTTCTTGGTGCACAGGTAGTTTTTTTTTTATTATATCCTGGACAATTTGGCTTATATGTTATCAGACTCTGGGTTCTATTTAGATCTTTAATGATAGTAGGCAGTCACCACATTTGGGTTTAGCATACAGGTCCTGGCCTAATTTTGTGGGTTACAGTTCCAATGACAACTTATTTTTCAGAGCCATGTGTTATTATTTCGTCTACTTGTTTTCTTTGGTACCACCGGGGGTCCCACTAGTCTCTGATGGTACTGCTTGGGGTTATGAGACATAGTTTCCCCAAGCCAAGGTATCTAGTGCCTTTAGGTGGGGAAAGGGATTCTCCATCCAGGAGGACAAAGAGACATCCTGGACCAGTTTCTGATTGTGCTGGGTCCACTTTTTTAGCATCACCCAGCCACTCTGTGGCTTTGGGTGTGGGATGGGAATCTCAGGCCTTGAGGGGAATTAGAGCACTTCCCTGGCCAGTTGCTTTTTGCAGTGAGATCCCCCTTGCCAGTGCCACCCAGTGAGGAAGGAGAGCACTTCCCCTGGTCACTTATCATTACAGGGCTCTTAGTCAGTCCCCCTGCTGGTGCTACTGAGCTTCCTGTTGTTGCTGGCAGGACTCGCATTCAATCCAGGGCACAAGTGAGACTATCTGAAGCTACCTTCTGTTGGTGTTGGGGGTCAGTGAGTCACCTTCCTCTGTCAGGCAAGGGGATCAAAAGACACCCTGATGCGGTTTTTCCTCTAGCCCTGAGGCCCCTAATCAGTTACCTTCCTCTTTCTACCATTCAGAGTTCTCCATTGGTTGCTTCTTGCATTACTGCCAGAGTTTATAGCTGTACTTAACAGGGAGAAATGAGTCTACACCATTTTGCTTAGATCATAAGTCCCTGGATTGAGTATTTTTTTTTAACAATTTCATTGACCTCTTGTGTTTACTTATTAGCTATAACTTTCCATGGAATTATTTTAGTAATTGTTTTAGGATTTACAGGATAGTGTACATCTTTACCTTAACAGAATCTACCCCCATATGATATTATATCACTTCACATACAGGACCAGGACCTTGCAGCAGTATACATTCATTTTTCCCTCCCAGCCTTCATTCTATTGCTACCATCCATTTTTTCCTACATATCATACATACTCCACAATACATTGCTATTGCTTTAAGCAGTTGATCCTCTTTTCAAGAGGTTTAAATAATAAGAAAACACTCTTTATATTAACTACAAAGTTACCATTTCCTGGGCTCCTCATTCCTCTGTGTAGACACAAATCTCCCTCTGGAAGCATTTTTCTCTTCTTAAAGGATTTCATTTAGTATTCCTTGTAGTGTACGTATGCTACTAACAAATTCCTTTTAGCTTTGTCTGTCTGAGTAAGTCTTTATGTGCCTTTATCTTTCAAAGATGATGTTTTCACTGGTGAACACTCTAAGTTGACATATTTTGCCTTTGAGGACTTGAAAGTTCTCATTATCTTCTCACTTACATCGGTTTCTGGGAAGAAAATGACTTTTCTTCGTTCTGCATTTAATGTGTCCCTTTTCTCTGGCTGTTTTTAATATATTCTCTTTGTCACTGGTTTTAAATGATTTGATATGATGTACTTAGTGTAGTTTTCTTCATGTTTCTTGTTTTTAAAGCTTCTTGGATCTGTCTGATTATACTTATCAAATTTGGAAATATTTGGGCCATTATTTCTTCAAATAATTTTCCTGTCCTACCCCAATTACACAGTATTAGACCTCTTAAAGTTGTACCAGAGCTCACTAATGCTCTCCTTTTTTTCACTCTGTTTTCTCTTTGTTTCATTTTGGATAGTTTCTGCTGCTATGCTTTTAAGTTCACTAATCTTTTATTATGCAGTGTCTAATCTGTTGTTAACCACATCCTGGGTATTTTTCATCTCAGACATCTCTAGAAGTTTGATTTGGTTCTTTTTTTAATATTTTCTCTGTCTCTACTTAATACATTCAAACTTTTTGTTTGATTTTGACCATATTAAATAGACTTATAATAACTATTTTAATATTCTTGTTTACTAATTCTATCATCAGTATCAACTCTGAGTCAGCTTTGATTTTTAGCCTCAATATGTGTTGTACTTCCATGCTTTTTTTTTTTTTTTTTTTGGTATACCTGGTAATTTTTGATTGAATGTGGGACATTGTTATTCTTATCTTATTGGCTGTTGAATATTTCTGTATTCCTGTAAACTTTCTTGCGTTTTTCCCCGCCATGGTCAAATTACTTGGAAACATTTTGATCCTCCTGGGTCTTGTTTTTAAGCATGGTAAGGCAGGACCAGTGGAGCATTACATCTATGGAAAGTTTTTCTCACTACTTAGACTACTGACTACTTTACTCAAAGAACCATAAATTATGAGGTTTTCCACTCTGTCTGCTGGGAATGGGCATTATTGTTGGCCCTAATTGAGCCCTGGGAACTTTTCATTCTAATCTTTCTGACTAGTTCTTCCTCAACCCTGGGTAGTTTCCTCACAGACATGCACTGGTCACTTTTCAGTAGAATACCTGAGGAGGCAACCCAGCAGATTTCCAGAGTTCTCTCTCTTTGCAGCTCTCTCCTCTCTGGCACTCTGTACTATGAACTCTAACCACAACACCAATCTCCCTGCCCTTCTAGCTCCACTCTCCTTAACTCAGAGAGATGACTAGGCTCCATGTGGCTTCCCTTTCCCCACATCATAGGCTGGGTCAGTCATGGGACTCACGTGGCTTGTTTCCTTGTCTCAGTGTCTCTGTCTTTTATTGCCTGGTGGCCTGAAGTCCAACGTCTTGAGAAATTTTGTTTCATACATTCTTCCTAGTCCCTTAGCTTTTCAGGTAAAAGGGTAAATCCGGTCCATGTTAATTTGTCTTGGTTTACAATAGAAATGTTAACCTTGCGTTCTTTATGTAGAAAAGTGACCTGGAATTAACAAGGGTCAATGTGGGGATGTCATTTAGGAAGCTATGTCCAGGTAAGACTAAAGATGGAGAAAAGCAGATAGATTTGAGAGGTATTTAGGAGGTAGAATCAACAGTATTTGGTGACTGATGGGCTGTGCAGGAAGGGCAGAGGGAGGAGGAGAAAGTGTTAATATGTGGCATGGATGCATGGGGACACTAACTCACTGACACAGGGAACTCTGGAGGAGGAGCTGGTTTGGGGTGAGAGAAGTTTAATTTGGAACATGTCCAACATGCTTTGGATGAGCACAGTGTTTATGGAGTGAGGAGTGACTCATTAAAAGGTAAGACTAAGAGAAGAAATAGCAAGAAAGAAAGTAGATTATAAAGACTAGAAATAGAAGACCAGAATTGTGAGCATGCCTTTCTGTAGTATGTTATGGATTGTTACTACTCTCCTTTGTGAGATACATTTACTTAACACTTAGAAATATAGAAGTTTCACTGACCAATACTGATTACTTTTAACACATCAATAAAAAATAAAAATGGCTTCAACTTCTGTTTTAGTATCAGCAATGTTAAAGATCTGTATTAATGGAACAGATATTTCATAATGAATACCTTGTAAGTCATTGTATTTTTACATGAGTGAAAATTCATGATTTTCACCATCAGGCTGTTATAGGCTGTTACATCCTACCAAGAAAACACTGATCCCAAATGTAGATGGCAGACTGATGTCCAGAGAGGTCAGAGCATTGAACCAAATTGACAGAGCAAGGTATGAGGATTCACCTCAGGTTTCAGACAAGGTGGTGGGTTTGGCTGTAACACATCACAGAGAAAAAAGGAGCCTCATGATGTCAACTGAGAATTTACGAATATGACAAAATAATTACTTATAAGAAATTCATCATAAAATATTTATTCCAGAGAAGCAAGAAGAACTACAATCCTGCAGCGTGTGGAACAAAAACCCAATCACAGAAAGACAAAATGAAAAGGCAGAGGACTATGTACCAGATGAAGGAACAAGATAAAACCCCAGAAAAACAACTAAATGAAGTAGAGATAGGCAACCTTACAGAAAAAGAATTCAGAATAACAATAGTGAAAAGGATCCAGGATCTCGGAAAAAGAATGGAGGCAAAGATCTAGAAGATACAAGAAATGTTTAACAAAGACCTAGAAGAATTAAAGAACAAACAGAGATGAACAATACAATTACTGAAATGAAAAATACACTAGAAGGAATCAATAGCAGAATAACTGAGGCAGAAGAATAGATAAGTGACCTGGAAGACAGAATGGTGGAATTCACTGCCGCAGAACAGAATAAAGAAAAAAGAATGAAAAGAAATGAAGACAGCCTAAGAGATCTCTGGGACAACATTAAAGGCAATAACATTCGCATTATAGGGGTCCCAGAAGGAGAAGAGAGAGAGAAAGGACCCGAGAAAATATTTGAAGAGATTATAGTCGAAAACTTCCTTAACCTGGGAAAGGAAATAGGCAGCCAAGTCCAGGAATCAAAGAGAGTCCCAAGCAGGATAAACCCAAGGAGAAACATGCCGAGACACATGGTAATCAAATTGACAAAAATTAAAGACAAACTATTAAAAGCAACAAGGGAAAAATGACAAATAACATACAAGGGAACTCCCATAAGGTAAACAGCTGATTTCTCAGCAGAAACTCTCCAAGCCACAAGGGAGTGGCATGATATATTTAAAGTGATGAAAGGGAAGAATCTACAACCAAGATTACTCTACCTGGCAAGGATCTCATTCAGATTCAGCAGAGAAATCAAAAGCTTTCCAGACAAGCAAAAGCTAAGAGAGTTCAGCACCACCAAACCGTCTCTACAACAAATGCTAAAGGAAATTCTCTAAGTGGGAAACACAAAAGAAGAAAAAGATCTACAAAAACAAACCGCAAACAATTAAGAAAATTGTAATAGGAACATACTTATCAATAATTACCTTAAATGTGAATGGATTAAATGCTCCAACCAAAAGACACAGACTGGCTGAATGGATACAAAAGCAAGACCCATATATATGTTGTCTACAAGAGACCCACTTCAGACCTAAGGACACATACAGACTGAAAATGAGGGGATGGAAAAAGACATTCCATGCCAATGGAAATCAAAAGAAAGCTGGGGTAGCAATACTCGTATCAGATAAAATAGACTTTAAAATAAAGAATGTTACAAGAGACAAGGAAGGACACTACATAATGATCAAGGGATCAATCCAAGAAGAAGATATAACAATTATAAATCTATATGCACCCAACATAGGAGCACCTCAATACACAAGGCAAATGCTAACAAGCTACAAAAGAGGAAATCGACAGTAACACAATGACAGTGGGGGACTTTAACACCTCATTTACACCAATGGACAGATCACCCAGACAGAAAATTAATAAGGAAGCACAAGCTTGAAGTGACACTATAGACAAGAGAGATGTAACTGATATTTATAGGACATTCCATCTGAAAACAGTAGATTACACTTTCTTCTCAAGTGCACAGGGAACATTCTCCAGGATAGATCACACCTTAGGTCATAAGTCAAACTTCAGTAAATTTAAGAAAACTGAAATCATATCAAGCATCTTTTCCGACCATAATGCTGTGAGATTAGAAATCAATTACAGGGGAAAAAACAGAAAAAACACAAACACATGGAGGCTGAACAATACATTAATAAAAAACCAAAAGATCACTGAAGAAATCAAAGGGGAAATCGAAAAATACCTAGAGACAAGAGACAATGAACACACAACAATCCAAAACCTATGGGATGCAGCAAAAGCAGTTCTAAGAGGGAAGTTTATAGCAATAGCAGTACAATCCTACCTCAAGAAAGAAGAAAAATAAACAAACTAACCTTACACCTAAAGCAACTAGAGAAAGAAGAACAAACAAAACCCAAAGTTAGTAGAAGGAAAGAAATCATAAAGATCAGAGCAGAAATAAATGAAATAGAAACAAAGAAATAGCAAAGATCAACAAAACTAAGAGCTGGTTCTTCAAGAAGATAAACAAAATTGATAAACCATTAGCCAGACTTATCAAGAAAAAGAGGAAGAGGACTCAAATCAATAAAACTAGAAATGAAAAAGGAGAAGTTACAACAGAAAAACAAAGCATCCTAAGAGACTACTACAAGCAATTCTATGCCAATAAAATGGACAACCTGGAAGAAATGGACAAATTCTTAGAAAGGTATAAACTTCCAAGACTGAACCAGGAAGAAACAGAAAATATGAACAGACCAATGAGAAGTAATGAAACTGAAACTGTGATTAAAAATATTCTGACAAACAAAAGCCCAGGACCAAATGGCTTCACAGGTGAATTCTATCAAACATTTAGAGAGGAGCTAACACCCATCCTTCTCAAACTCTTCCAAAACCTGCAGAAGGAACACTCCAAACTCATTCTACGAGGTCACCATCACCCTGATACCAAAACCAGACAGAGATACCAGAAAAAAAGAAAATTACAGACCAATATCACTGATGAATATAGATGCAAAAATCGTCAACAAAATACAAGCACACAGAATCCAACAACACATTAAAAGGATAATACACCACGATCAAGTGGGATTTATCCCAGGGATGCAAGGATTCTTCAATATACGCAAATCAATCAATGTGATACACCATATTAACAAACTGAAGAATAAAACCATATGATCATCTCAACAGATGCAGAAAAAGCTTCTGACAAAATTCAACACCCATTTATGATAAAAACTCTCCAGAAAGTGGGCATAGAGGGAACCTACCTCAACATAATAAAGGCCATATATGACAAACTCACAGCCAACATCATTCTCAATGGTGAAAAACTGAAAGCATTTCCTCTAAGATCAGGAACAAGACAAGGATGTCCACTCTCACCACTATTATTCAACATAGTTTTGGAAGTCCTAGCCATGGCAATCAGAGAAGAAAAAGAGATAAAAGAATCCAAATCAGAAAAGAAGAAGTAAAGTTGTCACTGTTTGCAGATGACAGGATATTATACATAGAGAATCCGAAAGATGGCACCAGAAAACTACTAGAGCTAAACATTGAATTTGGTAAAGTTGTAGGATACAAAATTAATGCACAGAAATCTCTTGCATTCCTATACACTAACAACGGAAGATCAGAAAGAGAAATTAAGGAAACAATCCTATTCACCATTGCAACAAAAAGATAAAGTACCTAGGAATAAACCTACCTAAGGAGGTAAAAGACCTGTACTCAGAAAACGATGACACTGATGAAAGAAATCAAAGATGACACAAACAGACGGAGAGATATACCATGTGCTTGGATTGGAAGAATCAATATTGTGAAAATGACTATACTACCAAAAGCAATCTACAGATTCAATGCAATCCTTATCAAACTACCAATGGCATTTTTTACAGAACTAGAACAAAAACTCTTAAAATCTGTATGGAGACACAAAAGACCCTGAATAGCCAAGGCAATCTTGAGGGAAAAAAATGGAGCTGGAGGAATCAGACTCCCTGACTTCAGACTATACTACAAAGTTACAGTAATCAAGACAATATGGTACTGACACAAAAACAGAAATATAGATCAATGGAACAGGATAGAAAGCCCAGAGATAAACCCATGCACCTGTGGTCAACTAATCTATGACAAAGGTGGCAAGGATATACAATGGAGAAAATAGAGTCTGTTCAATAAGTGGTGCTGGGAAAACTGGATGGCTGTATGTAAAAGAATGAAATTAGAACACTCCCTAACACCATACACAAAAATAAACTCAAAATGGATTAAAGACCTGAATGTAAGACCAGACACTATAAAACTCTTAGAGGAAAATGTAGGAAGAACACTCTTTGACGTAAATCACAGCAAGATCTTTTTTGACCCACCTCCTGGAGTAATGGAAATAAAAACAAAAATAAACAAATGGGACCTAATGAAACTTAAAAGCTTTTGCAAAGCAAAGGAAACTGTAAGCGAGACGAAAAGACAACCCTCAGAATGGGAGAAAATATTTGCAAATGAATCAATGGACAAAGGATTAATCTCCCAAATATGTAAACAGCTCATGCAGCTCAATATTAAAAAAACAAACAACCCAATCCAAAAATGGGCAGAAGACCTAAATAGACATTTCTCCAAAGAAGACATACAGATGGCCAACAGGCACATGAGAAGCTGCTCAACGTCACTAATTATTAGATAAATGCAAATCAAAACTACAATGAGGTATCACCTCACACTGGTTAGAATGGACATCATCAGAAAATCTACAAAAATCAAATGCTGGATAGGGTGTGGAGAAAACAGAACTCTCTTGCACTGTTGGTGGTAACATAAATTGACACAGCCACTATGGAGAACAGTACGGAGGTTCCTTAAAAAACTAAAAATAGAATTACCATATGACCCAGCAATCCCACTACTGGGCATATACCCTAAGAAAACCATAATTCAAAGAGACACATGCACCCCAATGTTCATTGCAGCACTATTTACAATAGCCAGGTCATGGAAGCAACCTAAATGCCCATCAACAGACAAACGGATAAAGAAGATGTGGTACATATATACAATGGAATATTACTCAGCCATAAAAAGGAATGAAATTGGGTCATTTGTAGAGACATGGCTGGACCTAGAGACTGTCATACAGAGTGAAGTAAGTCAGAAAGAGAAAAACAAATATTGTATATTAAGGCATATATGTGGAATATAGAAAAATGGTACAGATGAACCAGTTTGCAAGGCAGAAATAGAGACACAGATGTTGAAAACAAACATATGGACACAAAGGGGGGAAAGTGGGGGCGGGGTGGTGGTGGGATGAACTGGGAGATTGGGATTGACATATATACACTAATATGTCTAAAATAGATAACTAGTAAGAAACTGTTGTATAAAAAATAAATAAATAAAATTCAAAATAAAATAAAATATTTATTCCACCAATAATAATAAAACTAACATTTCTAATTCTAAAATCAGAGGTTGAAAACATTTTTATTTTTATTGACGTAAAAAGCAGACAGAATCCTTTCAGGTTGACTCTAAACAATCTTATTACGAGCCATCGTCAAACGTGCAGACATTTTTCAGCAGGGAGAGCAAACACCTGCTGAACTTCCCATCACGGTTAATATTGTGCTGAATTTTGAGATATAAGATCACAGTTTAAATACTTGTCTAACAAAAGAGCATCTGGCTGAAGACATTGACCTTTATTTTTCTAAAACACACAGAACATTCTCTCTCCTGTCAATGAGCACTGCTGTCAAATGCTCTGGGTGCAGCCACTAAACACTTGCAGGATTGCAAGTTGAGGCATGGATGTTAACCATGCGTTTAATCAGCTGCAGAAGGTGACACAGAGCATCACACTGACTAATTTCAGGAGTAACTGTAATGGGCTTTTAATTACATGTAGTGTCTGGCAGATTCATTTAGTTGCTGATTGCAAGATGGAATGGCAAATACTGAACAGGTTACCTCTCTTTATAGATGGTGCACATTTTAAAGAGAAACCCATATTCTCAAGCCACGTTACTGTGAGTATAAATTGGGGAAACATCTTTGAAGGGCAATTTGGCAACACCTATCGAAATTGAAATGCGCTTCTATTCCCTTTGACCAAGCAATTTGAATCTAATAGTCTATCCTACAGATAGTTTCCCATGTGTGCACAAAGACACATGTACAAGGATAGTCACCGCAGAGTGGAGGGTAATAGCAAAATATTGGAAACAACTTAGATGTTCATCAATAGGAAATTTGCTGGATAACTTATGGTATTTCCATACACCAGAATAAAGGGCAGCTATAAATATAATGAGACGGTACTGCTGTAAATACCAATCTGGAACATTTTCTGAGATAGGAAGATATGTGAGGAACACAAAATGCAGAACAGTGTGTAATATACTCCTATTCTTCCAAAGGGGGAAGGGCAAGTATAAATACTCTGCATATATAAATGTATGTTTGAAAGGATACATAAGAAATGAGTAATCTTGGTTGTTTCTGGAAAAGAGAACTGGAAATAGGAAACTGAAGGCAGGGAATGGGGAAAGGTTTACTTTTCATATATATCCTTTACATGCTTTGAATATTTTACTATGGAATATATAAGCTATTCAAATATTAAAAATTAAAAATCCATCAAATATTTAAAATTTTATCAAACTCTATTATAAATTTTGACATGGCTGCAGGAAAAAATACTTGCTAGGAGATGGAGTTGAGATACTTAAGAATGTACCAAATCCTGTTAAAATTGCATATTTCAAGGAAATGAGAAGTTTCTGATAAAGTGGATGATTATTAACACAAAGTTGGAAATATAGAAACAAAGGAGTTACAGTGCTTTCCTTGCTGGGCACATTAGCTTCCCGTGCTGAGAAAAAAATCATGACAGCTTTCCTGAACAGAAGATACTTAGTTCCTTGCCATCCCTCCTCTTCCTCTACGAAGCTCAGACCCAGGGGTTGCCTGGCCTTTATTAATCTTTTATTAATAAATAGGTTGGTCTGACCAATAAAGGAAGGAGAATCAGGAATATGAGAAAAGAAACCATTTAAAATTGTACATGAATGAAAGAGCATGTTTACTGGGATAAAACACTTTACCGGAATAAAAATACTAGACTAAAAATATTTTATTTGTCAAATTTCTAGGTAATGAAAAGTAAATATCTATCTATCAAAAGGACCTCATTTGCATTACCTATAAGTTTGTGGAAGAATATAGGCCATAAACAAGTGCACACTATAAAATAGATTAAGGGTATAGTCACTCCCTACAGCCCTACAGAGCTCTGTAACCCAGAGGAAGAACATCTAGGCTATGGTGAGTACTTCTTTGTAAATTTTGCTTGAAGATATAAAATCTAAACTTAAAGTCACTGTTTTGCATTTATAAATGTCAGAAGCTTTGTTAACACCTCACTTTCATCTTGAAAGGTATTTTCTTTTAACAGTCCTGGTTCAAGACCTTAACGTGTTAAAGGAGTTTTTTGTTTTAACTAGACATAAAAAAAAACTGGTGTTTTATTTTCCTTTTTTGGCCAGTTTTAACAATTATAAGCCGATGGGCTAAAAGGCCTGACGAGGACAGTAGCCACCAGTTAGAGAAGCAGGTGGAGGACATACTTCAAACACCCAGTTGGCCTGGCCATGAATTGTCAGTGAGAAAACTCAATTCTTAGCTTAAGAATTGCCCTCATCACTCACGAAAGATGCTCCACATCGCTAATCCTTGGGGAAGTGCAAAACAAAACAGCTATGAGTTACCACCTCACACCTGTCAGAATGGATATCATCAAAAAGAACACAAATAAAAGACATTGGCAAGGATGCAGAGAAAAGGGAATCCTCATATGCTGTTGGGAATGTAAATTGGTGCAGCCACTGCAGAAAACCATATGGAGCTTTCTCAAAAAACTAAAAATAGAACTACCAAATGACCCAGCAATTCCACTCCTGGGTATATGTCTGAAAAAGAAAAAAACACTTATCCAAAAAGATACATGCACCCCAGTGTTCACAGCAGCATTATTTACAGTTGCCAAGATACGGAAACAACCTAAGTGTCCATCAACAGATTAATGGATAAAGAAGATGTGGTACATATATACAATGGAATATTACTCAGCCATAAAGAAGAACAAAATTTTGCCATTTGCAGCAACATGGATGGACTTGGAGGGCATTATGCTAAGTGAAATAATTCAGACAAAGAAAGACAAACACTGTATGATATCACTTATATGTAGAATCTAAAGAATACAAGAAACTAGTGAATATAACAAAAAAGAAACAGACTCACAGACATAGAGAACAAACTAGTGTTTACCTCTGGGGCGAGGGAAGAGGGGAGGGCAATATAGGGTTAGGGGATTAACAGGTACAAACCATCAGGCTTAAAATAAGCTACAAGGATATATTGGACGACGCAGGGAATACAGCCAGTATTTTATAATAACTATAAATGGAGTATAACCTTTAAAAACTGTGAATCACTGTATTGTACACCTGTAATTTATATCATATTATACATCAACTATACTTCAATTAAAAAAAAAAGAATTGCCTTTAGCAAATCACATTCCACAAGTTGTTGGACATTTTCTCGGACAGATTCCACTATGGTAGAACTTAACCAACTCTAAGTGCAACTTACAAGAAGATGAAAAGCATATGCTCCTCAACACACACAGGTGGCTGCATTTTAAAGAACTGAACTGTGGCCAAAGAGAAACGGCAATTTCTATGGGAGAAACACAAGGAGAAAAGAAAAGGAAAAGCAAGAGACAATGAGAAGAGAGGATACATCAGAGGACACGAAAAAATTAATTCCTCTAGAGGAGCAAACTCCTCCCTTTCCTTCCTGCCTCACAGCTCTGAGCAGAACAGCTCTTCCGGATACCAGACTCAAGTCTCACCTCCATTCACCTAATAAAGTCATTTCCATCCCTCCCCTCTCCACTTAAATCCATCCCGGGCATTCTACCCTAACCTTGAACGATTCTTCTCCCCCCACCTTGGAGTCATTCATTGAACAAGGCTGCAAGATGGCAAATGAGTTAACTCATGATTCATCATTGAGCTCACAGTTGAGTAAATGTCTTATGGTCCTTGACTCTGAAGCTTGAGCTCAACAAAGTAGAACAGACTTCAACATATCCTATCATTACACAAGCTCCTACCTGTTCACTGACTAGCACTTAGACTGACTGCTGAACAGAAGTATGTCCTCCAACTTCAGTTATTATTATTTCTGTCACAGATTTTCTGCAGCTCCAAACACTGGGTATTTGGTATTTGTATTGCTTCCTGTGATTCAACTAAGAAATGCCCCATCTGTGATGTGGAGGGTTAGAAATGGTCTTACAAATTTCTCTCACGCCTACAGTTACATCAATCTATGACTCTGTACACTGGGTAACCTCAAATCAGAGTAGCCTCAGTAAGTTAATCATTCAGCGATGCTACAACATATTTATTGAATGTTTAGTATATATCATATGATATCACTTACATGTCAGATGCTGTACAAGGCCCTAAGGAAAAAATGTGAATAAGACATAGATCCTGTTTTAAAATTGCAAAGAAACTTGAACTCGAGTGGAGTGTTGAACGGAAGGAAGGGGCAGAGAAAGCAGGTCACAGGGTAAACAATTGTCTAAAATAAGAGTGACCGTTGCTATGGCAGAGGTATGCCTTCCATGGTGGAGTAGCACAAAGGAAGGAAGCCTAAGATTCACGGTCAGAGAAATCTCTGGGAGCAGGTAGATCATAAGAGAAATCACTAGGACGTATGTGAGTCTGTCAGAGAAGGGTGAGCAGGTAACATAGTATCCAGAAGGGATGTGCCTGCTCTAGAGAGAACGGACCAATGGGTCCCATTTGTCCACTGCTTTGCCCCAGTTCTAACACAGACCTGCCTTATGGTATGCCATCAGCGGATACTCATTGAATGAATAAATGTTGATTGTTCTACACATCTGTAACATAGAATGGGGGGAGGGCAATGTCAAAGAACAAGGCTTTCGGAGTAGGAAAGTCATAAAGAGACTCTCGGAAAGGAGTTTGTAGTTTATTCTACAGGTAACAAGAAGCAAAATGAAGAATTATCTCCAGAAAACGGACATGGAAATATTCATTGTCATCTTTCCCAAGAGTTAAATGCCACGTGTCAGTGCCTGTTCCTGCCTCAGTCCCCAAGAGCTCATGCGACATCACCTGGATGCATGCTTTGAGCACAACTGTGCTAGCACATCCTTCTTTGATGGAACCTTTCCAGAAGGAAACTCAGAAGGATAAGGAGCAGATCACATGGGGTGGTCCCGAGTACACATATTTTTGATATAATCCTAATACCTTGGGGAAGAGGAGGTTTGGGGTCTGTCCTCTCAGTCTGAGAATGAAAATCATTGGAGGCTCTATCATACTAAGTGAAGTAAGTCAGACAAAGACAAATATCATATGATATCACTTACATGCGGAATCTAAAAAAAGATGATACAAATGAACTTATTTACAAAACAGACTCACAGACTTCAAAAAAAACTTGTGGTTATCAAAGGGGAAAGGTGGGGAGAGGGATAAATTAGGAGTTTGGAATTAACATATACACACTACTATACATAAAATAGATAAGAAACAAGGACCTACTGTATAGCACAGGGAAATTTATGTAATAAACTATACGGGAAAAGAATCTGGAAAAGAATGGATATATGTATACGTATAACTGAATCACTTTGCTGTACACCTGAAACCAACACAACACTACAAATCAACTATACTCTAATATAAAATAAAAATTAAATTAAAAAAAAAACTAAAAAGATAAATAAGCAAAACTGGAAAAAAAGAAAAAAGAAAAAAGAAAATCACTGGAGGCTAATTTCAAGGACTCCACTGAGTCTATCTTTCCAATAGGTGTGCCTGGCCCAGCGGCATGAGACGGCTGGTAGGCCCCCATGGGTGGAACCTTGCCTGAGTCTCTGGGCTTCTCATCAGGGCAGTTCCCAGGTGAGGGTGTTTCCACCACTGTGAGGGAGGAAGCATTCCTCAAACCACTGTCCACAGAGTCCCCTAGGCTGGGAATCAGATTAGCTCTCAGTAAATGGGATTGGTCAAGGCACCGAAGTAGCATCTTGGTGCTTCAGGTGAAGAGGGGTGAAGTGGGAGTGTTATCAGAGTTGCTCGGGGACAACAAGAGTGAGACGGTGTAAGACGTACCTTGTGAGGCCTGGGAATCTGGGTGTCTTTTCAAGGGGAGCCTTGCAAGGGCTGAGCTGCTCTCTTCCCAGCGCGGGTACCTACAAACCAGAAACACCATGCTTGGTAAAAATAGAAAGACCCAAAACAGGAAGGAAAACACCCAAAGAACAGAGAGCCCGAGTGAGACGGACTTTTAAAAGACTGAGACCACTTGCCAAGGTTCTTAGTTTCTATAGCCAGTTCACAGATTTATCATGCTATACATCTTTGTTTAATAAAACTCTGTACCACTACATCGAGGAGGATGTACAAGGTGTGTGCCCTGGAGGGGGGTGACGGGCACCGTCCACACACCTACAAGTACTTACAGAGGCTACGCTCAGTGACAAGGATATGAGTCCAACCAAAGATGGCTTCCAAAGGAAGGGTGTCAATATCTAGTGTACACAAGGACACATATAGCTGTTCAGGCATTGAGACACACGAAAGGCAAAAGTGTCACATATATCTGCTGATATCTAATCCTGCGAAGCCTCTAGAAAGAACTTCCTCATCTCAGGTGAAATCCCCACGTTATCCCAACATTTCTTCACCACCACCACCTCACAACTAGAACATTTCTGGTCTAGATGCTTGATCCAATCTGCTTTACAGTTCTCTGACGCCTTAGGCAGAAGACATTGACAACTTTCAATCACTTTAGAAACAGTATTTTTATATTACAAGGAACAAAGCTAGAGTATGAAGCCACAAAGATCTTTGGAGAAATTTTCAGTTGATTTTTTCTTTCTTTTTTACATTTTATAACATGAGAAATAGATTAGGTTCTTAGTTTCAAGTATTCAGAACCGAAACAGAAGATAAGTATCTTTTCTCACCTTTATTTTGAGACACTGCCATTAATGGATAACATTTTAGGGTTAAGAATCAGGAAATTATATAATTAACACCCTAGAAAAGCTCATTTATGGTTGAGAGGCATCTCCACGTAGGAAACAGCACATTTTCAACAGCCCATTCTCACGTGCACGTGCCAGTGGAAAAAAAATGATGACTGGGTAACAGACCACAGGACAGCTCAAGGGCAAATTATAAACAGTATCAGAGGCAAAGGAATTTACAACCAGGGGATGTCACCTTATTATTAGTCATACATGTTGCTGCCTACCATAGGATCTACTTAAAAGACTTTATTCCAGATTCCAAATTATAACTATCCAATTATGTACCACCTGGTTCAAGAATTGTAGGTAAAGAAAGTTTGGATGATTAAATAATGCCTAGACCACTCTTTATTGCTTAAAAAGATAGAAAATACCTTATTTTTTGAAGGGGAGAAAACCCAGAAGATGTGAATTACAGTAGCTTCCAAGTCAAATCGCTTAATTTGGTATCACATGCTGTGTTCATTTCAGTTTCCCTACAGAAGAGTAACTGAAGGTTTAGCTGATATTTCTTCTCTCGGTGCTGTGAGTCTTTTCCTTGCCCTTTCTCTCTTACAAATGGACGCACACCATTACTTTCTGAGCAGCCTCGGAGGCAGCTGCTTCAGCGGAAGTTCACTTTTCTGAATTCCACGGGTTGAACCAGTGATCCATTAGAGAAGACAGCTTTGGCCCGGGATTCAGGATCTGGGCTGCTGGTCCCGGCTCCTCCACCAGCTTGCTGTGTGACCTTGAAGAAGTCATTGCCTCTGTGAGGCTTCCGTCTTCATATCTAACTGAAGGCAGGGGGCTGCACGGGATGATCTCAGGGATCTCCTCCAACCCTGATATCATCATCTGTGGTTACAGGAAAGAAGCACAGTCATAGGGAGAACAGAGAACAAAGATGAGAGACAGTGACCTGGAAGGAAACTAGTTCAATTGCTGAACATCCAGGCCAGCGATCTGATCCAAAAAAAATGTCAGGTGGTGGGATTGTAAGAGCCTGTTTTTCAGTTTCACAGTTTCCATCTCAGATCTTGGAAAACCAGCATCTTCAGTCTTTTCTCCACTTGGCATCTCTGACTCCAAATCAGCCCTGAGCCAACAATTGGCTCAACGGGTCCTTAGCGAGGGGTGCCCCTGGTCCCCACACATCTCTCTTCCCACGCTCCCGTTCTCTCGCACGAACCCATCAACAGCACACAGAGTGAAGGGGCTGAAAAAAAACGAAGGGAATGTACAGTCATGCAGCAACCTCACAGTGAAGGGGAGGAGAGCTGGCGTCGCAAAGGAATCCGAAGCAGACAGGGTTTAGCAAAAAGATGACTACGAAGCAGAGGTCTAAGAAATCCCACATCCCCTAGACGGATAAATCTCAGAAAAGCACCAGAAGAGGAGGAGAAAGGGAGCCCTAAGCAGAGAGCCAGCTTCTCAGGAATGATTGAAAAAATCACAAAATGAAAAAATATGCCCAAATCAAGAAGAGAATGTATTATCAACTCCCAAGGGAAGATGCTGACGACCCTTTGCTGTCATTATTCAAATCCAGGCAAGTCTGGGCATCAGAAAGACACACCACTGGGATCAGATGACCGGGCTGCATGACTTAACAAGTCTTTCCTTGCCTGGATGACAGCCACAGCAAGGGCTGGATGAGAGCCACAGCAAGGGCCCGAGGGCTCCACGAACAAGAACAATCATTTGGTTGATAGTGATTGGACCTTGGTTGATGGAGACAGCATGTTAAATTGCTAGTTTGGGCAAACAGTATAGCACAATACAAGCGTGTTTTCCCTGCTGGCATCCAAGTTCTCCATCACCATAAAAGCAAGCTGCTTCTCAACCATAAACACAAATTTCTAAAGAACATTTGGGTCCTTGTGGGGTTTTCAGGTGGCTGATGGGGTATGTTTGGGGAAGGGAGGCATTTTACATTCTATCCATCTAGCTAAACATAAGAATGTAAGCACATATTTTTCTGATGTAGACAACGTAAGGAGAATATTCTGACAAAGACCACAGTGCTTCAGCCCAGCTGAAGGTGGTGACAGTCTGTAGTCAGAGCAGCCCACGTCCCCTTCAGCACAAACAGCTCGTGCGAGTGCCCTGCTAAGAAAAGGACACTGGTAGCCTCATTTGTGGTATCAAAGCACAGCCAGGGAGGCTGGAGCCCATCCAAATGTATTCGTGTTTCTCCCAGAGGACGGTACCCCACGACAAGACAGTCTCTGTTTTTAGAGACAGGGAACTGGCAGGGCGAGATAAAATAGGTTTGCAAGTGAATCCTCCTCTAATATGGAAGGACCAAAGAAAATAACTACCAAAGCAAAACAACTCAGGCAGCAGCAACCCAGAGCCCCAGGTCACCTGCTCCCCACTTCCTGGCATGGACTTTGCTGCTGCTGTTGTGAAACAAGTCGGTTCCTAGTTAAGAAGAATTCCGGATTCATTTTCCTTGCAGGTTCTAACCAAGCTCCACCTGACTGACAAGTCCTTAAGTTCTAAGAACCTTTCACAAGAATGGGGTGTCTTCCAGGATAAAACCTGACCTCCTTCTTAAACAGCTTGGATCCTAATGAAAGGTTAGAAGAGACAATCAAAGAAGTTTCCTCCCAAAAAATCCAGAATTTTGGCCCAATAATTAAATCAAAAGAAATCAGACAGACTCATTAAAGTAATCCCTGGGTTCTTTAGAGCTTCAGTATCATACCTTCTGCTGAGCTGATGACAGGTGGGGATCTTATAGGAATCAGTGGATCCAATTAGCACCAGGGGTCCACAAGTCAAGCACTTCCAGGTTACAAATTATTGGTGACATTTCTAGACACAGATTGACAGCTGGAGCCAGGACAGCCCTCTCGTCACCCCTGGAACCTGATTAGGGAGCAAATGCCCTACCCAACTTTTCTAATCTACAATATAAAAAAAATGCATCCTAAGAATTTTGTTACCACACTGACTCATGCCCAGGGGACTGGCATATGCTTACGCTAAAGAACCCCAAACAGGCTTGTCAGTGATGTTCATGTTTTGAACTTGTAAGAACATACATATCCAGGCACCCAGACTGTATAAGAATCATTATCGTGATACAATTATATAGTCGTTTGTCGATAATGGCATCACTTCGAGGTTCTCTGTCTGGAAAATTTCAGACGCCAGTCTTGCAATAAAGGAGTTAAGAGTCCATTTCTGTTTTAAACTAGTCGTTCTCAAACTGTTTCCTTAAAATAATAGCACTCCAGAAGCTGGGCCAAAATATTCCACAAGTAGCATTCAATAAAGTTAGAAAAAATTACTAGGAAAAAGTTGAAGTTAATGATTGTCAAGTAGGTTTCCTCACATGTATCTTTTTAAAAGCCTCGATGGTAGCTCCCCACGTGGCTGTTAGAGTATGTTGGCCGATGACGACGTGGATGAACAAATAGCAAATAGTCAGGGAGACTCAGTAACAGTGGATCCTGCTGATTCAACAGCTTGTTTCTTTTCCCACGTACATGTGTGCTCATAATTGTGGTTGTGTCTTACAAACACGTCACATGCCTCCATTCAGCTTTTCAAGTTTCAGAGACGGGGGCATGTCTCTCCCCCCAGTTCAACTGACTGTTTAAAAATACCTGTCTTACCTTAATAGAAGGAAAAGAGCACACACACCCTCTGCTTACTCATCAGGGACTATAACTTTTCACTCCTTGCCTCTCTGCAGTGAGCAAAACTGAGCGAGAAAAACAAGACTGAAGGAGAGGCAGTCCAACCCCTTCTACATAATCTAAAGCAGGAGCAAGCTTTCCCAGTGAAGGCCCAGCTAGTAAATATTTCAGACTTTGTGAGCAACATGCTCTGCCCCAACTGTGTAACTGCTGTTGTAGCACAAAAGCAGGCATTAAAAATACATGAATAAATGAATATAATGTGTTCCAATAAAGTTTTAATTACTGATACTGAAATTGGAATTTTATATAATTTTCATGTCATAAAATCTTTTTTTTCAACTACTTATAAATACAAAAAGAAAAAAATTCCCATTTGACCCACAGGCCATAATTTGGCAACGTACCCTAAGTTCTAGATGCTTTCAAATGTATCCTTGATCATTGAAGAACAGAGCGCCTGACTCTCTCATTTTGGCCCATGGCTAGATTACGTCTACTGAATTGGCTTTGCTGCAATTCCATCAAACTACACAAAGGGAAGTGTAGAAATGGGAGATGAACTTCACAATTGGGTTTACCGAGAAGATGCCACCCAGAACCTCACACGCTGCTATTTGACAGTGGGCAGTGATCTCTCTGGGGTCTTGATCGTAGGAATGGTTGTTCTCCTGGGCAAGTGGCTTACTACAAAGAATAACACTGATAACTTTCCTTCTTGCTTTAGCTGCTGCAAAGTTCACTGGCCAATTTTTTCTGATCTAGCAAGCATATTGGATTGCACAGCATATATTTTACGGAAATGCATCCCATTTTTATCTAGTTTTTCTAACCAATTTTTCTCTTTAGAATGAATTCCTCACTTTTAACACATTATTGTATTATATGGATTTTAATAATTAGCCCAATATGGCAGGATGCAAATAGGATAATACCAATAAAATATATACATTATACTTAATTTCTGTACTTAAAGTTGGTAATTTATTAATCAAAAATAATTTGTCATAATGTCCTCAAAAGAGCACTGTGACCTCCAGGTACATAACCAGTGAGACCAGTGGTTTTCTGGCTTGTCACAGCTGGAGTCCTCTCCTTGAAGGAAATCTTAGGCAGAAGCCCAAGAATGCACCAGACACAACAAGGAGTTGACCTGAGTGAAGTGCGACCACAGGCCCAAGGAAAGAAGGTACAGAGGTCACCTGAAGGACAGTCACTGGGAGTGCTTATTAGAATGACAGTTTTCTGGGCTCCACTTAGAACCTCTGGATCTTCTTCTTTCAGGCATGGAGAATGATAATCTGCATTTTAAATCAGATCCTTGGACAACTCTTTGAAACAGGAGAAACTGAACATCACTCTGCTAAGGACAATCAGAAAAACACTGTTCCAGATAATAACACCAACTATTGGAGAATTCCAAGAGGATGGGGCTAGGGAAAAGGAGCCATTTGGGAAACTGGGCAGGTTCTTGGTGTACATGATGATGACATGGCCCCCAGGACTCGTTTGTCTGGGTTCAAATCCTGGCTCTGCAGGTTACTAGCTGGGTAACCTTGGGCAAGTCACTTAACCTCCCTGGTAAGTATAATACCATCTTCCTAATCTATATCCCCCATTGTAAAAGGAGGATGTTGGTAAGCAAAGCCTTGCTGGGAAGATTCTGTGAGTGTCTGTAAGTTTTTGGAACAATTCCCAGACACTTTTCCATAATCCATCCCCCTCCTATCAGACACTTTCTAATGCCTTTCCTAATGTCTCCTCCTAGTTCTCTTCTCTCCTTTCCTCTGTCATTCTTATTCTTCTGTTTTACCCTCTTTGAAATCAAAACTCAACATAGTAGGACCGAAGTGGAGAAAGGGAAGCAGCTCCTGGTTGAGAAGATTAGGAGGAGGTTGGGAGGGAGATAATCTTTGCTACTTTGAAGCCACGCTACTGTGAAAACCCCACAAAAGAATGTGTAGCGTCCTCACTAGGCTTGGCTGAAGGCACTCGCACTTCCTTAGTGGCCTGGGCTGAATTCTGATGACACCCCTGTAGACCAAGACCAAGTTTTAGATGTCCAGTTTGAGTCCAGCCATGTCCCCACTGCCCCTAATGAATGGCCCAGCAGCCGCAGTGCCGACATTACCAGGAAGAGGTGTATACTCAACGCCCATCATCTTTTAGTGCAAATATACATTAAGAATAATCACTACATTTCAATCAGTAGCCAACCATTTCAACAGGTTTTTTCACTTATAGTGCCTTAAGGAAACAAAGTGTAAGACTGACTTGGCAGTATTGTGTGTATATTTCAGTACATGTATGGGGGGGGCAGGGATATTGCCCAAGGTGATGAAATTGATTCTTTGGAGGCAAAAGAATCTCAGCTTTTACAATGGTCTATGGTCATATGGCGGTCCACAGCACATAAACAGATATACAGCATATTTGAGGCGTTAAAATTTCATGGGGAAAAGGAGTGATTGGGGAAAAAAATGTCTAAAACAACTTGGCAGGGTAGTGTAGGAGGATACTAATGAGAAAAGGGTGAGAGATACTGTTTCAGTGAACTAGGCTGTGCAGGTTTGGTGGCAGAAGAAACTCAGGATGCTCAGATAAAAGAGATTTTAAGGCAGATCCATTAAAATCATCCTGATGCCTCCTGAAGATTCCGAGGGGGTCTCGGAGCTTCTGGAACACATCATCATTGGCAAAAGTTTTAAGATGGGCTGTAGGATGGGGTGAAATTAAAGCAATGCATAGTAAAGTACACTCCACTGTGTTGTCAGTTAGCTCATGGCCTGATTCTGAAGAGCCTTATTGCTGGAAACTGAGAAATCATTCTTTTCCAAGAGAGAAATCCACTCCATCTTCTTGAATTAAAAATTATGCCCCATGAATTCTGAACGATAACAATAGCTACAATAAAATGATTGAGATGCCCAAATTCATCTAATCACATGTTCTGTCTAGCCTATTCAAACACAAAAGAATGAGTCCCAGCCTTTCTTCTCGCTGCTATCTGTAAATAGGAAAGAATGTATGAAAGATTGTGATCAAGTTCTGTCGGAAACACTCATATTTTCACAAAATGTAGATTGCCTTTTAGAGGAGAGATGGGCTGAAACGTTCGTTTATTAAACCAGAATACGAAAACAGGAGTTTAAAAGAGCAGTATTAATATTCTGTTCAAATCATCTCTTGATTTCTATTTTGAAGGGCACCCTCCGATGGCTTGATTTTTATTACGGAGAAGGAAGAGAAAACGGCTCCTTTCCATTAATCAAAAAGAACCATAAAAATAGGTCTCGCTAAAAGCTGACTCTGACAAGTCCAAATGGAAAGTTTGCTTTGGGAAGAGATAAAGAATATCTTTCTAAATATTGCAATCAATTCTGAAAAACTTAATTTTTTTTTTCTTTCATTGCTTCTCAGCTATTGGGATCATCAATCCCAAAGCCTTCTTTGAGTGATTTCCTTCTGTCCCGCAGCAGGAAATGAACTATTTAGCTCCACACGTAATGGCAAACTCCATTTCAGCATAAGCGTCAGGCCCAGACTCCAGCAGGCCCCCGATCGATACCTTTGGTTATCAACCAGGGGCCCTTCCCGCAGCGGAGATCCTCATTGGAGATAAAGACCAGAGAGCATCCCTGATTTATGCCCTCTCAGCAGGGCACTGACAGGCCAGGCCCCAGGAGGCAGAGTGGAAAACCAGATGAAGACAACCAGAGATCCTTGGGGAAGTGCTGACCATCACGGACCCAGGATCACACCTCAAAGCCAACAGAACACAGCCCTGGAGCAGCCCATGCTACCTTGCAGAAAACCTGGACTTGACATCTGGCCGAAGCAGGTCTGTGAAGCACAGGGCTCTTTTGGGCCAGCTGAGGAGCCTGCCCTTGAGGTGGGCTCACAGAACGCTCATGAGCTACACGCAGCCCTTGCCCTTCTGTGCTCACTCCTCACAGCTTGCTTTGACTGGCAGCTGGGATAGAAGCATCACTGCAGCCACAGCCCCCCAAGTATTGGGGCTCAGCCTAAGACACCCTGCAGATCAAACACCTTGCAGGACAAGTGGCAACAGACAGTTATGGATGGCAGAGTCCAGATCACAGCCAGCCCCCCGATGTTACAGTTCTGCTGGTTAAGACTCAGATTTATTTCACGGGACAGGTATGTAAAAAGGCAGAAACAGTTCCTTCTTCTGAATGGCACACAGAACAGACTTCGCAAATATTGTGCAGTTTTGAGGGAGAACTCTGAAACTCGTTAAACGTTTTGCAAGTAGCAGTAATAGATCAACCAGCTTTAATAAAGACAAAAGAGTGAGAGAAAAGTAGCAAATCAGGAACATTCTAGCAGGTAGGCATGGATGAGCCAACTCGGCCCACAGAAAGAAGGTACCCACGTTACTGGATTTATGCTTTTATATCTTCTGAAGACAAACCACAAATAGCTTTTTTTTTTTTTTTAAATCTGCATGTATGTGTAATACTTCATAGAAATGATTGGAACAACAGGGTCAAACATCCAAAACCTTTACATTCATGCTTGGCTGTTAAACTGAATAAAATAGGGATGTGAACCTTCAAGATGGCAGAGGAGGAAGACGCGGAGATCACCTTGCTCCCCACAAATACATCAGAAATACATCTACATGTGGAACAGCTCCTACAGAACACCTACTGAATGCTGGCAGAAGACCTCAGACCTCCCAAAAGGCAAGAAACTCCCCACGTACCTGGGTAGGGCAAAAGAAAAAGACAAAAGAATAGGGACGTGACCTGCACCAGTGGGAGGGAGCTGTGAAGGAGGAAAAGTTTCCACACACTAGGAAGCCCCTTCACTTGTGGAAACAGGGGATGGTTGGCGGGGGGAAGGGGGGAGGCTTCGGAGACACAGAGAAGAGCGCAGCAACAGGGGTGCAGAGGGTAAAGCGAAGAGATGCCCGCATTGGTGCCGACCAGCACTCATCAGCCCGAGAGGCTTGTCTGCTCGCCCGCCGGGGCAGGTGAAGGCTGGGAACTGAGGCTCAGGCTTCAGAGGTCGGAATCCAGGGAGAGGACTGGTGTTGACTGTGTGAACACAGCCTAAAGGGGCCTAGTGCGCCACAGCTAGCTGGGGGGACGTCTGGGAAAAAGTCTGGAACTGCCTAAGAGGCAAGAGACCATTGTTTCAGGGTGCACAAGGAGAGGGGATTCAGAGCACCGCCTAAATGAGCTCCAGAGATGGGCGCGAGCCGCGGCTATCAGCGCGGACCCCAGAGACGGGCATGAGACGCTAAGGCTGCTGCTGCCGCCACCAAGAAGCCTGTGTGCGAGCACAGGTCACTATCCACACTCCCTTCCGGGAGCCTGTGCAGCCCGCCACTGCCAGGGTCCCGTGATCCAGGGACAACTTCCCCGGGAGAACACACGGCGCTCCTCAGGCTGGTGCAACGTCACACTGGCCTCTGCCGCCTCAGGCTCGCCCCACATCCATACCCCTCCCTCCCCGTGTTCTGAGTGAGCCAGAGCCCCCTAATCAGCTGCTACTTTAACCCCATCCTGTCTGGGTGGGGAACAGACGCCCTCAGGCAACCTACACGCAGAGGCGGGGCCAAATCCAAAGCTGAGCCCCGGCAGCTGTGCAAACAAAGAAGAGAAAGGGAAATCTCTCCCAGCAGCCTCAGGAGCAGTGGAATAAATCCCCACGAGCACCTTGATGTACCCTGCATCTGTGGAATACCTGAACAGACAACGAATCAATGCAAAATCGAGGCAGCAGACTTTGGGAGCAACTGTAGACTTGGGACATGCTGTCTGCAACTGACTGTTTCTGATTTTTATGTTTATCTTAGTATAGTTTTTAAGGCTTGTTATCACTGATGGATTTGTTTATTGGTTTGGTTGCTCTCTTCTTTTTTTTATTACTTTTAAATTTAATAATTATTTTTATTTTACTATTAATTAATTAATTAATTTTTCTTTCTTGTTTTCTCCCTTTTCTTCTGAGCCGTGTGGCTGACAGGGTCTTGGTGTTCTGGCCTGGTGTCAGGCCTGAGCCTCTGAGGTGGGAGAGCCGAGTTCAGCATATTGGACCACCAGAGACCTCCCAGCACCACTTAACATCACCCAACAGCCAGCAAGCTCCAGTACTGGATGCCCCATGCCAAACAACTAGCAAGACAGGAACACAACCCCACCCATTAGCAGTGAGGCTGCATAAAATCATACTAAGTTCACAGACACCCCAAAACACACCATCGGACACAGCTCTGCCCACCAGAAAGACAAGATCCAGCCTCCCCACCAGGACACAGGCACCAGTCTCCTCCACCAGGAAGCCTACACGAGCCACTGAACCAACCTCACCCACTGGGGACAGACACCAAAAACAACGGGACCTATGAACCTGCAGCCTGTGAAAAGGAGACCCCAAAGACAGTAAGTTAAGCAAAATGAGAAGACAGAGAAATATGCAGCAGATGAAGGAGCAAGGAAAAAGCCCACCAGATAAAACAAATGAAGAGGAAATAGGCAGTCTACCTGAAAAAGAATGCAGAGTAATGATAGTAAAGATGATCCAAAATCTTGGAAATAGAATGGAGAAAATACAAGAAAAGTTTAACAAGGAACTAGAAGAACTAAAGAGCAAACAAACAGTGATGAACAACACAATAAATGAAATTAAAAACTCTCAAGGAGGAATCAATAGGAGAATAACTGAGGCAGAAGAATGGATAAGTGACCTGGAAGATAAAATAGTGGAAATAACTATCACAGAGCAGAATAAAGAAAACAGAATGAAAAGAATTGAGG
This sequence comes from Aethalodelphis obliquidens, assembly GCF_003676395.1. Classification (NCBI taxonomy): domain Eukaryota; kingdom Metazoa; phylum Chordata; class Mammalia; order Artiodactyla; family Delphinidae; genus Aethalodelphis; species Aethalodelphis obliquidens. Next base: position 9,859,676 of record NW_020837967.1, on the reverse strand, counting down.
ACAGTCTCAGAGACTTCTGGGACAATATTAAACACACCAACATTCGAATTATAGGAGTCCGAGGAGAAGAAGAGAAAAAGAAAGGGTCTGAGAAAATATTTCAAGATATTATAGTTGAAAACTTCCCTAACCTGGGAAAGGAAACAGTCAATCAAGTCCAGGAAGCGCAGAAAGTCCCATACAGTATAAATACAAGGAGAAACATGCCAAGACACATACTAATCAAACTATCAAAAATTAAATTCAAAGACAAAATATTAAAAGCAGCAAGGGAAAAGCAACAAATAATATACAAGGGAATCCCTACAAGGTTAACAGCTGATCTTTCAGCAGAAACTCTGCAAGCCAGAAGGCAGTGGCAGGACATATTTAAAGTGATGAAAGGGAAAAACCTACAACCAAGATTACTCTACCCAGCAAGGATCTCATTCAGATTTGATGGAGAAATTAAAACATTTACAGACAAGCAAAAGTTAAGTGAATTCAGCACCACCAAGCTAGCTTTACAACAAATGCTAAAGGAATGTCTCAAGGCAGGAAACACAAGAGAAGGAAAAGACCTACAAAAACAAAGCCAAAACAATTAAGAAAATAGTAATAGGAACATACATATTGATAATTACTTTAAACATAAGTGGATTAAATGCTCCAACCAAAAGACATAGACTGGCTGAATGGATACAGAAACAAGATCCACATATATGCTGTCTACAAGAGACCCACTTCAGACCTAGGGACACATACAGACTGAAAGTGAAGGGATGGAAAAGGATATTCCATGAAAATGGAAATCAGAAGAAAGCTGGAGTAGCAATTGTCAAATCAGACAAAACAGATTTCACAAGAGAAAAGAAGGACACTACATAAGGATCAAGGGATCAATCCAAGAAGAAGATACAACAATTGTAAATATTTATGCACCCAACATAGGAGCACCTCAATACATAAGGCAAAGGCTTATGGGGCCTTTGTAAAAAGCCTTTCCCCTATGTAAAAGGGGAAACCAACAGTAACACAATCTTAGTAGGGGACTATAACACCCCACTTTCACCAATGGACAGATCATCCAAAATGAAAATAAATAATGAAACACAAGCTTTAAATGATACATTAAACAAGATGGACTTAATTGATATTTATAGGACATTCCATCCAAAAACAACAGAATACACTTTCTTTTCAAGTGCTCATAGAATATTCTCCAGGACAGATCATATCTTGGGTCACAAACCAAGCCTTGGTAAATTTAAGAAAATTGAAATTGAATCAAGTATCTTATCTGACCACAATGCTATGACAATAGATATCAAATACACGAAAAAAACTGTAAAAAATACAAACACATGGAGGCTAAACAATACACTACTAAATAACCAAGAGATCACTGAAGAAATCAAAGAGGAAATCAAAAAAATACCTAGATACAAATGACAATGAAAACACAATGACCCAAAACCTATGGGATGCAGCAAAAGCAGTTCTAAGAGGGAAGTTTATAGCAATACAGTCCTACCTCAAGAAACAAAGACCATCTCAAATAAACAACCTAATCTCACACCTAAAGCAACTAGAGAAAGAAGAACCAAAAAAAAAACCCAAAGTTAGCAGAAGGGAACAAATCATAAAGATCAGATCAGAAATAAATGAAAAAGAAATGAAGGAAACAATCGTAAAGATCAATAAAACTGAAAGCTGGTTCTTTGAGAAGATAAACAAAATTAATAAACCACTAGCCAGACTCATCAAGAAAAAAAGGGAGGAGACTCAAATCAACAGAATTAGAAATGAAAAAGGAGAAGTACCAACTGGCACTGCAGAAATGCAAAGAATCATGAGGGATTACTACAAGCAACTATATGCGAATAAAATGGACAACCTGGAAGAAATGGACTAATTCTTAGAAAAGCACAACCTTCCGAGACTGAACCAAGAAGAAATAGAAAATATAAATAGACCAATCACAAGCACTGAAATTGAAACTGTGATTAAAAATCTTTCAACAAACAAAAGCCCAGCACCAGATGGCTTCACAGGCGAATTCTATCAAACATTTAGAGAAGAGCTAACACCTATCCTTCTCAAACTCTTCCAAAATATAGCAGAGGGAGGAACACTCCCAAACTCATTCTACGAGGCCACCATCACCCTGATACCAAAACCAGACAAAAATGTTACAAAAAAAGAAAACTACAGGCCAATATCACTGATGAACATAGATGCAAAAATCCTCAACAAAATACTAGCAAACAGAATCTAACAGTACATTAAAAGGATCATACACCATGATCAAGTGGGGTTTATCCCAGGAATGCAAGGATTGTTCAATACAGGCAAATTAATCAATGTGATACACCATATTAACAACCTGAAGGATAAAAACCATATGATCATCTTAGTAGATGCAGAAAAAGCTTTTGACAAATTTCAACACCCATTTATGATCAAAACTCTCCAGGAAGTAGGCATAGAGGGAACTTTCCTCAACATAATAAAGGCCATATATGACAAACCCACAGCCAACATCATTCTCAATGGTGAAAAACTGAAAACATTTCCTCTAAGACCAGGAAAAAGACAAGGTTGTCCACTCTCACCACTATTATTCAACTTAGTTTTGGAAGTTTTAGCCATAGCAACCAGAGAAGAAAATGAAATAAAAGGAATCCAAATCAGAAAAGAAGTAAAATTTTCACTGTTTGCAGATGACATGATACTATACATAGAGAATCCTAAAGGTACTACCAGAAAAATACTAGAGTTAATCACTGAATTTGGTAAAGTAGCAGGGTACAAAATTAATGCACAAAAATCTCTTGCATTCCTATACACTAATGATGAAAAATCTGAAAGTGAAATTAAGAAAACACTCCCATTTACCACTGCAACAAAAAGAATAAAATACCTAGGAATAAACCTACCTAAGGAGACAAAAGACCTGTATGCAGAAAACTATAAGACACTGATGAAAGAAATTAAAGACAATACAAACAGATGGAGAGATATGCCATGTTCTTGGATTGGAAGAATCAACATTGTGAAAATGACTATACTACCCAAAGCAGCCTACAGATCCAGTGCAATCCCTATCAAACTACTAATGGCATTTTTCACAGAACTAGAACAAAAAATTTCACAATGTGTATGGAAACACAAAAGACCCCGAATAGCCAAAACAATCTTGAGAAAGAAAAACGGAGCTCGAGGAATCAGGCTCCCTGACTTCAGACTATACTGCAAAGCTACAGTAATCAAGACAGTCTGGTACTGGCACAAAAACAGAAATATAGATCAATGGAACAGGATAGAAAGCCCAGAGATACATATGGTCATACATACATATGGTCAACTAATCTATGACAAAGGAGGCAATGTTGAAAAGACAGTGTCTTCAATAAGTGGTGCTGGGAAAACTGGACAGCTATGTGTAAAAAACTGTAATTAGAACACTCCCTAACACCATACACAAAAATAAACTCAAAATGGATTAAAGACCGAAATGTAAGGCCAGACACTATAAAACTCTTAGAGGAAAACATAGGCAGAACACTCTATGACATAAATCACAGCAAGATCCTTTTTGACCCACCTCCTAGAGAAATGGAAATAAAAACAAAAATAAACAAATGGGACCTAATGAAACTTAAAACCTTTTGCACAGCAAAGGAAACTATAAACAAAACGAAAAGACAACCCTCAAAATGGGAGAAAATATTTACAAATGAAGCAACTGACAAAGGATTAATCTCCCAAATATACAAGCAGCTCATGAAGCTCAATGTCAAAAAAACAAGCAACCCAATCAATCCAAAAATAGATAGAAGATCTGAATAGACATTTCTCCAAAGAAGATATACAGACTGCCAACAAACACATGAAAGAATGCTCAGCATCACTAATCATTAGAGAAATGCAAATCAAAACTACAATGAGGTATCACCTCACACCAGTCAGAATGGCCATCATGAAAAAATCTACAAACAATAAATGCTGGAGAGGGTTTGAAGAAAAGCGAACCTTCTTGTACTGATGGTGGAAATGTAAATTGATACAGCCACTATGGAGAACAGTATGGAGGTTCCTTAAAAAACTAAAAAATAGAATTATCATATGACCCAGCAATCCCACTACTGGGCCTATACCCTGAGAATATACCATAATTCAAAAAGAGTCATGTACCACAATGCTCACTGCAGCTCTATCTACAATAGCCAGGACATGGAAGCAACCTAAGTGTCCATCAACAAATTAATGGATAAAGATGTAGCACATATATACAATGGAATATTACTCAGCCATAAAAAGAAATGAAATTGTGTTATTTGTAGTGAGCTGGATGGACCTAGAGTCTGTCATACCGAGTGAAGTAAGTTAGAAAGAGAAAAACAAATACCATATGCTAACACATATATATGGAATGTAAAAAAAAGAAAATGGTTCTGATGAACCTAGGGCCAGGACAGGAATAAAGACGCAGACGTAGAGAATGGACTTGAAGACACGGGGAGTGGGAAGGGTAAGCTGGGACGAAGTGAGAGTAGCATTGATATGTATACACTACCAAATGTAAAATAGCTAGTGGGAAGCACTGCATCTCATGGGGAGGTCAACTCAGTGCTTCTTCACCACCTAGAGGGGTGGGATAGGGAGGGTGGGAGGGAGACGCAAGAGGGAGGGGATATGGGGATATATGTATACATATAGCTGATTCACTTTTTTATACAGCAGAAACTAACACAGCATTGTAAAGCAATTATACTCCAATAAAGATGTTAAAAAAAAATAGAAAATAATTAAGGAGCAAAGCAGGTTTCTAGAAAAAGCTGACATCAAAAACTAACATTTAAGTTCAACATGATCCATTTGGACAAACTCACACATGGAGCACAAGAGATGTAATGATTACTCACTCTCTCTAATGCATCTCCCTATCAGTTGCTAATGTAAGCACAGAGGATCCGTATTTTCTGTCAGGAATTTCATACAGTATGAATGCTCTGAAGAAAATTATTGTTTAAACCAGATAACCCATGTGAGGGGGTCCTACACACAGTAGGCAACTGATCGAAGTTAGGCTCCTTCCTATTACTTGATAGGTCAACTTGCTCTTTTCAGAAGATGTCCACCTACACAGACACAGGCCCAGTTCTGTAGGAAAACGACCGATAGCAAAATCCCCCTTAGCCCTCCCAGAAGACCTGTATTTATTCCAACACAGTGGTCCAAACATTCCCCCTCCAATTTTGAGGCGAATTCTGATGAGAAACATCATTTGTGGGTGTTTCAGGTAATCCATTTGAGATGATATTTTGTAGTCTTTCTTTTCTTGGTTTGGTTTCGGTTTTAATCACAACAGCTGGGCTCTGAATCCGCTTCTTTTTGTTCCTTCTAAAGTGGCTGGAATCGGAGGGGCCTTTGAAAGATGCTTCTTCGTACCACTGATCAAAGATTCTTTTTCCTGAGAAAGGGTTCACTCCCTATCTGTACATTGATCAATCCTCCCCTTTTTCTCAAGCGCCAAGAGTGTTTTCCTTCCCTCCCTCTAGCTTGAAGTCTGAGTCCATATTAGGAAAGTTGATGGAGTGGCTCTGTTGTGAGGGAGACTCGGAGGGGCTTTCATCTCTGAGACCACAGATTCCATCTCCCGGTTAGCAAACCATCAGGCTGTGCCTTAGCCATCCCCTCGGAGCCCCTTCACTGTGGGGTCAGAGTCCACACCTGAGAACTGGCAGCGACCAATCTTGTGTGTTTGTGAAGCGATGACCTACAAGGGACAGCCCCCTGGGGGACCTGACCCTGGAACACACATCTGGATCCTTCTCCGAACAGCAACTCTTCACTTTCTTTACTGTCAGCCACTTGGCCATTTGTCTTCTGTCAGTCATTTTATCTTTTGCAATAAATTTTTATTGGGCAACTATAATTCCCTTAGACTTGAAGCTCTAATTAGGAATCATCTTGGTCATATAAAACTTTTTTTTGGTCAGAGTAGCCATTATTTCACCCCGCGTAGAAAATGCCTTATTCCGTACCCAATGTTGCCTTTCTAATCATATTCTAACTTCCCGCATTTGGTCTCTTTCTGGCTTTGCCAGTCTTGTTCTGAGAATAACCCTTCTAATTCACAAGAAGTAAATAAATAGTTAGTATTTGCAGAACTAAAACATTGCACCAGTCCTTCGAGAAAGGAAGAGAACTCAGCTTGGAGATCTGTTGCCTAGTAACACGGTACTAACTTTTCTCTCCATTTCCCAAACCAGTTGATAGCCTCATGTTGGTTTTGTCAGCATTCCAATGCAAAACTTTCCCCCCTTTTTAAAATTAGGAATGAACATTTGGTTTTTTAGTTTCAGAGAACTGACTTTAACCATCACCATGTTTTTTCTGTATTTCACAGTAATCTTGGTTCCCTCTTTCTCAGTAGGTCCCAGTTTGTTTTCCTTCCCTGATAAAAACTGCTCTTATCCTCCAATTAAGTACTACATCTAAAAACAATCTGCCTATTTCTCAGAAAAGGACACAAGCTTCAAATAGAAATTGAATTGATTTTACTTAATAATAACACCAGGCAATTAAAGGGCACTTTATACTTTGCAAAGTCCTTTCATGTCCACTCACTCATTTAATTCAACTTCGGGATGCTCATCCAAACTTCCTTGGCTTATGACGCCATGCTCAAAAGAATCTGGGGCTTCCCTGGTGGCGCAGTGGTTGAGAGTCCACCTGCCGATGCAGGGGACACGGGTTCGTGCCCCGGTCCGGGAGGATCCCACATGCCGCGGAGCGGCTAGGCCCGTGAGCCATGCCCACTGAGCCTGCGTGTCCCGAGCCTGTGCTCCACAATGGGAGAGGCCACAACAGTGAGAGGCCCGCATAATGCCAAAGAAAAGAAAAAAAGAAAACTCTGAACCATGGGAAAGAGGTTCGTGGCGCTGTCTTTGGTCATTTTGCTTTAAGTTAGGAGACAGTGTCTATGACTAGGCTTTCACATGGTAATGCTGGCATTTCCATCCTTAGCCTGGTCAGAAATCTAGAGGAAAATTACACAGAGCTCCATTTTACAGGTGATGAGCCTTGGTCAGGGGTAGTGGGCCAGGGAAAAAAAACCATTTTTCTTGCTTCTTCCATTCCAGCCCCTCTGGGTCTTTGACAGGAAGTAGTGTCACAGAGCTGCCAGGACAGCGGCCGAGCTGAAGAGGCTCCCGGGCTCACCCTTATCTTGATGCCTTTTTCTGCCTATCCAAGGCCTTTGAAATTTTCTCCAGACAGAAAATAAAGAGAGGCTCTGACAAAGCATCTCCTTATATCTTACAGGACGTTTGCTGTCAACACCACTCTGAGCCACATCAGCTGTGTTCAGTGGTTAATGTCTTAGTTTTGACTCGGGTCCTTCTTGACAGTTCACTCCACACCACCTTCCACTTGACTCCCAAATCCTGGGCTAGTGTTAGGGGCTGCAGGCTGCAACAGCACAGTGTTTCCTAGGCTTTGTTCATTCAGTCAGGGAGCGGTTTTCTGGTAGGCTGGGCCCCGGTTCAGCACAGTAAATGGCCAAGTTTATGAAAACCACCCATGTCTCGTCTCTTCAGTGGAAATACTCTACAGGGTTTTTGTCTTTGCTTTCAGAGGTTGAAAACAAAGCTTCAGCACAAACCATCTCAAAACCGCTCAGGGAGTCAATGTAAAGATGTGAATAAATTAAATTAGATGAGGGAATTTTCACTTTGAAGGCATGTGTTTAGACATCAACAAAATGTAAGAGAAACAAATGTGTCCTAAAATATCAAAATCCTTTGGCAGCTGTATTATTTGGTTTGTGTTTTAGAATATGTGAATATGTATATTTTAAGGCTCCAAATACGTAATGTAAAAAAAAGAGAGAGAAGAAATATCCTTAAATATTCATCCTGACATACCACAATGCTTTCACTGACCAAGTAAACCTTAGTAGGAATGATGCTTCGTTCGTTCCTTTTTAAAAAAATGCTTTCACTCCAAAAAAAGGATTTCCTGAGTCTTTCTCACCCTCCTCCTTCATTTCCCCACAGCAGGCAACTGGTCTAGTCATGGGTCATCTTCTTAGAAAGTGGAGAAAATAGTGCACATGCGTGCACGGGGGACGGAACACTGCACCGAGGGAGCATCCTCCACCAAGACGTAATGTGTGGGATCCGAACCCAAATGAAACACCAGCCCCTATTTCAAAAATGATTAAGAATTTCCAGGTGGCAACAGTGGACCATGAAACCAAGCCCAGGCCCTGTCTCAGCTCAGGTCCCGTGCACATGAAGCCCACCTCACCTCTGGTCCAGAGGAAGAGAGGAGCATCAATCAGCATCTCGCATGACACAGGATGGTTGTATTTAATACCTGCTATTGCACTGGACTCCTGTAACAACATTCCAAAGAAGGTACGTCAATTTAACAGATGAAAAGAAACTCAAACAGAACACCGTTCCCAAATTTTACAACTTAAAAGTGATGGAGATTGGACTTGAATCCCCATCTGGCTTCTCCCAAATCTTGCCCTCACCGTTGTCTCCATAGGTTCAGAAAAGCCTATTCTTAGCACCCTTTCTTAACACTAGAGACAAACCTATTCAGTTGAGTGAAAGAGGAAAATTAAAGGGTGGATGAGTGTTTGTCAGCACTATTTACAACAGCCAGGACAAGGAAGCAACCTAAATGTCCAGTGACAGATGAATGGATAAAGAAAATGTGACACATTTATACAATGGAATATTACTCAGCTAGAAAAAGAAACGAAACTGAGTTATTTGTAGTGAGATGGATGGACCTAGAGTCTGTCACACAGAGTGAAGTAAGTCAGAAAGAGAAAAACAAATACCGTATGCTAACACATATATATGGAATCTAAAAAAAAAAATGGTTCTGATGAACCTAGGGGCAGGACAGGAATAAAGACACAGACGTGCAGAATGGACTTGAGGACATGGAAAGGGGGAAGAGTAAGATGGGACGAAGTGAGAGTATATGGACATATATATACTAGCAAATGTAAAATAGCTAGCTAGTGGGAAGCAGCCACATAGCACAGGGAGATCAGCTCGGTGCTTTGTGACCGCCTAGAGGGGTGGGATAGGGAGGGTGGGAGGGAGATGCAAGAGGGAGGGGATATGGGGATATATGTATACGTATAGCTGATTCACCTTGTTAAGCAGAAACTAACACAACATTGTAAAGCAATTATACTCCAATAAAGATGTTAAAAGAAAAGAAAAGAGTGGGTGAGTATTTCGACTGAAATAGCACACTGCGTGCTTCCCTAACCGCACCTGCGCCTCCTCTCTTTAAGGTTCACTGTCTCTCCAGGAGCCCCACGTCCTCACTGCCCTCTGGTCCTCACACCGTCACCTTGGTGTTCACAGCATGCCTTCCACATGACATCCTAAACCCTAGGTCTTTCCCAAACTTTCTTTCCATCAAAATGTCCCCATCCTACATCCCACCGTGGTGGGGAACATTTCTTGGCGAAAATAACTAATCAGATCAACTTATTCATGAGCCAATGCAGTAACTCAACCCCACAAAAATGTAAATGATGTGTGAATTTCAAGGCTTTATAGCAAGGTCATTTAGGTGAACTGTTTTCCTTTTCTGAACCCCTCCAATTATACCTCCTAGTCAGATGAGGCCTGTGGTTCAACAGCATCTTTATCCACATAAAACAAAATAAATGATTTAGCCACGATGATCAGGTTTATAGGTTAGGTTACAGGTTGTAGAAAATAGCTTTAGGTACCAGGGAACTTTCCCAGGGAACAGCAATAAAACATTTTATGTGTGACCTGTAATATCCTGTACCCTCGTAGTGCTAGACCTGCAGTGAACAAAATTGCCATTTCTGCCAAATTTCATGGTCAGTGAGTCTATGATATGGAGAAACGTCCAGTATGGATTAAAATGAAATCATTTACGGTCCCACACTGACAACCTATGACAGACTTGAACCATCTCTCCAAAAGTACATTCATAACTCAGACCACTTCACCTTGGAGTCCACTAAAATAGCATAAAATAATGTGGGGAAGCATCCGAATAAAAACATAACACAGGATACTCAAACCCTCGGTATTGTTCTTATTGGATACAATGTACTATCTCAGGGTTCCCTGAGCTCAATATTCAAATGTTCATCTTTGAGAAGAAAGAAGCTATATTATTGGTTCCAATACAATGCACTAGACAAATACACAATCCAGTATAATTGCTATACAATACACGATTGAACCTGGTCCAGGCACAAATTTCAAACGATTTGAAAAGAATAAGCCATTTATATTTGGATTTGGAATATGATGTTCTGCTGAAATTTAAACATGATTATGTCTGATATTCTAGGAAATGACTTCTAACAAGATAACCAAGTCACATTCTGAAGACCTGATCCAGAAGAATCTGGGAAGAGTTTCCTGATCCCGTCCTTTCTGCTTGTTCTCTGCAGTATTTGCCATTATTTGCCCTCTTCTGAAACTCTCTTTCCTTAACTTCCATGATACTGTATTATATATACTTAATTTTTCCTCCCTTGGTCTCTTTCTGCCTTACGATTCCTTTTCTGTTGCCCTGTCCTCCAAAGGCCAATCATGGTTCTCTCTTCATCTCTTTCCATCAACTGTTTCTCCTCGCTACTAGTCACAAAATGACCTCATCTCCTTGGCTCCAGATCTTTATCTCCAACTCCGGTCTCTCTACTGATTTAAAATCCTTCATTTCCAATCATCTGAACAGCCTCTCTTGACCACAAACTCAAGAAATCTAAAATGAATCTCCAAAGTTAGTAGATGCTTTTGGAGGAGACAGACCTTGCCTATTATTGGAGATGCCTATCCTAGGTTGAACTTTCCCTTTGCACATTGATATAGAGAAGATCTGAACACTGGATGTGAGGTTGGACTTAATGAACTTAGTCAAGGTCCCAACAACAATGAGATTCTATAATTTATTACTTTTCCCCCACACCAGTTTCTCCTTTTGAAATTTTCCTTGTCTCCCAGATTCAAAATCATGGGGTCACCATTGTCCCTGGTTCTCCTTTTCCTTCCACATCTAATTGGTCACCCAGTTCTAGTGATTCTTCTACACAGCTTTGTTGGGTCTCCCCTCCTCTCCATTCCCGTTACCCCCAGTCCCAAACAGCAGCAAAATTAAGCTGCTGAAGCTGATGCCTTTGAGCCGAATCTGGGATCACTCTAGAGCCAGAATCCCTGTAGCAATTTTTTCATCATCGGTAAAAACTCAGAGGACAGAGTTTGACAAAATGAGCAAAGGGGAGGAGGAGAAAGAATGAGAAATGAAAGCAAGAGGGAAGGTAGGCCTGCAGCCTCTCCTTGGTCCCCACTCAGCTGCTCTGTCTTCAGAGAGGACGCTAGGCTCCCCACTCCCTCTGGGTTTATAGCATCTTCTTCCCAGTTCTATTTTCACAAGTTCACTCCCACTCCCCCACAAAAGCCCTCAATCTACATCTTTCCCTCACTACCCCAAACTTCTTGCATATTTAACCAGACCCAATTTCCCTTCTCATTAGAAAAAAGAGAACATCTTCCATTGTACTTGGGAGCTTCACATTCTCCATCAGGTTCATTTTCATTCACCATCTCACCAGACTGTTTATCTCATTCTTAGGATCTGTACCTGCCTTCCAGTCTCCTGATCTCCTTACCCATTGTATACAATGGTACCAGGTGAATCGTCAGAGAATATTGGTTTGTTTGTGTTTATTTCCTACTCAGATATGCTCAGGTAATGACTTCCCATTGAACAGAGTCCAACCTTAAGCCTCATGGTTAAAGCCCTCCCAAATTTCTTCAACTGCTCTGCTCCATCAAATCTTCCACCTATTCACATTTCTCTCATGGTCCCTGACTACCAGGATATATCACTCACTCTAACTTTCCACCATCCATCTCTCTGGGTTGAAGACCTCCTGCTACTTCCAGTTATAAAGATTCTATGCATTCTTGGGCTTCCCTGGTGGCACAGTGGCTAAGAACCCGCCTGCCAATGCAGGGGACACGGGTTTGAGCTCTGGTCCAAGAAGACCCCACATGCCATGGAGCAGCTGAGCCCGTGTGCCACAACTACTGCACCTGCACTCTAGAGCCCATAGCCACAACTACTGAGCCATGTGCCACAACTACTGAAGCCCATGTGCCTAGAGCCCATGCTCCGCAACAAGAGAAGCCACCACAATGAGAAGCCCGTGCACCACAATAAAGAGTAGACCCCGCTCGCCGCAACTAGAGAAAGCCTGCACACAGCAACAAAGACCCAACGTAGCCAAAAATTTAAAAAAAAAAAAAAAAGATTCTATGTATTCTTAAAGATCCAACCAAATGTGTCTTTATTGTCTAAGCTTCTCCCCCAATCAGTCAGAAATACGTAGTCTCTTCCTTTTTATATATGTATTTTCTAAGATTATATATCAAGTAGGTGATGGTGTTTCACACTCAAAGTATTATAATTACCATATCTGTGTTGTAATTTTTGCACATAGCTCAGCTTTTCCACTAGTTCCCTCCCTGGAGTTCTGACATACTTCTCTGTAAACATCACCATGTTAAATATGTCTCACATGCAGTAGGCATTTGAAAAGTTTTCATCAGCTAACTAGATGAATGAATGAATGAATGAATGAATGAATAAATCTTCCTTAGCATCACCCTTGCTAATAATAGACTATTCTTTCTTAAACAGCTATAAATTTTACTCTCAACATTCCTTGAGGGAGGCAAGTAACTTGGCTTCAAAAGATGTCTATACAAAAATAAAATAGAGTTGAGATGTGAACCAAGCTATAATTAATATTAGTTATTATCAATGGCGTGTGAACAAGTTTTTGTTTCCTTAAGTATAGTACTTAGGTAGTATGTGTGAAAGCAAGGTTTTCCTCAGATAAATTAATCCACAATTATCAAGCATCACTAGGGTAGCTACATGTGCGCACTCCTATCCCATCATTGCTAGATGCAATTGGCAAACTTCCCTGGAACAAAATTATTAAATGATCACTACATTTAAAATGCCAACTGAAGTCCAGGTAAAACAATACATACAAAAATGCATACAATATAAATGATACTTGACCTCCACAATCAATTCTATTAAATGCTCATGTAAGATTTACACCACTCTTAAAAGATTTCCTCTTTTTGCTCTAGCATACTGATAAAGGGAGGTCGTTACTAGCTGAGAAATTACTAGTTTCCTGTCTTAAAAGCATGGAAGTTTATCCATTGTGATAGCAATCATTTGAAAGGAGATTTTTTGAGATGCTGCTTGTGCTCTATGAGTAAAGAACCATCTGTTTGTCATCAGAGCTGGTATGTTCAAATTGCCAATATGTTTCTATACATTTAAAACCCAAAGGACTTGGAGACCAATGACATGACCTGAGTTTTTAGAACAACCATGTGGGTAATGCCACTCCCGTAGCTGCTCAGCAAAGTCTGCACACTTGTAGTGTCTACAGCATGATACTAGTTATTTGTTCAAGCAGTTGACAATTGCCAGGCACTGTGTAAGGTTTTGGATATAAAATGATGGACAAGACATGGCCCTTCAGGAACTCTCAGCCTAGGCTGAGAAACTGACATGTAAACTAGCATTTAGCATGAGAAGGGAGCTTAACAGAGGCATGTTCCATGTGATGGAAAGACACAAAGAAGTACCCCATACTCTGCCAGGAAAGCCGAGAGAGAGAGATTCTTATAATACCTAATATAATGTAAATGCTATGGAAATAGTTGCTGGCGTGTGGCAAATTCAAGTTTTGCTTTCTGGAACTTTTTGGATTTTCCTTTTCTGAATATTTTCAGTTCATCATTGGTTGAATCCACGGATGCAGAACATGCAGATACAGAGGGCTCACTGTACACCAAAATAACAAGACTGCTTTTCTCTGGGCAGTAACATTAAAAAGAATTTTCTATTGTATTTGCACTGTTTTTCCCATTTCCTACAATTGGCCTATAAAAATTTTTTTAAACAACATGGAGACAACCTAAATGTCCATCAACAGATGAATGGATAAAGAAAATGTGGTACATCTATAAAATGGAATAGTACTCAGCCATAAAAAAGAACAAAATAATGCCTTTTGCAGCAACATGGATGCAACTAGAGATTATCATACTAAGTGAAATAAGTCAGAAAGAGAAAGACAAATACCATATGATATCACTTGCATGTGGAATCTAAAATCTGGCTCAAATGAACCTATCAACAGAACAGAAACAGACTCATAGACATAAAGAACAGACTTGTGGTTGCCAAGGGTTGGCAGTGGGGGAGGGAGAGGGATAGACTGGGAGTTTGGGGTTGGTAGATGCAAACTCTTACATTTAGAATGGATAAATAACAAGTCCTAATGTGTAACACAGGGAACTATATTCAATATCCTGTGATAAACCATAATGGAAAAAAATATAAAAAAAGAATGTCTATCTGTGAAAAACTGAGTCACTTTGCTGTACAGCAGATTGGCACAGCATTGTATAATAAATCAACTATACTTCAATAAAATAACTGAAGAAAAAAATTTTAAACAATAATCATTTTAAAGCTAGTTGACTACATTCACAGTTTTCAACATCTTTCTCTGTCAGCCCACAAGCATATTTTTTTTTTCATGACCAATTGGAGTTTATTCCAGGTGTGCAAGGGTAGATCAACATTCAAAAATCAATTAAAGTAATCCGTCACATCAACAGGCTAAAAGAGAAGTCATAGAATCATATCAATAGATGAAGAAGCAGCATTTGAAAAATCCAACACCCATTCCTGATTTAAAAACAGAACTATCAGCCTTCTAGGAATAGAATGGAAATTCCTCAACTTCACAATGAACACATAATAAACCTTTCAGCTAATATCATACTTAACAGTGAGAAACTAAACCCTTCTTCCCCCCACCCCCAAAATTGGGAACAAGATAAGGATGTCCCCTCTCACCACTCTTATTCATACTAGAAATCCTAGCTTAATAAGACAAGAAAAGGAAACATACTCCTTCCCCCTTACTTACAGTTTTCTCTATTTGTTTTTATTTTTCCATTTCTTTAGCTTTTTAATGACAAATAATATAAAACAGGGAAGTTAGCATAGGTGTACAACTCACTGCAAATTCATAAAATGAACAGTGTATTTCACATCTAGATCAAGAAACAAAACACTGCCAGGAACACAGAAGTTCCTCTCATGTTTCTTTTCCACAGCCCACAAGTGTATTAAGAGAAACCATAATTTAGAGAAGAAAATTAAGTGGCAATTAAAACAAACCTTACAGAGCCATGTTTTCTTTGTTTGAAACCTCAGTCAGATCATACCTCCTCAATTATTTTGAGGCGACACAATTCTTACAGTGTTTATCAAACGTTTACTTTCTAAACATTCCTCTTGATCTCTTTTGATTTTCTGCAATTCAACCCCTCTGAACAGTGAGTCTGAAAGCACACTACAGCCCTTCTCGTTCAAACTCCAGTTCAGTATTTATTAAGCGATTTGGACCTCGACAAGAGTCAGGGAAGTCAGCATCTCAGCCTCAGTGATGAAATTGGTTAATTACTGGGTGAGCAAAGCTAGATCTCTATGCATTTTGCTAGTCTTGCTAATCACTGAACTTATACCATTTTGGAAAGCAGAAAAACTTGGGGTGGCACATACCTATTTGTTTACTTACTTTATTTCATTATTTATTTCTACTAAATACAAGTCAGTTAAGTTTCCAACATGATGTTGGCCATTATGAGAGAATCAAAACATAAATTCAAAAAGAGTAAATGCATACACAGTATGCATGGTTCTTTATGTCTGTACTCAGCCACCGTACAGGGTCCATCACTCACAACCCTCTTCCTTCCTTACTTACTTCACCACAATACCCATTGTCTCTGGTTCCTGAGAACAGACTAGGTGAGAGCATGTGCTGTGTTATAAAGTTCAATTTGCCTAAAAAGGAGATTGCCATCTCGCTCACTAATCTTACATTACCATCCTGTGCTTCTATTGATGTTATCACAATGCTTTTTACAGCTGCTCACTGCAATTGCAAAAATACACAGATTGTTCTGTCATTAGGAGGAGTAAATGATTTTTTGAGTGACGCAAGGCAAGGAAAAATTTGATGATCCTTTTCTCTGACTATAGCAAATTGTGTGTCTGTGTGTAAACAGTCGTGTGCCGTATAAATTGATGTGACGGAGCTACTTCGTTGCCCTTGTACTACTGAACTGTTGGAGATGTCTGGCTCTCCTGCAGAACGTTGGTCTAATGGCACATAAACAAAAGAGCCTATTGACATTGTTATAAAGATGTGATTCATCTCAATTTTCTCTCTTATTCCTAAATCATTGGAAAATGGATTGAGAAACAATGGCCGTTGAACTACTATCCTAGTTGTTTGTTAAGATTTAGTATATCTGCACATGTCAATTACAAAAAAAGATAAAACCATCATAAAAAACACTTTGGAAACAAAAATAGTAATTTTTTGTAGAAAAACCATTGGAGTGGAAATCAGAAATAGGGTTTCAGATGCCAATCGGTCACTTACTTAAGCACGTTCATTGGACAAGAGCCTGGGATTAATGAATGAGACAGACCCTGTTTGAACGGAAGCGCTACCACATATATCTGTATGACCTTCAGCAAGTTACTCCCTGAGCCTCAGTTTTCTTCATCTATAAAAATGAGACCATAATAGTAACCAACTCATGAGGTCGTTGTAAATATTACATGCAATAATGCATGGGAAGCGTTTAGCATAGCATCTAGTAGATAATAACACCCAATAAATAATGGGTATCATTATTTCTCCTAAGACGTTATTTCTAGCCAGCAAATTCTTCAGCCCTATAACATAACTGTGTGCGTCCATATCTGAGGGTTCATCCAGCCATAATAGTCTATGATTGAACTAGATGATGATTACACTTTACAAAAGAACTCCTCACAAAAAAATTCAAATGACAAAAATAACATGTCAATTCATTCACAGAAATATGAACCTCTATTATAGAAATCTTATATGAGGTAAAGATCTGATACTAAGGATAGTGTGTGGGAATTAAGATCATGTTTCTCTGTTTATCTTTCCCAGTGGACTGTAAAATTTTTGGAGGCAGGGATTATATCTTATTTATCTTTGGAATCCCAATGTTCAACTCATTGAGTGATTTAAAACAAATATATAAGTGAATGAATGACTTAATGATGGAAACAAGCAGCTGAAAATCTCTGCCTTTGTGGAGAATATAGTCAAGTGAGACAATGTTAAAAAAAAAAAGTGTGCTCAACATTGCTAATTACTAGAGAAATGCAAATAAGAGCTACACCTCACACTGGTCAGAACGGCCATCATCAAAAAGTCTACAAATAATAAATGCTGGAGAAGGTATGGAGGAAAAGGAACCCTCCTACACTGTTGGTGTAGTATAAATTGGTGCCGCCAGTACGGAAAACAGTTTGGAGGTTCCTTAAAAAAACTGAAAATAGAATTACCAACAATCATACTCCTGGGCATATATCTGGAAAAGATGAAAACTAATCCAAAAAGATACATGCACCCCAATGTTTATAGCGGCACTGTTTCTAGTAGCTAAGACAGGGAAACAACCTAAATGTCCATCGACGGATGAATGGATAAAGAAGATGCGGTGTATATATATATATATATATCAAATGCTGCTTCTAGGTCTGGTAAAACGATGACCAAGAACTGACCATTGGGATTAGCAACATGGAGATCATCCATGACCTTGAAGATAGACGTTTGGAGAAGTGGTGACACAAAAATTGATGGAGAGGATGCAAGAGAGAATGACTGGAGAGAAATTAGAGAGTGTATATGGGAAACTGTTTTTATTTAAAAAAATAGAAACAGAGTAGTAGCAATAGGGTAAGTAGTCTCTAGAGAAGGATTTTTTGTCTGCTTTGTTTTTTCTAAGATGAGAGAAATAATCACATATTTGTGTGCTCATGGGAATAATCGACTAGAAAGGGAGAATGATGATGTAGGAGAGAGGAAAATTGTTAGAACAACGCCCTAGTTTGAGAGAGGATAAGATCTAGTGGACAAAGGGAACAGTCAGCTTTAGCTAAAGATCAAGGATGGTTCCTCCATAATCCTCAGCAATGAAGATGAAGGAGAAATGGGCAAGTTTAATCATGTGGTACTTTATATTCATTCTTTTCTAATGATGAAAATAGATTGGCGGAGACTTACGGGAAGATGGCGGAAGAGTAAGACGCGGAGATCACCTTCCTCCCCACAGATACACCAGAAATACATCTACACATGGGACAACTCCTAAAGAACACCTACTGAACGCTGGCAGAAAACCTCAGACCTCCCAAAGGGCAAGAAACTCCCCCACGTACCTGGGTAGGGCAAAAGAAAAAAGAAAAAACAGAGACAAAAGGATAGGGACGGTACCTGCACCAGTGGGAGGGAGCTGTGAAGGAGGAAAGCTTTCCACACACCAGGAGCCCCTTCGCGGGCGGAGACTGCGGGTGGCGGAGGGGGGAAGCTTCGGTGTCGCGGAGGAGAGCACAGCAACAGGGGTGAGGAAGGCAAAGTGGAGGGATTCCCGCACAGAGGATCAGGGCCGACCGGCACTCACCAGTCCGAGAGGCTTGTCTGCTCACCCGCCGGGGCGGGCGGGGCTGGGAATTGAGGCTTGGCCTTCAGTCGGAGCTCCGGGAGAGGACTGGGGTTGGCGGCGTGAACACAGGCTGCAGAGGGTTAGTGCACCACGGCTAGCCCGAGGGAGTCCGGGGAAAAGTCTGGAGCTGCCGAGGAGGCAAGAGACTTTTTCTTCCCTCTTTGTTTCCTGGTGCACGAGGAGAGGGGATTAAGAGCGCTGCTTGAAGGAGCTCCAGAGACGGGCGCGAGCCGCGGCTAAAAACGCAGACCTCAGAGAAGGGAATGAGACGCTAAGGCTGCTGCTGCCGCCACCAAGAAGGCTATGTGCGAGCACAGGTTACCATCCACACTCCCTTCCGGGGAGCCTGTGCAGCCCGCCACTGCCAGGGTCCCAAAATCCAGGGACAACTTTCCCGGGAGAACGCACGGCGCGCTTCCGGTTGGTGCAACGTCATGCCGGCCTCTCCCGCCGCAGGCCCGCCCCGCCTCCGTGCCCCTCCCTCCCCTCCCCCCCCGCCTGAGTGAGGCAGAGGGCCTGAATCAGCGGCTCGTTTAACCCCGTCCTCTCTGAGCGAAGAACAGACGCCCTCCGGCGACCTTCACGCAGAGGCGGGGCCCAATCCAAAACTGAGCACCTGGGAGCTGTGAGAACAAAGAAGAGAAAGGAAAATCTCTCTCAGCAGCCTCAGGAGCAGCGGATTAAAGCTCCACAATCAACTTGATGCACCCTGCATCTGTGAACCATCCCAAATTAAGGAGGTGGACTTTGAGAGCAAGATTTATGCTGTATAGCTTTGCTTCCACCATTTGTCCTAGGGTTCTATCCATCCGATTTTCTTTTTCTTAATTATTTTTTATTTTAATAATGTTATTATATTTTATCTTACTTTATTTTATTTTACTTTATCTTCTTCCTTTCTTTCTTTCTTTTTTTCCTTCCTTCCCTCCTTCCTTCCTTCCTCCCTCCCTCCCTCCTTTCTTTCTTTCTTTCTACTTATACTAATTCTTCCTTTCTACTTTTTCTGCCTTTTATCCTGAGCCATGTGGATGAAAGGCTCTTGGTGCTGCAGCCAGGAGTCAGTGCTGTGCCTCTGAGGTGGGAGAGCCAACTTCAGGACACTGGTCCACAAGAGACCTCCCAGCTCCACGTTATATCAAACGGCGAAAATCTCCCAGAGATCTCCATCTCAACACCAGCACCCAGCTTCACTCAACGACCAGCAAGCTACAGTGCTGGACACCCTATGCCAAACAACTAGCAGGACAGGAACACAACCCCACCCATTAGCAGAGAGGCTACCTAAAATCATAATAAGTCCACAGACACCCAAAACACACCAACAGACGTGGACCTGCCCACCAAAAAGACAAGATCCAGCCTCATCCACCAGAACACAGGCACTACTTCCCCCCACCAGGAGGCCTACACAACCCACTGAACCAACCTTAGCCACTGGGGACAGACACCAAAAACAACAAGAACTACGAGCCTGCAGCCTGCAAAAAGGAGACCCCAAACACAGTAAGATAAGCAAAATGAGAAGACAGAAAAACACACAGCAGATGAAGGAGCAAGATAAAAACCCACCAGACCTAACAAATGAAGAGGAAATCGGCAGTCTACCTTAAAAAGAATTCAGAATAATGATAGTAAAGATCCAAAATCTTGGAAATAGAATGGACAAAATGCAAAAAACATTTAACAAGGACCTAGAAGAACTAAAGATGAAACAAACAACGATGAACAACACAATAAATGAAATTAAAAATACTCTAGGTGGGATCAATAGCAGAATAACTGAGGCAGAAGAACGGATGAGTGACCTGGAAGATAAAATCTTGGAAATAACTACTGCAGAGCAGAATAAAGAAAAAAGAATGAAAAGAACTGAGGACAGTCTCAGAGACCTCTGGGACAACATTAAATGCACCAACATTCGAATTATAGGGGTCCCAGAAGAAGAAGAGAAAAAGAAAGGGACTGAAAAGATATTTGAAGAGATTATAGTTGACAACTTCCCTAATATGGGAAAGGAAATAGTCAATCAAGTCCAGGAAGCACAGAGAGTCCCATACAGGATAAATCCAAGGAGAAATATGCCACGACACATATTAATCAAACTGTCAAATATTAAATACAAAGAAAACATATTAAAAGCAGCAAGGGAAAAATAACACACAAGAGAATCCCCATAAGGTTAACAGCTGATCTTTCAGCAGAAACTCTGCAAGCCAGAAAGGACTGGCAGGACATATTTAAAGTGAGGAAGGAGAAAAACCTGCAACCAAGATTACTCTACCCAGCAAGGATCTCATTCAGATTTGATGGAGAAAGTAAAACCTTTACAGACAAGCAAAAGCTGAGAGAGTTCAGCACCACCAAACTAGCTTTACAACAACTGCTAAAGGAACTTCTCTAGGCAAGAAGCACAAGAGAAGGAAAAGGCCTACAATAACGAACCCAGAACAATTAAGAAAATGGGAATAGGAACATACATATCAATAATTACCTTAAATGTAAATGGACTAAATGCTCCCACCAAAAGACACAGACTGGGTGAATGGATACAAAAACAAGACCCATATATTTGCTGTCTACAAGACACCCACTTCAGACCTAGACACATATAGACTGAAAGTAAGGGGATGGAAAAAGATATTTCATGCCAATGGAAACCAAAAGAAAGCTGGAGTAGCAATTCTCATATCAGACAAAACAGACTTTAAAATAAAGACTATTAGAAGAGACAAAGAAGGACACTACATAATGATCAAGGGATCGATCCAAGAAGAAGATATAACAATTGTAAATATTTATGCACCCAACATAGGAGCACCTCAGTACATAAGGCAAATACTAACAGCCATAAAACGGGAAATAGACAGTAACACATTCATAGTAGGGGACTTTAACACCCCACGTTCACCAATGGACAGATCATCCAAAATGAAAATAAATAAGGAAACACAAGCTTTAAATGATACATTAAACAAGATGGACTTAATTGATATTTATAGGACATTCCATCCAAAAACAACAGAATACACATTTTTCTCAAGTGCTCATGGAACATTCTCCAGGATAGATCATATCTTGGGTCACAAGTCAAGCCTTGGTAAATTTAAGAAAATTGAAATTCTTTCAAGTATCTTTTCCGACCACAACGCTATGAGACTAGATATCAATTACAGGAAAAGATCTGTAAAAAATAAAAAACACATGGAGGCTAAACAATACACTACTAAATAACGAAGTGATCACTGAAGAAATCAAAGAGGAAATTAAAAAATACCTAGAAACAAATGACAATGGAGAAACGAGGACCCAAAATCTATGGGATGCAGCAAAAGCAGTTCTAAGAGGGAAGTTTATAGCAATAAAATCCTACCTTAAGAAATAGGAAACATCTCAAATAAACAACCTAACCTTGCACCTAAAGCAATTAGAGAAAGAAGAACAAAAAACCCCCAAAGTTATCAGAAGGAAAGAAATCATAAAAAATCAGATCAGAAATAAATGAAAAATAAATGAAGGAAATGATAGCAAAGAACAATAAAACTAAAAGCTGGTTCTTTGAGAAGATAAACAAAATTAATAAACCATTAGCCAGACTCATCGAGGAAAAAAGAGAGAAGACTCAAATCAATAGAATTAGAAATGAAAAAGTAGAAGTAACAACTGACACTGCAGAAATACAAAAGATCATGAGGGATTACTACAAGCAACTCCATGCCAATAAAATGGACAACCTGGAAGAAATGGACAAATTCTTAGAAATGCACAACCTGCCAAGACTGAACCAGGAAGAAATAGAAAATATGAACAGACCAATCACAAACAGTGAAATTGAAACTGTGATTAAAAATCTTCCAACAAACAAAAGCCCAGGACCAGATGGCTTCACAGGCGAATTCTATCAAACATTTAGAGAAGAGCTAACACCTATCCTTCTCAAACTCTTCCAAAATATAGCAGAGGGAGGAACACTCCCAAACTCATTCTACGAGTCCACCAAACCTTGATACCAAAACCAGACAAGGATGTCACAAAGAAAGAAAACTACAGGCCAATATCACTGATGAACATAGATGCAAAAATCCTCAGCAAAATGCTAGCAAACAGAATCCAACAGCATATTAAAAGGATCATACACCATGATCAAGTGAGGTTTATTCCAGGAATGCAAGGGTTCTTCAATATATGCAAAACAATCAATGTGATAAATCATATTACCAAATTGAAGGAGAAAAACCATAGGATCATCTCAATAGATGCAGAGAAAGCTTTTGACAAAATTCAACACCCATTTATGATAAAAACCCTGCAGAAAGTAGGCATAGAGGGAAATTTCTTCAACATAATAAAGGCCATATATGACAAACCCACAGCCAACATCATCCTCAATGGTGAAAAACTGTAAGCAGTTCCACTAAGATCAGGAACAAGACAAGGTTGCCCACTCTCACCACTCTTATTCAACATAATTTTGCAAGTTTTAGCCACACTCAGAGAAGAAAAGGAAATTAAAGGGATCCAAATGGGAAAAGAAGATGTAAAGCTGTCACTGTTTGCAGATGACATGATACTATACATAGAGAATCCTAAAGGTACTACCAGAAAAATACTAGAGTTAATCACTGAATTTGGTAAAGTAGCAGGGTACAAAATTAATGCACAGAAATCTCTGGCATTCCTATACATTAATGATGAAAAATCTGAAAGTGAAATTAAGAAAACACTCCCATTTACCACTGCAACAAAAAGAATAAAATATCTAGGAATAAACCTACCTAAGGATATAAAAGACCTGTATGCAGAAAATTATAAGATACTGATGAAAGAAATCAAAGATGATACAAATAGATGGAGAGATATACCATGTTCTTGGATTAGAAGAATCAACATTGTGAAAATGACTCTACTACCCAAAGCAATCTACAGGTTCAATGCAATCCCTATCAAACTACCACTGGTATTTTTCACAGAACTAGAACAAAAAAATTCACAATTTGTATGGAAACACAAAATATCCCGAATAGTGAAAGCAATCTTGAGAACGAAAAACAGAGCTGGAGGAATCAGGCTCCCTGACTTCAGACTATATTACAAAGCTACAGTAATCAAGACAGTATTGTACTGGCACAAAACTAGAAAGATAGATCAATGGAACAGGATAGAAAGCCCAGAGATAAAGCCACGCACATATGGTCACCTTATCTTTGATAAAGGAGACAGGAATATACAGTAGAGAAAGGACAGCCTCTTCAATAAGTGGTGCTGGGAAAACTGGACAGGTACATGTAAGAGATTAGATCAGTCCCTAACACCATACACAAAAATAAGCTCAAAATGGATTAAAGACCTAAATGTAAGGCCAGAAACTATCGAACTCTTAGAGGAAAACATAGGCAGGACACTCTATGACATAAATCACAGCAAGATCCTTTTGGACCCACCTCCTAGAGAAATGGAAATAAAAACAAAAATAAACAAATGGGACCTAATGAAACTTCAAAGCTTTTGCACAGCAAAGGAAACCATAAACAAGACCAAAAGACAAGCCTCAGAATGGGAGAAAATATTTGCAAATGAAGCAACTGACGAAGGATTAATCTCCAAAATTTACAAACAGCTCATGCAGCTCAATACCAAAAAAACAAACAACCCAATCCAAAAATGGGCAGAAGACCTAAATAGACATTTCTCCAAAGAAGATATACAGACTGCCAAAAAACACAGAAAGAATGCTCAACCTCATTAATCATTAGAGAAATGCAAATCAAAACTACAATGAGATATCATCTCACACTGGTCAGAATGGCCATCATCAAAAAATCTAGAAAAAATAAATGCTGGAGAGGGTGTGGAGAAAAGGGAACCCTCTTGCACTGTTGGTGGGAATGTAAATTGATACAGCCACTATGGAGAACAGTATGGAGGTTCCTTAAAAAACTAAAAATAGAACTACCATACGACCCAGCAATCCCACTACTGGGCATATACCCTGAGAAAACCAAAATTCAAAAATAGTCATGTACCAAAATGTTCATTGCAACTCTATTTACAATAGCCCGGAGATGGAAACAACCTAAGTGTCCATCATCAGATGAATGGATAAAGAAGATGTGGCACATATATACAATGGAATATTACTCAGCCATAAAAAGAAACGAAATTGAGCTATTTGTAATGAGGTGGATAGACATAGAGTCTGTCATACAGAGTGAAGTAAGTCAGAAAGAGAAAGACAAATACCGTATGCTAACACATATATATGGAATTTAAGGGGAAAAAATGTCATGAAGAACCTAGGGGTAAGACAGGAATAAAGGCACAGACCTACTAGAGAATGGACTTGAGGATATGGGGAGGGGGAAGGGTAAGCTGTGACAAAGCGAGAGAGAGGCATGGACATATATACACTACCAAACGTAAGGTGGATAGCTAGTGGGAAGCAGTTACATAGTACAGGGAGATCAGCTCCGTGCTTTGTGACCGCCTGGAGGGGTGGGATAGGGAGGGTGGGAGGGAGGGAGACGCAAGAGGGAAGAGATGTGGGAACATATGTGTATGTATAACTGATTCACTTTGTTATAAAGCAGAAAAAAAGAAAGAAAATAGATTGGCTTCTTTCTTAAATTCACATGTGATTACTAGAACAGCCCTGGAGTTATTATTCCAAATTGCAGATTTTATGGAAATAATTTTAATTCAGCAAATCACTGTTTCACCTGACTTTTCAGGAATGCATCTATTGCCTGAAGCAAATTACTCCTAGACAATATAGCTCACTTCTGGAACCATCCATGGAACAGTGATTTTTCAGAATAGACATTTAAATTTAGATTTACTACATAGCTTCTTATCTCAGGATGACAGCAAATCTTTAATAATATTTCATATCTGAATTATTGTTCTACATTATGAAGCAATAGTCTTTAAAATCCCTTTTGATTACTCTCCATCTTCTCAGAATGCTAATAGTCCCTATCATATATGTCATTCATTTAATACTTTACCAACTGGAATGTTGTACTGTTCATTTCACATAAGTGTGATACCTGTGTGTGCACACCTGTCAATAAACATAATATTATAACTAATTGGAGAGTATGGGCCACATTTGCTTGTATTTCTGCATTACTGATGATGACTAAAGCAGTGACCTAAAAACAGGCAAAACCAGGAAATTTCTGGAGAAATATCCATTGTCATATAGCCGTAAAAACAGAGGTAGAAAAATATACATGAGTCCACGGAGGAATAAGTCTCTTGGACTACCAGAAATAAATGGCAAGTGTATATGCATTCTTCAAAGAAGAAGGCAACTTCCCAAGACAAATATCATATTATTTTTAAAAACAATATCTTTTTTTTAGAAAATTGGGTAAAAAAATATTTCCCAAGGAAGAGAGTACCTGAAAATAAAATTGCTAGAACTATAGATCTTTCATATAAACCTCACATAGAGAACTTGGCTACCCATATATACAAACGATGAACGTTTAAATGCAGTCCCACATTGGGAGTTAGCATCCTACAGGACATCAGTATACCACGTCAAGTGAAAGTTGTATGCCTCTTCTTTCCTATGTGAGGTTGACCCTCTCTTCTGCATGGCAGGTCTTATCTACCTGTTGTAGGTTTCTCAAGGGAACATCCTATACCATCCTATACCATGGTATCAGGCACATAAAAGCACTTGACATATACTTGTTAAATTTAATTTTCACATTAAAATCTTCCAGTGATAACAAATATTTCTGTAGACTTCAGTTTCTAATTACTGGATAGTGCATGTTAAAGCAAAATGCTGGCAAGTGTTACTTGTATTAATAAACTATAAAGTGCAAATTACTATGTTAATCAATAGCTTCCTAGATGTGCTAAAAGTGATACATTTTGTTAACATTTATTAATTAGGCTTTGTTGGCAAACATTACAATTCATTATAGAACAATTAAGAAATATGGAAAAACACAAGGAAAAAGAAAAACACAAAGAAGAAATTTTATATTATCATCCCAAGACCATGTCCCAAATAAATTCACTAACATTTTATTATATCCTCCCAATAAATATTTTTCTAGCCAGTTGGCATTTTATAGTACCTGTTCTGTAACATGTTTTTTTGACATAATTAATAATATAACATAAATGATCTTCCATGTCATTAATAGTTTTTTAAAACATCATTTCTGTTGGCTGCAACAGTATACAGGTACACCATAATTTATTTTACAAATTCTCTATCATTGGTCATTAATGATATTTCTTATTTTTCTTTATTATAAATGATGCTGAAATAAACATTGCTATGAATAAATTTCCCAAATCTGAGGCTGTTTCCTTAGGTTAAATTCATCAAAGTGGAATTAGTTAGTCAAAGGTTGTAAGTATTATTTTTTTATTATCTAAAACGGTTATAATTATCTTTATTTTTGATTATCATCATTTTATATTGGAGCATAGTTGATTTACAATGTTGTGTTAGTTTCAGGTATACAGCAAAGTGATTCAGTTGTAGATAGATAGGTAGATAGATAAGAGATAGATGATAGATAGATAGATAGATAGATAGATATTCTTTTTCGGATTCTTTTCCCTTTTAGGTTATTACAGAATATTTCATTATTAACACTTTGAATGTATACTGCCAAATGGTTCTATAGAGAGACTGAGTGATTTACACTCACCACAGAGTATGAGAAAAGTACTGTTTTCTCTGTAATCTGATATTAGTCTGGGGAAAGTTCCGCCTCCTTTAAAAAAAAAAAGAGTAGTATCCATTTTGAAAATTTTGACAGATGAAAAATATCTCTGTTTTAATTTGCATTTCATTGGATGCTGGTGATGAACTTTTTTGCATATTTTCTGGCTTTTTAGAGTTCATATTTTGGAAACTTCTGTTTATGTCTTTTGCGTTGGGATGGTCCTCTTCTATTGATGTCACCTTCTTTTACTTTTCATTTTTGTTTTTATATATTTGGGATACAGCCTTTTGCTCTCACATGTTACAAATATTTTTTGTTCATTTTTTTCTTTAATTGTATTAAAAGGCGTGTTTGGTATACTGAGTTATTTTAGCGGTGAAATCTGTTGGTTTTTAGGTAGTGAGTATTTGCCTGTTGGCTTCCCAGCATCTATATCCTGCCCTTAACAGCACTCCTCCACTCCCATTGGGTATCCTCTAGAGGGACCGCAATTAGAAGCCTCCCCTCCCTTAGCCAGAGGGTGGATACGTGATAAAAATTAGGCCTTTAGTACATGCTCTCTTTGAAATTTAAAATTTTAGCTGGGGGACAAAGAAACTGAAAAAGGTTAGAGTTCCTCCAACTCCAGCTGAAGGGCCCTTTTTCCTGCTACAAAATCATCCTTATCATTTTGATTTCTTTGTCTCCAGAGCTCTTAGGATAACTACCATTTGCCAAGCCTGCCTATTTCCAAGCATCCCCTCTGGGAGCTCCTGATATTAACCCAACGACTATCTTTTTCCTTAATGAATCAGTCCTTGTAAGGAAGGCTGTGGCAACGTAACAAAGAACCCGACGAACCTCACCCAAGTTCATCTCTCACTCAAGTTCTGTGCTGGCAAGAAAGTTCTACTCCTCTCCGAACTGGAGGAATCTTCATACTAATACATACTTCCGTGGCTCTAGGGCCAAGGGAAATAGCAAGTTAAACCTCTCTGAAATTTTCTGCCCAGAAGTGGCATACCATCGCTTCTGCTTACTTTTCATTGATCGGAGCAAGTCCCGTGACCAAGCCAGATGTTACAGAGGCAGAAAAGCATAAACCTTACCCAAGGAGAGAGTGTGAATATTTGGGAACAATATTAGTGTCGACTCTACTCACTTGATCGGAGAGGTTTCCTGTTGCTTAGAACCAAAGAACCTTTAATAATACAATTTTCCTTTCGGAGATCTACCTTCAATATGTCTAGAAAGGCCTTCCAAATACCAAAATTATAAAAATGTTTCTTGGAATTGTCCTCTAGTTTTTAAATCCAAATTTCCCAAATTGGTATTATATTTTGAAAATAAAAATAGTTCTACATAATTATGCCAAACGCTGCACTCTAATGCAGCTCGTGAATTCACAATGCACATTAACTTCATTTTCAGAGTTTTGCAGTAAAAAAAAAAAACCAGCTTAATTTATTTTAATTTGGCACCTCCCAAACCTATGCATCCATCAAACTAGTTTTTCATATTAACCCGATTAACAGCTTACAAGTAAGAGTTCCTTTGAACAAATTTAGGAAATGTTATTTTCTCTCTTATTTGGGATTTATGCTGTTATCCAGGAGATAGAGTTCTATATCTGTAATCCAAAGAGTTAGTGAATTGCTGGAGCACCATATGTTAAATAGATTTTACTTTATCTAGTAATCCCGCAGACTTTGGTATCCTCGGGGGTCCCGGAACCAATCTCCCATGGATACCTAGGGACGACTACATTCTGTTTCAATGATCTTTCTTTTAGTTCTGATACAAGCAATCGATACTTGTTTTAATCACTATGGCTTTATTGTGTTCATTTATCTGTTACTACAGGTCCTCTGCTACTCTTCAGTATTTTTCTTCCTTATTTCCATTCAGTTTTCCACAAAACCGCTAATGCAAGGAATTGTTACAGGCAAAAGAACACACATATGAATAATATACGAGAATATCTGCAGACATGAAGCCTATATTCTAGCAGGATATGCAACCATTAAACAGTTAATTACACAAACTATTCATTAGGATGTTCATGCGTGCTATGAAGTATGGGGCCATACAATGCAACCAGAGGGGATGTACTGAAGTCTGCCTTGAAATACATGATGTTGAACTGGTTCTTAGAGGACAAGGAAGACATAACCAGGGGAAGAGGAAGAGAGAGAGTTGAACAGAAGGAATAGTAAAGACCTTGGGGTGCAAACATACCAGCAATTTGTAGACTAAAGTTACCGTGCCTGGAGCATGGCCTGTGTCAGGCAAGGGAGCCAAGAGGCAGCGGGCAAGGTCAGTGGGAGCTGTGTGATACAGGACCCTATGGACCACAGGAGGACGGAGCTTGTATTTGTACAATAATAAGAAGCTCTGGAAGGACTGGAAGCAGTGGAGTTATGAGATCAGATATCCCCCTTCTTATTATTGTTTAAGAAAAAATAAAGAAAGGAGACTGCCATGGGCAATGGTTGAAAAGGGAGGCTACTTAGGAGGCAATCCAAAAAGTGAGAGTTGCCTGGATAGGAGAGATGATGTAATGTGGAGAAACAGCGAAAATATTTAGGGGGGAAATCCATTGGATCCCATAATTTATGGGATATGCCCAGATAAGTTTGGAATCCAAAACCCATTGTGATCTGATTAAAATGGAGTCAGTCTATGAGTGGATTTGTGGACAGTTGACATTTTGTACCATATTTATCCTCTAACCAGGAACGTGGTTTGCTCTTCCGTTTATTCGCACCCTCTTTTACCCCCCTCAGCACTATTTGCTTGTCTCCTTCGTGTCAATCACATATACTTCTGGCGAGGCCAGCTTTTAGGAGTTGTGTTTTCCTGTTGCTGTTATGAATTAGAATCTTTTTTCCAAATGTATTTTTTATCTGATTGCCACTTTGGTACACAAGAAAGCTTCTGGCTTTGGTAATGATTTTGTGACTCATTACTTTATAATAGTATTCACCATTACATCTAATTATTTTTCAACGGATTATCTTGGGGTTTCTGTGATTATGATTCCTTAATTTCTCCTTTCCAATGGCTACATCTCTCTCTGCCAAACTCCTTCTCCACCTTACTGCATAGCCAAAAAGTTCTAGAGATGATAGCAAATATTCTTATTACTCCTGGCGTTAAGGGAAATACAAAGTACAGACATTTTAAAAAACATTCCTTAGGATTCTGATACGTGGTCACACAAATAAGGGATTTCAGGGTCAAATAAGCTTGGAAACACCATCTTGAGAAAAGTAAAACTGATTTCTTGATTACATTTGATTCTCAGAAGTTTTTATATGTTAAGGTTCATTTTACCCCTTTCCTTTTCTCTTCTCTTCGGCTTCTTTTAGGCTTCATGGGACACAAACTTGGAAAATGCTGCCCAACTATTTCACCATTGTTTTTCTCTAGATCACCTTGGTTGTAGGCAAGGATTACACGAAATAACTAGGTTTCCCAGTATCAGTCCCAAATTCCTGGGATGGCGACTCTATTGACCCCCAGCTAAGGCCAGGGATTCACTTCACCTCCAGGCCTGGGACCAGTTCTACACCCATGTCCCCTGGGGCCACTCCAAGATAAGAGACAATTCTTGATTCTCCACATTCTGTGAAGTCAGGCCACCCGGCAAATCATCTGTGTCCTCCCATCGTGGGAGGGTTAGTCAAGAAAAATGCCCTGTGGATTTCCTGATGTGTCCCGGGTTGGTGCCGAACCTTTAGACTCACTTAAAAACTAAGGATTAAGTAATTTACCCTCCATTTTATCCAGTGATCTATGGCACCGGCATCATCTAACTACTTGATACAGGTCTAGGGCTGCGTGAAGATTGCATAAGTGGGAATAATAAATATTAGTTTTTTAGTGATGGCACGATTCCAGTGTGGGCCTTGTCCACACATGAGAGTTTCCCAAAATTCAACCTACTCTTTTAGAATTAAACAAACACACTCTATCTCCCTTCACTTAACACTGAGTTGTTTTTTTAAAAAAATCTCATTATCAAAGCATTCCATTCACAGTACAAACTATAACACAAATTGAATGGATGTGTTAAAGGAAAAATACACCTCTGCTGCTGCCTGATGAGGAAACCTACAGGTGAGTTGCCTGGACTGGCACCGCGGTGCCTCAAAGATGCAACCTTTCTGCACAAACACCTTAACCATCTGCAGCAATGTTACAGCAGCGGCCGTCCTCTTTGCCTAGCGGTTCCCCCATGGTGCACGTTCCTGCAGTTACACTCAGAACTCAGATTGTTTCACGCTCAGGAAGCCCCAACATATGAATGCATAGATATACTATACGCACAACCAAAGACATCGCTTGAATAAAGATATTTTTATTGCCACTCATTAAATTGCTATGTTTGAAATGTCTCAAACAAATGCTTCGGAACAGCATTGTGCCAAACTCCCCACACAAACAGAAAGGCAACTCAGCTTTAAAAAAACAAAGTGCTAACAGCCACCATGCTGTGATTGGAGCCACATGGGACTCTGGGCTGCCACGCGCTGCTTTTTCCCCCCGAATTCACTAGGCACATTGCCTCCTGAGGACCCCCTCTCCCATTCCCCCCGACTAATTTAGAACACATTACACAAAACTTGAATTCTCTTTATCCTTTACAAAAGGAGGGAGGACAACACAAATTGATTATGATCAAATAGAGAGAGCTGTTTATTTTTAATTCCTGAGCTACCAAGACTACCTTTTACCTGTTCCAAGAAAGACCAACTCAACTACCGGCCATAATCAAGATACAGTTCATTTTCAGGAGGACTATTTGCCCAGCCGAAGTGTAGCCCGTGGTGTGAATGCTCGAGGCTGCAACCTCAGTAGAGACACTGTCTGGTTACAGCACAGCCCTGGCCCCTGGGGAAAAAAAAAAAGATGAGATGAGGAAAACACACTTTACCGAGGAAGAAAAGGAGATGTGAGGCTTCTTTCGCTTATCCAAGATCCCAAAACTCCTAAGAGATGGAAGAAAGACAGAGATTGAGGGTAACAGATGCCAAAGCCCAACCTGTGTCTGCGCCGCAGTTTGGACTCCTAAGGGCACCTACAGCAAGGTTTCCCCTTAGCCTAAGAAAATAACATATTTCAATCACGAAACAGTCAGACATTTATTTCATTGAATGTTTAATTTGCAATATTTAGTACTGTTTAAAAGCAGAGTTTTGCTGAAAAAAAAACACACAAAAAACTTTGCTTTTCCCTTGACTTGAACAAAGAATCTGCGTCTGTTTCATTACAGCAGCATCTCCTAAGTGTCACTATGTGGACCATCATGACAGCCCTGTAGGGTGTTTTCCCATATAATAGATGGAAGAACTATCTCAGGATAACAACAACACCCATTCGGATGCCCTGTGGCTTGCCAATATTCGCTGCAAATGGGCATCCTGTAAAGATGGTGCCCTCCCCTGCAGCTTGGGAGGGCAGATTCCAAAGCACCACAGATGCACAGACATACTAAGCCAGGCCTATCCACTGAGCACCCACACAGGAGCACGCTTGGCATTTGCACCTACATGGTCACCATATTGCCCCCCTGCCCCTTGGCCTCCTGTACATGCCTGGATCTTTCCTGCACTTCAAGGCAAGTTAGAAGCTGCTCATCTGTTGTGAAAGAGAACTCAGGGAGAGCTACTCCGAGCCAAGAAAATATACAGTCTAATTTCCTGAAAGAAAGAATGGAAGGAAGGGGTTCTAAAAGAGCTCTATTTTTAGAGGAAAAAGGTATTGAACAGAGTAGTGAGTTGGCTAAATTGTTTTCAAGAATAATTTTAAAAGACAGGTGTGCAGACCAGGTTTGATGTTTCCTGGAACCAGATCACATTTAAAAAAAAAGAAACCTTAAAAAGGAAATGCGGGTCAGTGTGTCGTTCCTTTGACATTTGAAGTGATAACGTTTCCCATTCACCCCACCACCTCCTTGTCACCAGCGACCTTGATCCCCAGCAGCACAACCAGGCAGGATGGAGGCCGGAGGTCTACAAGATGACTAACACCTCTCCCCATGGGTAGAAAGAACCCTTTCCACTCTGACCTAGTTGGGAATTTAATCATCCACCCAAAGGAATGAGCTTTCCAACCCCTCCCATTACCAAAGCACAACATAAAAACATCACAGCTGTGGGCAAAAACCTGGAAAATACTCAGAACGAGAAAGCTACAGGACCACACAGGTAAAGAAGAGGTCGTTCCCTGGCCATCGCTGGTGGCATGGGATTGATGAGAGCGTGGGAGAAGTAAAGCCCTTGGAGAGTGTGTTTGTTGAGATTTGGTCGTTATGGTGAACCTGGGGCACAGCCAGAGGATGAGTTTGTCCTGCAGCTGGTTTTGGGGACCCTGCCACTTGAAGCTCGCATTCCAGGGCCAAAGGCAAAATTGAGAGAGGCCCATGGAGAAGCAAATCTGGTGAGAAACAAAGCAGGAGACTACTGCCCGGATTCTAACAGAGCCTTCTCATACCCAAACGAGGCTCAGCGTTCTCACCAATTCAAACTAAGAAGACATGGGATTTTTTTTGCCAAAATCCTGATAAATAGTGGGACAAGGACTGGAACACAGACCAGCTCATCTGTTGCATAAAGATGCCTTATTAACTACATAGAAACCACACAGAATGCTCATCCCATCCGTGGGTTCACTCGCTCGCTGATTATTGTTGTTCTTGTCATATTGCTGTTGTTTTGGAGCAAGATGGTGTCTTCCTTAGGACGGCTGACTGGTTGATTCTCTCCATCAAGGGTCCTGGGCCCCTGTGGGGAGACCACGTGGGTAGTTCTGCTGACGAGCAGCCCAAGCTGACTTCAGTCTGTACGTGCTATGCCTGACGTGGAGAAAGGGGAACTGTGCATTTAATAACGAGATGACATGTTTACTGCATTCTTAAAACACAGTCTCAGATCATGCCTTTCTGCCTCGGCTGTCACCTCACAACGGCCTGAGGCCCTTCTCTATGACCGTCGCCTCCCAAGCAGAGTCCTCGGAGAGAGACCCGTCTGGGGGGCAGGGAGCCTGGCTTGTGCATCTCCGTAGCTTGTACCCTGTACCCTGCCTCTCTCACAGTTCCCAGAGCAGCAGTTCCCACACCACCGGCACTCAATAAATATTTATTGGGGTCAATCTGCTGGAACCTTCTTCATGCTAGCACCTTGACGATGCTAAACATCTAAGCCAGTCAACTGGAGAATAACAAAACTGTTTTTGTTATTTGTTGTAACTGTATTGTTATAACAAACTGTATAACAAACTGTTATAACTAACTGTTTTGTTAGGAGGAAGCATATTTCCAAATGACAGGTGTGAGCTTTTTCTGATCACAGAAGTAATACATATTCATGGTAGAAATTTGGAAAATTCAGAAAAGCATAAATAAAAAGTAAAATAATTAATACTCCCATCATTTACAAAAGAACCACTGTGAACATGCTTACTACTCCAGGTTTCTTCCTATGCCTCTATTCACATATATTATAAAACTGGGATCATAGTGATTACTATTTTTAATCTTTTTAACATAACTTATGGGCCCTATCATGCATGTCCTTAAGTATTCTTGAAGAACATGATTTCTAATGGTTGCAATGTGTTCTACCATATGGATGTCCCAGCATTCTGTAATTTCCTTTGTTGGGTATTTTGGTTGATTTTAATTTTCCACTGTTATAAATAAAGCTTCAGTGAACATCCTAGCACATAAATCTTTGCACCCATTGTAATTATTTCCATGTGTGAAATTCCTAGAAGTGAAATGGCTCAAAGACTAAAAAGCAAGAGTATTGTGAAGATGAAAAATGATACGCAGACCAGAGTCTAACTTCATTCATTTAGGGAGATGAAGACCAGGTGACCATCTCTCAGCCTCAAAGCACAGCCCTGACTTTTTTGGTTCATGGATCTGATACCTTCCACTCTATGAGAAGACTCTTCTGTTGAGAGTCGGTGCCACGTAATGAAAAGAGGCTTTGAAGCCAGACAGGCCTGTGTTCTAATCCTGACACCTTCACTTGTCAGCCACGTGACCTTGGCTAATGCCCTGCGCCCTGTTGTCTCCAAAGACATAGTGAAGATAAAAGAAGGAAGCATCCAAAAATGCTAGTTAACCACCCAGTATTTGTTCTCCCCTCCTCCTCACTGTTGGAACCTTGTTTTTCATTTGGGGAAATACTGTACCGAGTGAACTTACGAAAAAGTCAGTCTCCCTTGGCAGCTAGATGTGGCTAGAGGCGGTCTTAGGTATTAGAACTTAATCATAAGATGTAGGGGAAAATCGTGGGACTCCTGGGAAAACTTCTTTATTTCCTAGCTTTATTGAGATATAATTGTCATACAACGTTATGTAAGTTAAAGGTGTACAACGTGTTGATGTGATACACATATATATTGCAAAAAGGTCACCTCAATAAGATTAGTTAACACACCCATGACCTCATGTACTTACCTTTTTTTGTATGTGTGGTGAGAACATTTAAGCTCTACCCTCTTAGAAACTTTCAAGTATAAGATTCAATATTATTAACTATAGTCAACATGCTGTATCCGTTTTTCCAGGACAATTTCATCTTCTAACTCAAGTTAGTACTTTCGACCAGCATCCATTTCCCCCCAACCTCTACCCCCTACCCCTGGAAACCACCAGTCTGTTCTCTGTTTCTATGAATTTTTCTTGTTTAGATTCCACATATACGTGATATCATGCAGTATTTGTCATCCTCTGTCTGACTTATTTCACTTAGCATAATGCCCTCAAGGTCCGTCCATATTGTTGCAAATAGGAGGATTTCCTTTTTATTAATGGTTAAATAATATTTCTGCATGTGTGTGTATAGCATTTGTATAATGTGAATATAAAAATAAAATACAAATGTCATTTTCTTTATCCATTCAGCCATGGATGTACACAAGATGTTTCCATGTCTTGGATGCTATAAATACTGCTGCAATGAACATGGGAGTACTGAGATCACTTTTTTCTTTCTTTCTTTTTTTATTAAGGTATAATTGACATACAATATTATATTAGTTTCAGGTATACAACATAATGATTCAATATTCATATACACTGTGAAATGATCATCACAGTAAGTCTAGTTAACATCTGTCACCATATATAGTTATAGCGTGTCTTTCTTGTGGTGAGAACTTATAAGACTTACTTTCTTAGCAACTTGCAAGTATTCAATATAGGATTATTAACTATAGTTGCCATGATGAAAATTAGATTCCCAAGATTGGTTTATTTCATAACTGGAACTTTGCACATTTTTACTTCCTTCACCCATTTTGCCCACTCCCCACCACCAGATATCTCTTTGAGAAGATGATTTTATTTCCTTCAGATATATATCCAGAAGTGAGATTATTGGGTCATATGGTAGCTCTACTTTTAATTTTTTAAGGAACCTCCATACTGTCTTCCATAGTGGCTGGACCAATTTACATTCAGGAAAGACTTCTTAAAAGCAGGAATAATTGAGGAAAAACCCTTTCACATTCCCTCCTTCCTGATGCTTGGAACTCAGATGTGATGGCTGGAGCTCCAGCAGTCATCTTGGAATCTTAATGAAGCCACTCTCTAAGAATGTTGGAAAAGAAAAGCTGGTGCCCAAGTCCCTTGTGATACCATGGAGCTGCCACATCTGCCCTGGACTGACTCATTCACACTCTTCTAACTGAGAGAAGAAGCACTGTTTGGTTAAGCCAGCCTTGTTTCGAATTTTCTCTTATCAGCAGCCAAACCTAATTCTAGTTGATGAGAATACCTCTATTATGTAATCATTGTAAAGATAAAATAGAGTAATTTATTAACATTCCTGGCATATAGCAGGCTCTCAGTAAAGGTTCATTCCTTTGCTGTTCTAATTGTATCCAGTTTTTATTCCCAGAACATGCTAACGTTCTTCTGACACACTCCCCTTTTCCCCTTTTCTCTCCCAATATGAAATCACAAAAGGACCTTCTCCTCCAGCTTCCAGTGGAACATTTCTTCCTGGTAATCTTAGCAGTCTATCTGCTGATATAAATTTCTCTTTCTTTCACCATTTTCTGCTTCCTGCCTTGAAGCCTAAGTTTCCACTGATTAACTGGGATTTCTAGACTCATATTCCTCTCTTAAGAATTCAGAACCATTTCTGATTTTCCAACAATTAACACAGAAATTTATTTTATATTTCTCATCAAGACATAATCATTAATCACTCCAAATAGCTCCAAATAGCTATCACACACTCAGACATATTTGTGCCTGAAGTTCTAATTTACAGCTTAAATTACCTTACAGATCAGATCTGGAAAATTCCCTGGTCAGAAGAAAGTCAGAAAACTTTATTCTCAATTTGGAAACCAGAAGAATACCGAAGTGCCCCATCTGAAGTACTGAAGATGCTCTACCTATCTATCTACTATGTTCTCTCAGTGGGCTGGGAATCTGAAACAATAACCAGGGCAGGGCCAACTTCTTGAATGGTGGGAATGAAATTAATTTAAACAGTCAACAAAGTGATTTGAGCAAATTTGAACAGTTGTTAAATTAAAAAGCAAAACCATTGTTTGAATTCAAACATGCTTCGATTTTGCTTGCAAATGCATATGAAATTTAAAAGGGGCTAAATTATGTTTACTATAGCATTAGTTTTAATATTGAAAAATTGGAAACAACTTGAATGTAGCAAGACATTCATAAATTATGTTATAACCATAGACATAACCATCAGTTATAACTGTATATAAAGTAGATAATAACAAGGGAAACTTTTGTGGTATGAGCAAAACGAAATACGCAGATGGGGTAAACAAAAAGGCCATTCTGTCCATCCTAGTCACTGTTATCTGCTGATTTTTCAAATACTCCCACGTATTCAAAGAGCATTCTGTCACCTGTTTTACAACATTTCCCTCCAGCCTAGTTCTACTCAACCTTCCTGATGGCATGATTGTCCCGGTATAACATACATCCACTAACCTGGTCTACAGTTCTTCCCTTTCTGGAATTCCAATGATCCTCCGTCCTTACGTTCAGGGCTTTGGTCCATTTTGAGTTAACTTTTGTATATGGTGTGAGATAGGGGTCGATCTTGATACTCTCAATGCTTGAAATTCTCTCTCCTCTTGGCGTTCAATGCTGGCTTCCCTCCAGTTTTCACCCAATCTCACATCACATTCATTTTGTTTCTATAAAATGTGTTGTTTTCTTTTCTACAGGTCTCCATTGTCATTATTGATTCAATTTTGACTGCCTTACTTGACTCTACGTTTGAGAGCAGAAACTTCATATTTGACTTTATTTCACCAAAACCTCTGACAGAGCCTGGAACTCTGTGCGTATTAATCCATGTTTATGTAAAAAACAAAGATGGCATCAGGAAAAAGGCCTGAAAGTAAAATATAGAATATGTGTATGTGTCTATGTTTATGTGTGTATGTGTGTGTGTTTACGTACGTGTGTGCATACACACGGGTATATAGAGATAGATCTTGCCTTTTTTCTTGTATTTTTTATAGTAAAGATACATGGAAATAATAGGAAAACATCTGCATTTAAGGGGAAGAGGGAAAAGAGCTATCATTTTGACAAACAAGAAAAATAAATTACTGCGCTGATAACCTCACTAGATTGTGAGATCAAATGAAACCATGTAATTGAAAGTAAGTTTTATTCAAAGCACTTTACAAACACAATAAAGCTCTAAACAAACCTCAGATGTTGATGTCCTTGTCATCATCTGGTAAACTCTGAAATCCTTTAGGGAAGGACCATTTCATGTGTATCTCCAGCACCTCACACCATGCCTGGCATTGAGCACATCCAAATTCTTTTGCATATTCAACTAATAGGTCCTGAGTAGCTACCACATGCCAGAGACTATAAGCACCTGCCATCGTGACCTACTGTGCAGTTGAAACAGAGAATAGTTTTGTAATGAACCAAATTAAATCTGCTGGTGTTCTTGACATGCTGTCTTTTCAAAAATTCAATTATGATGACCATGTAATATATTTCAAACAAGTTTTAAGAAAGGTGAAGAAAAACTAAGGAAATATTAGCAAACCCAAAACCTCCTAGGCATTTATAGAGTACCTACTCTAGATGAATTGCCCTAGAATCTGTGAGGAATAAACGGATGTATGAGACCTGCCTCCTGCCCTAGGAAAGTGCAAAAGCTAGTGGAGAGAGGGGTAGGCAGACACAGACACAGATGACTCTAACCCAAGGCAGGTGTGAGGAATGTTGGAAAAGAGGCTTGAACAAGATGACGAGATAGTTCAGGGTAGGGCAGGATAACAAAGAGAACATCATGTTATCTTAGGGAGGTTTCTGCTCATGCCTGCCTGTTGGGCAACTTAAGCTGGGACAGCTTTACAAAGAGATTGGAGCATCTGTGTGGTAACCTCCCCGCCCACAATGATGGACAGATGGCGGCCCCAGGAGTCATCACCGAACGCTGGGCTCCCGTGAATGTGCAGGACAGGGCCTGAGTGTGGTGGGTTTTCCATTTCTTCTGGAATATGGGAGATAAGCACCACAGGGCAGAAAGGGAAGCTGGGGACCATCTAGTCCAACCTCCCACTTGACGCCTCATTATTTGTTTGTTTTTTCTATCTCTGAGTCTATGTCCACACTCAAGGATGAGTGTCTTTTGACTCCACCTTCCAGGAGAACCTTGGATTTTTTAAGTTACCTACATTTAAAGGAAAAGTTGAAGAAATGAACATTCAAAACATATATAACTCAAACAATCTGTTTTATCAAAGCAGATTGATCGTAAATCAGAATAGGTGCGGTCCAAGTCACATGCACGAGACAGGAACTTGGCAAGGACCCTATCTTGGCAAGCTGTCCTCCCAGGTCTATACAAGGTCAATATGGTAATTCATTTCCTGAAATTGCTTAATTCTGGTGTCTGTAACCAAACGGTTATTGATCTTCATGTACAGAAGCACGTCATTTCTGGTAAAACTGATATTTGGAAATCCAAGTTTACACTCAGGCGAATTGTTACTGTACCATAGGACCAACTCCTTTACAAAGGGACATTTCTTAAACACTCTAAAATAGGACTTCATTGACAAAATGTTAAACATACTTTTTCACTCCCTTTCCTGGAACGCAGTACCTACATGGAGCTGGTATATCTCTACAAAAACCTTCCCACTGTGGTCAGCATATAATGTTTGTACTCAGGCAAGTTCCAAAAATCTGAGTGGTAAAAGTCTTCATGCGGCCAAGCCAGATTGATGGAAGTCAACTGTAACTTCCTTTCAAATTATAGTAATTAATAACAGATTTGTTTCCTGTTATTGACCCAGGCTTAAATGCAGGCTTGAAAAATAGCCAAGTAAGTCAGAAAGAGAAAAATAAATACCGTATGCTCACACGTATATACGGAATCTAAAACCAAAAAATGGTTCTGAAGAACCTAGGGGCAGGACGGGAATAAAGACGCAGATGTAGAGAATGGACTTGAGGACACGGGGAGGGGGAAGGGTAAGCTAGGACGAAGTGAGAGAGTGGCATGGACATATATACATTTATACAAATGTAAAAGAGATAGCTAGTGGGAAGCAGCCACATAGCACGGGGAGATCAGCTCGGTGCTTTGTGACCGCCTGGAGGGGTGGGATGGGGAGGGTGGGAGGGAGACGCAAGAGGGAGGGGATATGTGTAGCTGATTCATTTTGTTATAAAGCAGAAACTAACACACCATTGTAAAGCAATTATACTCCAATAAAGATGTTAAAAAAAAAAAAAAGAAAAATTGCCAAAACAGATTTACATGATGCCCTGAAAGAAAGGTTTCCTCTATGGCGTAAGCCTTGCTCCAGATTTCTGGCAAAGTGCATCTCAGCCGCCTTGCTCCAGCAAAGTGGGCCTACGCACACTGCAAAATAAACTCGGAAAATGTTCAGCAATCTGCTGGCGGAGGTGCTTGCTAAGTGAGCAGCTCTCCCCTCCGTTAGCTGAAGTGTGATCATTTCTCTGTTCACCTCATTTGCATTACCTCGTGGAAAATGCACAG
The DNA here is from genome assembly GCF_003676395.1 of Aethalodelphis obliquidens. NCBI lineage: Eukaryota > Metazoa > Chordata > Mammalia > Artiodactyla > Delphinidae > Aethalodelphis > Aethalodelphis obliquidens. Next base: position 9,818,273 of record NW_020837967.1, on the reverse strand, counting down.
CCTGGGACCATATTTAAAGCTATGAATTTATTAGACCTTGACAATGAGGAAGCAGACCCGGTATGGATCTTCAGGTCTTCCCTGAACACATGTTCACTAACACAGGACAGCATACAAATTACATGAAGATGTGGATGACATGCTTTATCTATGTGTAAAAGTCCATGCATTTATTTAATAAACATTTAACAAACACTAAGAAGACAAGGTAAGAACCTTACCAAAGGTAGAAAGAAATAAACTCGAGAGGTAGAATGGCGGGCTGGACATGACAGAGTCTAAGAGAAATCGATGGGCCCTCCGGAGAGAAGCTGATTCTATCTTGGGCCAGACGATGGCTGGACTCTTCCTATATTTAATAGAAAATGGTGGGGAGATAAGCTACCCGGCTGATTCTATAAACATCGTGCCTTCCTTACGCAAACATGAAAGCTTTCAAATGATGGTCTGCTTAGCAGAGATACAAACCTGTTGTTGTTTTTGTTGTTGTTTTACTAAAATTGAAAGTCTCTTTGGAAGAACCCGGGTGATGAGTTACACTGAAAACTCTTTTTTTCCAAAAAAGAAACGGAGATCTTCTTTAACGGAGATGTATGACGTCAGACAGACTTCCTTACTCTCTGCAGAGGGCTCACCTTTCTGCTGTAAGTTCAGGGCTGCAGGTGCTCTGATGATACGTACTTTCCCCTCCTTTCTTTTGAGTAAGAAAATGACAGCTGGACCCAGCACAAGGCATTGCCATCTGTATCCATTAGAAGAAGCCAATTTAATTTTTAGGACTTTCCAAGCCTTCAAAGCTACGGGCAAAGAAGGGAGGAAACCTGTGTAGACTTGCTTGGATTTCAGAAGTGATTTTTCTCTCTTGTGTAAACTATTAAGATGATGGAAACTATGGACATCACTATATTTACTTCATAAGATCCTGTTTTGTAATTGTATTTGAATATATATTACAGAAAAAGGAATACTGAAAAGTAGGGTGAGATGCTGCTCTGTTAGTGTTGGAGCTGAAGAGACACGCAGTCCGCAGCAGCCTGGGCTTCTGTGGGGGGCTTGTGAATGTCAGAACGTATCAGGGAATCAGGAGCCATCACCAATCCAACATGCTGTCAATGTGGGAAGCTGTTCTGTGCTCCCTACAGAAAGGCACAAGCAGAGTCAATCAAATCGGGCTTTAATTAGGACACGGGTCAATCAGGAGACTAAATTCCAAGGCTAATTCTAGCACTGTCCAAAACAAAAACCAAGGAAAAAAAAAAAGCTCAATTAGATATTGTCTTCTGGTCCGGCTCTAAAACGGAAGCATCTGCCTAATTAGAAAAAGACATCACTCGTCCAAGACAAAGGAGGAGACTCGTCCATGGACGGTGCATGCAAAAGGATGTGAGGAGGGTAAGAATTTCTGTAACTCCCAAGAACGTGTTTGCAGAATCACACAGGCTCTGATGAAAGTCTCATTGCATCCTGCTTGCAGGGCTGGTGTGAAGGGAGTCATCCTTATCTTTAAATGAACAAATGCCAAGAATATCCCACCCAATAGCCTCTCTCTGCAGAGCAAGGAAATGTGTAATTTGGGGAACTGAAGGCACATTTAGCTTCCTCTTTCTGTGTTGATTATATTTTTCAAATTCATTTTTATTGACTTGGTCCAGCTTAAATTGTAATTGGCTTCAGAGAAGATAAAAATAGGTCTCATAACAGTTGTACTGAATTTTTTAACTGCAAAATAGAAAAATAAAATGATGCAAGCACATTGATTCAAGTGTGCCAGTCCCATCCCACATTCCATCCCACACATGTGTGGTTCAATCAGGCTGTACATCTTTCATTTTAAGGTGCCCAGAAGATAATACATGTGACCGTATTAAGCAGCTTATCATTTGGCTCGGAGGGAGTAATTTTACCAACACTACAGTTCTGCATTTTATTTTTTTTTTATTTTTATTGAAATATAGTTGATTTACAATGTTGTGTTAATCTCAGGTGTACAGCAAAGTAATTAGGTTATACATACATATATATAAATATATATATTCTTTTTTTACATTCTCTTCCATTATAGGTATTACAAGATATTGAGTCTAGTTCCCTGTACTATACAGATGATCCTTGCTAGTTATCTATAGGCTTATCCTTAACTCCTAATTTATCTCCCTCTCCCCTTTAATATAAGGAAAACCAAAGCATGTAGTTGCACATTTCGCAAGAGTTCCTCACCAGGGAACATCTATTAAGAATCCACCTGCAGGTACGCCTCTATTGAGGACTCAGCAGAGCTCACCTGTGTCTGAGGAAGCTTAAACGTGTTCCTGCAAATCACATACCATGAAAGATCCTATTTTGTCCTCAACATTCAGTTTTCAAGTGCAGACTAAATTTTTAATGAAATATTTTACTTTTATCTACCAAAATATCATTCCCAGAAAATTCTTAAGAGGCAAAAAAGGCATATAGTTATTCAGATTCATTCATTTTTTTCCAGTTCAACTTACATTTTTATATTAAGATCGTAAGGCTTTATACTAATAAAATGACTCTGAGCTCAGTAATGCCTCTAGTTACCTATGATGTGTTGCTTAAAGCTCTTGCACTTCTTCCTCGTCAAAGATTTTTTTTTTTCATCATTTGAGAGCAAGTCAGGGCAGTTGCTGTGAGTCAGGCCCCCACCCAGAGAAGGGCCTCACAGGTGAAAGGTTGCGGGAATGACGCAGTCTGCCATACAAAGGAAAATGGTCCAAATGGTCCACCCAGGAATATTTCTCCTTACCGTTTCCCAATCTCCTTTATAGCATGCAGCCCACTCCCTCAAAATACTTAGAAGGGAAACTATTCTCTCCCTAGTATTTCTGTGGAAGGTTGTTATAAGAAATCACCTGCCCTTGTAGGAACTCATGGCAGAGAATTCAACGCAGATCGGATTCTCCAAAGAGGATGTGGAAAAATTGTTCATCCTTCTTTTCTCCTCATCTCCAAGTCTTTCTTGCTCTAAGTGCCTCAATTTTCTTGACCTCTAATACACACCTCAAATACCTTCCTCAGCATACTCTAGAAAGCGATTCAACCATTCCATCCCTCCATCTTTACTTCTTCTAGAATATGCCTCAAGAGAATCCCTCACTTCTTTCATTCCAAGATTTTCACCTGCTCCTTTGACAAAAGTAGCGTAACACCTGTGTCCTCTCCATTCCCTGTTTGGTGTAAAACGTTGCATATCCATGCTGAATTGGACAGTGTTTAGGTGTCAATGGAGCAACTCACAGCTACGCTCCACATGCAGCTAACTACCCTGCCCTCTGGGACTGCCCAGCAGCACGGTCCTCAGGCTCCTCTTTGGAGGTGGCCAGTGACAGGACAAGCAAAGACATCCCACAAGCACCAGCGCCCAGCTTTGTGTCACAAATAGCTCTGGCCAGGAGTGTCAGTGGTAAAGAGTTAACCAGACTGGTTTTGGGGGTTCGGGCTGAACGTGCAGGGAATGGTCAGTAGGTATCACAGTAGAATGGAACAAACGGAAAGAGACACATCATGATAGAAGATTGTGCAGCTCTTAAGAGAGCACCTGACCTCTCTCTACTTCCATGGCTTCCATACTAGCCAACATCTATCTAGAGTGACTGTTGCTTAAAATAGAAAATGCCTAATTAAATATGTACTAACTCATCCATTTTCTCTCCACACTCTACCTCCTTCTCCCCTCCCCTCACATCCTGGAACCCCAGTGCTGTTGCTGATGGTTCTAGAACTTTCTTCCCACCCCTCTACCCTTCAGCCATGCATCCCCCCTCACCAACCACGGAGGCTGTTAGACACAGCTAAAGGGCACTGTCCTATTCCACCTCCTGAATGCACAAGAAAGGTGTCCTAAAGACACCTTAAGATGCACTGGCTAGCTGAGTGCATGTGAGACCAGCTGGGAAAGATATGCATGAAATATAGAAGGGAAGCACTTTTTGGAGAAGGTATCTAGGATCCAGTGGGAACCAGAACAAGTAAACATGTAGTAGCTTCACCAGCTCCAGAAGGCAGTTGAAGCAAATGAAGAAGACTGGGGGTCAGAACCGGTGATTAAACTATGGTTCCGAGTAGTCCGGAGTGATATCCATGGACCGTTTGGGAAGTGTGATATGTGCCTGCACGAAGATGGCTTTCCACAATGACCATTTTCACTTCTTGGAGTTTAATTGGCAGATGACTTTTTCCTGGAAATTTTATTTTTATGTTTATTTCTGGTTCCTGATATCTGATTAAGAGCAATGAAGTCAACCCATCTTAAACTGTGCTAAGGAGTGTTTAGCCCTCTGCTAGTCTGCAGTTTATCATCTGGGCCGTCTTTACCACACCAGTGACGGACATGGAGCTCGCTTTGCTGTAATGCTGCAGTTAAGTCCATTTTGATAAAGGGTAGAGCCTGTCATGAGCTCAAAAATGGAATGAAATTTGTGTTTCTGTGGTAAAATAAATGTCTTTTTAAGCCAGAGACTCTTTCCCCCAAACCTTTTAATTTGATTCCTTTCTGAAAAACTATCCCATTTTCTTTACTTCAGTGGATGGTATTTTTATTAAGTTGATGTAGGGGCTTCCCTGGTGGCGCAGTGGTTGAGAGTCCGCCTGCTGATGCAGGGGACACGGGTTTGTGCCCCAGTCCGGGAAGATCCCACATGCCGCGGAGCGGCTGGGCCTCTGAGCCATGGCCACTAAGCCTGCGCATCTGGAGCCTGTGCTCCGCAGCGGGAGAGGCCACAACAGTGAGAGGCCCGCATACTGCCAAAAAAAAAAAAAGTTGATGAAGACACTTGTATTTCTCAACCCAAATCTTTGTCCTGCATCCCAGCAAGGGATCCAGTCCACTGACAGTGGTGGTCGGTATCTCCTCACATGACCCACTGCCCCCCACTCATTGTCAACAAAATTCATTGTCAACAAAACTCATGGAGACCATAGAGGTCCCACAGATTAACATTTCATTCCCTATAGAATGCAAGTACTTGAACTGAAGGAAACCAATCAAAGGGGATTTGGCCTTAAAATCCCCTTGAAGGAGAAAAACCTATCTACTATCTATTGATATTTACTTAGCGGTAGAAAATATTCCTTTAAATCAATCAATCAAATGACAACAAAGTAACTTCTTGGAGATGCATGAACTAAATGAAAACATCATTGGCTCTATGCTAATTTTGTAATTATCTCTAATTTCTCTGGACAAAATTAATTTAAATTTGTGTGTGTGTGTGTACGCACACACACATGTAAGTCTCAAAAAGCTCCTGCAGAAGAAAAGAGGGACTTGAAGAGCCACGTGAAGCCAAACAATATTAGAAACAAACAAAAACAATCGGAAATTACTGGACTAGAAAAGGTGCACAGATTTCTGTCCTTTGCTTTTTCAACATTAAGTGCCACTCGACCTGCGTGATACCCAGTTCTGTTCTTTGTCTGCTTCTTACACAATCTCTTCCTGCTTAGCAGAGTACAGCTTCCATATGAAATAGAACAGAACAAGATGCAGATCATTCTGGCTCTGGGTCATGGCCGTAAGCCCAGGACTTCAGGTCAATGCCTGGCCAGGAGGGAGGGGTCTTGTCAGGCCCAGACATCGGGCCACAGCAGGCAGCCCTGCTGCCTCCCTGGCCACTCGACAGCCCCTCTGAAATAGAGTTATCCTGGAGAGTGACAGATGACCAGCCCTGGAGGCGACAGCCCATCGGTGCCTCCAAAGGACAGCTGAGCCTGCAGAGGGAAGGAAAGCCACAGCACCTAATCTGTGACCCGGAGAAGCTTCTTAGGGAAAAAGGGCAGCCACATTTCCACTGGGCAATAGTTGGTCTTTGTTTTCAAAGTCGCCCTCAGGCTACCATGGTTTTACTTCTCCTTATTCTTGGGCTGAGCCCTGGTGGAACACCAACCATGCCCATTTCCTACAAATTGGCTTCAAGTGGCAGACGGTTTCTGACCATCTCAGCTGACGTCAACTGAATAACTATTTCTCTGATAAGAAACTTGTGCCTTCCCGCTCTAGACCAGGAGTCGTGTTCCCTTTAGAATGTAATCTCTTTTAAGGAGGACATTGTCTCTTCTTGGGTCCATCTATTTCGACATAATAGACAAATGTTCATAAATATTTTAAATGGATGACCAACAAGGACCTACTGTACAGCACAGGGGACTCTGCTGAATATTATGTAACAACGTAAACGGGAAAAGAATTTGAAAAAGAATAGATACATGGAGATGTGTAACTGAATCGCTTTGCTGTACACCTGAAACTAACACAACATTGTTAATCAACTAGACTCCAATATAAAATAAAAAGTTAAAAAAAAGAGTGTGTTATCCTTCTCCACTCGTGGAGGACCCATTTCATGGGCCATGAAATGTTCTGACAGCTGATAGATTATAATGAAGATTTATAAAGAGAACAGAAGCTGGCCCTCAGGTGCAGGTAGCACATACAAAGTTAGTTGACTTTATTAGCTACTGGCATCTAGAAGCAACAGCTCTCCCGCTCCGTCCCTCCCCAGTTTGGCTCTTTGGCCGTTGATTTACAGACACTCTCAGAATTGACACCCCTTTGCTAACATCTTGCCTTCAACACATAAGATGAGACAAGTGGTCTAGTCTAATTCTCACTGCTCTAAGGCAATCCGTGCACTTATGTCTTTGCTAAAAATGTCTCCCAAAAGGCCCATCTAAAGAATCTACCCCCCCCCAACTTAGACCCTATTAAATTAAAAAAAAAATCAAATCTTTGCATCCAATGTTTACGAGCGTTTCTACGTGAATCACTGAGACATAAAACCATACATTAATCATCTGTTACACACAACTGGGGAAGGGTCTACATGACACAAAGACAAATTGGTTAGTGTTACTTAGAAGAAAAAAAGTGGTATGCTATCTAAGTATTTGGGACATAGAAAATACTTCACAAAATGTTGCTTTGTGTTATGATTTCTGTCCTAATTTTACCAGGTAAAGTTGATTTATTGAATAAAGGACAAAGCTGCTCACCGCTTTCCTCCCCAACAATGGTACACTAGCCTAGAGACAATTATGTTCTGTTTTTCAACTTTTGTGTATTTTGGCAAATGGATCACAGAAAAACCTTAATCATGTCATTTCACAGATATCTCATAAGTTTTCTATATCCAATGGAGATTGATGTGTTGTTTTATAACATGTATTGAATAGCAAAATAATACTAATTTTGTCCTTCCTGGTTTTAATAGATATAACTTTAAAAAAAAAACCTTGGGAATTTATCATATATTAGATTATTGAGAACTCGATTATCAGATTATTTGTTTTGAAAATATTAAGGACCTACCACCTCCTAGACACCAAAAAGTAAGAAGAAAAGAAGAAAAACTATGGTCTTTCTTCCACAAAATTCCCATACTACAGATGGCTAAGGACTACCTTCTCTTTTCCGTTATCTGACTAGTTAATGCTGGGTCCTTTCAGGAAAGGAAATGTTGAGAAAGAAGTCGTAGAAAACGGGCCCTGCCCAGAAGGCTATTGACCACCTACCTGTTAAATTGCATTGCTACCCTGAACTTTACAAAAAAAATAATAATAATAAAATAAAATAAAAAAGGAAGAGAAAAAAATACCTTTGAATGAAATAAGCCACTTCCAATATGTCAGACAAACATAATGCATTTTGTTCCCACCTTTTCTTGAAAGAAACTGGTTTCTAAGGTATATTTTTACACTAGCAATTCTTTTTTTTTTTTTTTTTTGCGGTACACGGGCCTCTCACTGTTGTGGCCTCTCCCGTTGCGGAGCACAGGCTCCGGACGCGCAGGCTCAGCGGCCATGGCTCACGGGCCCAGCCGCTCCGCGGCATGTGGGATCTTCCCGGACCGGGGCACGAACCCGTGTCCCCTGCATCGGCAGGCGGACTCTCAACCACTGCGCACAGGGAAGCCCACAATTCTTTTTAAGATCAGTAAATGCTGAGTTAAAAAAAATCTGCAAAGTGCTTCATTCACATATGGACATTTAAGGAGGAACGGGGTTGGTTGGACTCAGAAGACATTCAGCATTTTCTAAATGCATACTAGTTCATCACTTTCCTCAGGAGGAAAGGTGAAAGCTGGCTTGCATTTTTCCCTTGCTGGTGTATTCATTGTCTGAACATAAAATAATAATGATTTATGATAATAGCATCCTCTCCTAGTGTAGAACCTATTGGCTAGAATCATATTACTAATGGAATCTAAGCTATTTTCACTTATTATTCATAGCAATACTCAGGTTCATCTCTAGGCAAAATGGTTAAATAGGCAAAACTTATCTTTGGTGACTTCCCCTTTGGTAGAAATTTCCCCTAGTGGGGAAATCTAGACCCATACTGACTAAGGTGTTTATAGCAAATGCAGCAAAACATTCGGTATTACCTCTTCCAGAGATATTTGTGCACTAATAAGGAATTTTTAACGTTCCTGAAAAAGGTGAAGCTAAATTTGAGATTTCGGGTCCTCGTGGCCAGCCAAAGAAGGACTTTTTGGTCCAGAATTGCTCCAGGCAGCACCCTTAATGGTCTTCCATGCTTCTCTGTCAATGTCAAGGCTTACTCTTATAAAACAGCAAAGCACTACATTTTAAGCATAAATCTTGCTATTATTTTTAAGTATATATTAGGCAAAGTATTTCAGTTTGACGTTACAGAATGGCGCTTAGCAAAATGTTGTACAATCTGATTATACAAGCAGCATTCCTATTCTCCGAGCTTTTTCAAAATACCGAAGGCAAAACACTTAACATATTTTCTTTGTTTATCTAAAAGAAATTTCCCTGAACTGAGGAAGAGGAGAAACTCTGTAGACTGCAGGCAACCTCATTGGTCTCTTTATCTACAGACATCTTATGGATGCGAAAGAACAACAGAATTTCCATTGACTTGACTGCCAACTCAACTATCCATTCTTAGAGTCATTCCCAGAAAAAAGAGAGAGTAGAATGAAATGAATTTTGGACTAAGAACCAAAGTTATAAGTTCAAATCATGGACCTCCTGCTATGAGATCTCGAACAAATCACATCTCCTTGGGCTAGGATCTAAAATTCTCATCCAGATGGAGAACTAGATTTTTAAAATCCCCGCCAGCACCAAAAGCATCTTGAATTTAAGAACACAATATTAGACAAACATGAATAACAGTCCAGTTGAAACCCCAACTTGGAGTGACAAAGTATGGCTTTAAATATTTGAACTATTCGGAATAACGAATGGAATCCTTATTTCCTCTTTCCCATGTTCACACTCACATCTCTCACAGCCTTCCAATTATGATTCATTCAGAAGGAAAAAAACCCTTCTTCCTGATTTAGTGAAAAGCTCATTTAAAATGTAATGAGGGTCAAAGTTTCCTTTTCTGTATCGGGTGAAATTACATAACTAACTCCAGAAATAGGATTACAGATGGGCAAGATAATAGCATTTTCAATAATTAATGAGTATGGTTGTCTTGGTGGATGCAGGGAACATTTCATGCAGATCTGTATTTATTCTGTGGTCAAATATACGTCCAAATGAGACAGACAGCGTTTGAATTGTACATCATAGTGGGGGGGAAAGCCCTGTCAATTCCCCTGCTCGTTTCCACGAATTGCTTAATAACACTTAAGTGGCTTTTGAGAAATTGGATTTTCCCCACTTTTCCTCAGGCAGGAACCAGAAACAGGAAAAGCTCTAAATACAGTTAACAGGACCCTTTCCTTCAGACTATTTCCTGAAGCTGAATACAGATCATAGCCCAGATTGGTTCCTTTATTCTCATTTAACATCATCTTCAGAGGAACACTTTTTAATAATAAACTACTCTTTGAGTCTCTGACTTAAGTAGTGACTTTTGATTGGCTGGTTAGAACTTCCATGCTTTAGGAATTGTTCTCTGGAGGTGATGAAATGAGGAAATCAATGCTCTTATTTGCGTTTATAGTCAGTCTACAGAGTGAATTGGATTTTCAAACACCAGAGATGAAAGGATATTTTAGAATACCGTTACTTAAGGAATGCAATTTTAAAAGGGCTAACCACATCTAGGCAGATGTTACTCAAAGTATTCCTACATGTTCTGAAATGAGTGATTAATGTGGAGAGAGTCCATCCTCAACAACTTTCTATAAAACAGAAATTGTCATATGTATCTCTGTTCCCTTGCTGTTTAATTTGTGCAGAACGAGGTCATCTGATGACTCAGAGCGTGGCTTGGAGTCACATGGAACCCGGTTGGTCCTGGCTGTGGGACCTTGAGCATGAAGCTTAGCTCATCTAAGCCTTAGTGGCTTTTCTATCAAATGGAATCATAAGAGTCCTTCCTCCGAGGACTGTAAGGAGGATGAACTAATGTGACGTGATGTCTGACTATGGCAACATCATAGGCAACATTATAAATGGTAGCTGTCATATTATTATTATTATTATCAGTACTACATAGTAAGTAGATACTCAATAACTGTTGATGAAGGGAGTTTTTGAAACAAGTTTTCAGAGGTCTTCACTCCCTGGTCTGCCCCTGATGTCTCTCCCATGGTCCGTCTTCATGCCCACTGACTTCGGGTATGTGTTTAGAACTTGGTAGTCCAAACCAAGACCCCTGTCTCTTCCTTTTGGACCTTTGGGTGTTCATTAACTGTACACACTCCTCCAACCAGATTCAACCTGCAGAGCCCTTCTCCATACTCATCCCATAAAATTAACCCTTCTCAGCTGGGCTCATATCTGCAGTCCTTAACCGTGGACCACTAGATTTAAATCCCACTTTGATGTGAACTCCTTTTGTGCTTAAATCCGGATAGAGCTCAACCTTTTCCCCTGCAGGGTAGGAAAAGGCTGGATTTCTCCAAGAATCCAGAGATGTCACAGGGAGAAAGGGAAATGGGTGCTGGAAAGAAAAACCATAAGTATCCACCAGATTATTTATCCAGACCCAGCTCACACAAGAAAAAGAAATTGTAGCAATGTATGGTGTTAGATATTAACCAGACTTAGCGAGGTGATCATTTTGCAATATGTACAAATATCGAGTCATTACATTGTACACCTGAAACGAATATCAGTATAATTGGCTTGTATGTCAGTAAAAATGACCCAGCTCAAATTTTACTTCTTTAATGTAAATTCAATTCATCTCCATTAACAATCATTTATCTCTTGTCCAAACGGCAATTACATTTTTTTTTTGGCCACGCTGCACGGCTTGTGGGATCTCAGTCACCAGACGAGGGATTGAAACTGCACCCTCAGCAGTGAAAGCGCGGAGTCTTAACCACTGGACCGCCAGGGAATTCCCCGTGCCTACCTTTCTGATAACGGTTGACACATTGTGCCTGTCGAGTGTCATTTCTACAAACTCCAAAGCCAGAGTCTACATTACACGATTCTTTGTATTTGCCACCTGCTGTGCCACGATAAATAGTGTTTTATAAATGTTTATCAAAGGAATAAAGTAATAAACTTCCTAATGGAAGTATTACAATCAATAATAATTTTCATTATAATAACTGGTTATTCTAGCCTCTTTCCTATCATTTTTACCAGTTATTCAATTTTTCTGTCGGCCACTTTCTCTAGAGAAAGAGTAACCTTAAATAATCACTTGCAAAACTTGAATGGTTAGGCTAAAGCACAGGTGAGATTTATAATACTCTCACCTAAGGGCATATATCAAGCTAGAGCTTGTTTTCTTTCTCTTTTTCTCACTGTCTTCCCCAAAGGAAAATGCAGTAATTTAAATATGTGTATTACTAAGTAAAAGACTGTGGCTGTAAGTCAACCAATAACCACAACTGCAACTCTAAAAAATTCTCCAGGTCGTCTCATCTTAGTGGAAAGGAAAAGAGAAAGTACCTGTATAATACTTCTAGTAGACAAAATGTCTTCCTGGGAACAAAATCTCTCCCACACTCAAAGTCTACTAACTGTAGGGCAGACCAGGGAGACAAGTGGCCACAGATGGAGGGAAAGAAAGACTAGGGGAGCACCAAGGACTGAGGCTAGATGTGTTGTCCCATAAATGAGCTACTGTTCTTCCTCCATCATGAACAGACAGTATGTCCCAAATGGTTGGGACAGTGAGAATTAATACGGGAGAGAACGCAGGATGTGTGGAGGAGACGAGACCAAAAGAGACAAGTTTGTGTAACTAAAGGTTATCTTCCTTAATTATCATTACAATTAAAGGTATAAAACGTGCCAAATTTAACTACAAAATGTCCAAAAGATTTAGGAAGTCATTGGTCTATCTCCCTACCCAATGCTGAAATAGTCAACAAACCTTTATTTTTCCCTTTAAGATAAACATCAACTGGATCTTTTAAAGGTCTTGAGGTAAACATTTAATCATGAGCGTGTGTTTTGCATTCCATCTTGCCTATAATCGTTTGAGCAGAGTAACAGCACTCGAAAAGTGTGTTTGAATGGATGCACTTGACAATTAACACACTCGAACGTGTTTCCTAAGTTGCACTGCAAATCATTACAAACATTTTGAATGACTTTTCTCCACGACTGAAAACTCCGTACACTGTATTTTACAGGTCCTTCCCTCACTCTACGAGCCTGGGAGCTTGCTGTAAACAGTGTGAGATGAATAGGCAAATCAAAGTTTGTCTAGGAAAGTTACTGTTTCAGTATCATCGCAGCAACACCTGTTAACATAGGTTACTTCTAGATCCAGGTCCTCCAGGTCTCTGGAATGATGTTTTTTATTCTTTATATTACTGGGAGTACAAGATACCATTCTATTAATATTCTCTATTACGTATTTCAGTATAGTAAATGTTATCAGCTTAATTGACTACATAAATTCCAGGGAGGAGAAGAGAGAACGAGAATTTTATGGGAAGTTTTGTGTTGTTATTCTTTTTAAGTTATTTACAAGGCTAGTAAAATATATGCCCAATGTTTTGATTTCAATCAGAAACAGACGTTTCCACTCATCACTGCTTGTCAGTATTTCTTAGTGCAGTCAACTTTACAGAATTTCATCCCATTTAAAATTATCTTATCTTACAAGTAAAAGTGACAGCTCTGAGTGAAATAAAGACATCTTCTTGAGTAGAAGTAGTAATTATTTCCATTTTTCATTAAAGTAATCCATTCAGTAGTAAAGATTAGAGAAATTTTAAATTATGAAATAAAATTGCCATTAAAGCAGAAATGAGCTAATGGAAGAAAGTACATGAACAAGATGAATATGAATACTTTTGAAAATTAAAAGAAGCAAGTAATGGATAAACATTAATAGCAAATACTTTGCATTTCCAAAATACCTTCTATCTAAAAACCTAAGACTGGAAGGCAAATGAACAAATAAATATAATGCAAAGGAAGAAAGGCAAAAGAAGACAGGATTCTCTTTCACCTTTAGCAAAAAGCCAAAAGAGAAACAAAGATTCAAGGCATTTCTTTCTGCCTCACTCTTCACCTTTTGACGTTCTTCTGAGAAATGAATTTTCTTTGAAAATATTTTTCTCTCTGTGCGTTTCCTATACTCCACGAGTTCCCTTGGATCATAGAGAGAGATAGGCCTGGTGTGTTGGGACCAAGATGATAATGTGTGCGTATTTTGGAAGGAATACACTCATTTCTTGCCCTGCTTCATTTTTCCTCTTTCTATGGTGTTTCCAAGTAGAGGGCAGAGAAAGACAGAATGGGAAGGTGGGAACTAAAAATTCCTCCAGTCCAGCTCCGAGGCCTCGGAAAACTTCATGCAAGTAACTTAAACCCATGCGAAGCTCATCAGAAAACGGACGGGAGGTCTGGAAACTAGAGCGTCTGCTGGTCATGCCAGGTGGTAGCTCTGATACCTCAGTCTTTGTGTGGCATTTTCTCCACCAAGACATGCCTTTACTACTACAGTAAACTGTGGTTGTGCTTTTCCCCACAAACTAGAAATTCTGGAAAAATCTTAATTCCGGCTTAATTTAAAAACAAAAACAATACCAAACCAGGAAGCTGTTGTTGTTGTTTTTAATTTGAAAATTCTCATCAAGTTTATAGAAGTTTTCTCCATTCTTCTGGGTATATTCAAGGGAGAGAAAAATAAAGAAAACAGTTCCCAGAACAAAAGGCAATGCTGTTTCTGAGCATACGATCACATGTTACACCACCCCGTGGCCATCACAAAGCACACGTACTGTCAAAGCACATGCACACGCAAAGCCACATACAAAGTCTGGCTTTGCTCCCCCCTCCCCCCTCCCCCAACGGTGACAGAGACGCTGCTCAGAGACCCCCATGACAGGCACTGTGTCAGACATAAGAGTCAGATTTCTCACATCCAGGCTTGGGAAAGTCAGCTAACTTCTCTAGGCTTAAATTCCCTCATCTGTAAAATGGAAATTAAATGAGATAATGTGGCCTGGCACCCAGTCAATGCTCAGCAACTATTCTAAATTATTTATTAATTCTAGCCAGTGATCCTTAAGGTAAATGGAAGGAAAGGGGTCCCTATTCATGATAAAGAGCCGAGTCTGTTTTAGAAACAATTTTTAGATCACAACACATTTAAATGAGCAGTTGATATCCCTGAGCTCAAAAGGAAACTACATGTAATCATTCTACTGCAGAATCAGGTAGAAGGAGCCATGAGGGTAGGGATAGGTCAGAACTTGAACTCATTCTGAATTTTCCCCAGAGTCTCAAAAACCTATAAGTCTTCTGCACAGCAAAAGAGACAAGCAACAAATGAAAAGGCAACTTGTGGAATGGGAAAAAATATTTGCGAATCATATATCTGATAAGGGGTTAATATTCAAAATACGTAAAGAACTCATACAACTCAATAGCAAACAAACAATCCAGCTAAACTCTGGGCAGTAAATATTTTTCTAAAGAATACACACAAATGGCCAACAGGTACATGAAAACATGCTCAACATCACTAATCACCAGAGAAATGCAAATCAAAAGCACGGTGAGATATCAGCTTATAGCTGTTAGAATGTCTGTCGTCAAAAAGACAAGAGATAATAAGTGTTGACGAGGGTGTGGAGTAAAGGGAACCCTTGTGCACTGTTGGTGGGAATGTAAATTGGTGCAGCCATTATGGAAAAGAGTTTGGGAATTCCTCAAAAAATTAAAAATAGACTGCCATATGACCCAGCAATCCCACCTCTAGGTACATATCCAAAGAAAATGAAAACAGGATGTCAAAGAGATACCTGCACTCCCATGTTCATTGCAGCATTATTCACAATAGCCAAAATATGGAAGCAACCTAAGTGTCTATCAATGGATGAATTTTTATACAATGTCATATTAATCAGTCATTAAAAAGAAGGAAATCTTGTCACTTGGGACAACATAGGTAGACCTTGAGGGCATTATGTTAAGTGAAAGAAATCAGACAGAGAAAGACAAATACTGTATGATATCACTTATATGTGGAATCTAGAAAAGCCAAATTCATGGAAACAGAGAGTAGAATGGTGGTTACCAGGGGCTGGGGAGGGGAGGGAGAGGAATAAGGAGATGTTAGTCAAAGGTACAAACTTCCAGTCATAAGATGAGTGAGTTCTGGGGCTCTAATGTAGAGCGTGGTGATTATAGTTAAAATAGGGTATTACATACTTGAAAGATGCTAAGACAGTAGATCTTAAATGTTCTCACCACAAAAAGGAAATGGTAATTATGTGATGCGACGTGGGTGTTAGCTATGCTATGGTGGTAACAATTTTGTAATATAAAAGTGTATCAAGTCAACTTATTGTACACCTTAAACTTACACAGTGTTATATGTCAATAAAGGTAGGGGAAAAAACCTATGTGTCAATGGACTTGAGGATATGGGGAGGGGGGAAGGGTAAGCTGTGACAAAGCGAGAGAGTGGCATGGACATATATACACTACCAAATGTAAAATAGCTAGCTAGTGGGAAGCAGCCGCAGAGCACAGGGAGATCAGCTCGGTGCTTTGTGACCATCTAGAGGGGTGGGATAGGGAGGGTGGGAGGGAGGGAGACGCAAGAGGGAAGAGATATGGGGATATATGTATATGTATAGCTGATTCACTTTGTTATAAAGCAGAAACTAACACAGCATTGTAAAGCAATTATACTCCAATAAAGATGTAAAAAAAAAAAAAAGGCAAACCTATGTGTCAATCCCTCAGATTTTTCCAATGCCTATGGAAAACTGCAGTTAGAAGCAACATTATCTCTTTTAGATGCAGAAGCTACCATAAGAGCTACTCCACCGAGAAAAGCGTGAGGATTGCGTGCATTCAGCTCCTCTCTCACACACCTATGCAACCTCGGGGAGGCCACTTAATCTTTTTAAGCAAGCGTCTGCTTTCACCATCTGTAAAATTGTGATTTTAGCTGGATCTACTTCGTTGGTGGTTTCTAAGAGTCATGTAAGCGCTAATGCTTGGCAAGTGGTGGGCTTAAAATAAAGATTGGCTGTTATTTGTTAATATTATTCTCTCCTAAATTAAAAACATTAGCTGGACTGAGAAGATATGTCCATCATGAGGTCAGTTTAGGAGGCCACACTTGGCCCCAGCCTGCCCATCCCTAGAGCGACCACAGCAGCCCTATGACCCGCACAGCACTATTCTCAAATGAGAGAGATTAATTGCTTTCTCTGAAATCTGAGCAAGGAGTGAGCTCCTGGCTTTAGGTTATAAAACCAACTCTCGTCCCCTCCATTTCAGTCCCACCCTGACCCCTCCCTCAGACCCTTCCCCTTTCTTGCTGAAGTCTACCAGCCGGGAAAATATGGAGTCACCATTCCTTCAAAGTGATTGGGGAAGAGCTGCAGCTGGCAACCATGTTATCTTTTAGCAGGTGACCTGAGTCCGGAGGCGACCATCATTTCAAACTAGCCAGGAGAGGGAGAATGAGAGAACGATAATGTTAGTCAGGTAGCCGTTTCTACCTTATCAGCCCCAGCAGACGCAAGCGTGCACTGACAAATACCATACCAGAGGGTAGGATAAAAGTGGAATTAGAAAATAGCTACCTTCAGGACATTCTGGGCTTCCAAATTCGATATGCAATTGTAATATAGATAACGTGGAAAAACAGATAATAAATACAGCTTTTAATTCAAACATGACCTTCAAAGAGCTTTTCCCTTAGAAACACAAATGAAAGGCCCCAAACCTTTGAAAGAGCAGATGCAAACAATAACCATCCTCCCTGGACCCCTACCCAGAGCGCAGGGCACACCCCGGACAGCTCTTCCCAATCATGGGCTTGTAGTGGTGCTTTTATCACATATTATCGCACATTCTAAAGTTCTTTATCACATTGGAAAGATATGCTTCCTTTACCACGTTTTATCTCATTCCAAAGGTATCTTATCAATATTCACTGGGCGGGCGTATTTCTAAATGACAGCACAGAACAGTGCCTGATAAACGGGAACGTTGCTGCCACTCTGATCGGTGGGAGAGATAAAGAGAAAGTGGCCAGCCAGAAACATCAGCTGGGTTCGGCTGAAGTGTCAAGATCATCTGTAACGTGGCAGGAATGATGTATCACCGAGCCCGGGGACTCCCAAAGACGGAGGGGACCAAGAAATGCAAGGTCGGAGTGGCCCGAGTTTCCTGCAGAAGCGGCTTCTAACTTCAGCCAAGTGGGAGCCGCTTACTGTCCTTGAGAGGCGAGGGAGGCTCTGCATGAAACTGTCCGCTCCTTAAGCCATATTTTATGGGCACCAGAGCTAGAGCATTTTCATTGAGCTGAACTACGTGCACGACCCTCTTAAGGGTCAGGGAGGCCCTTCCCACCATGACATTGAAACAGAGACTGTTTCTGCTCCTTAGCAGTTTGTAAATCACACGGGAAATCCTGAAAGGACAGAGTCCCCTCCCAAGACCCTGATGTCTCCATCGCTCCCTTTGCTCCCCATCCCTTTGGTTTCTGTTCTGAAATGGATCATTTGCGTCTTGTGTAGAAAGCTTTCCACGGGATAGGAAGGGTAAACATGCAGCTTGCGCTCTCAAACAAGCATTCAAACATGCAATTGCTTTACTCATTTCCAAGAATACCGCAAAATAGCCTTTTTAAACAAAATTGTATGAATGGTCTGGTTAAGAAAGATGGTTACACAGAGGAATTAAATTCCACCAAATATAACAAGACACACATTCTCATTTCTGATGTTAAGACCCAGAAGCGTTCTCCAATGAATCAAATAAAAAGATATAAACTCGATCTGTAAGAAGTAAGAGGAATTTGATCCTAATAATGAATATATTATTTGATCCGAAAGGAGATGAAGTGATACCATTCAGAAAACTTCCTAATCTTATCAGTCAAGCCCCTGGACACCAGGTGCAAAACCAGCCCGAAAGCTGTCATGTTACAGATGACCTAGGAGGCAGGTCAGTGACCGCAACAGACACCAGGAGCCCTTTTGCTGGACTGCGGACTTGCAATTCACAAGCAATTGAGTGGAAATGACTTCCTCTCTGGGGCAGCTGAGCTGGCCTAACAAAGTAACGAATGCTGTGACTGGGTTAGCTGAGTTGTTTTGAAAACAATGTTAATGGTGGCAGGGTGGCAGGGTCAAACCCCATATGGGCTCATTGTCTTTGGAGAGGGAGAAATGGTAAACATGGCCAGGTTGGCTTCAGGAGTGAACGTGTCAGGTCACATGGGGACCCAGCACCAAGGGTTCAACCAAAACCCATCAGTACTTCTGGAAAAGCAGTCCAAAGGGCAACCTCTCCACCTAATGATGCCCAATAAGTATGACCCCTGAAAGGAAGACACAAGATTAAGATAGCACCTCGTCAACCAAGAATCCAGGAGGACAGGAAGATGATCTGATTTCACTGTATGTTGTCAAGGGGCTCAGAGGAAAGAAAGTTGGGAAATCAGGGCCAGAAGTATGAGGGCTTTAGGAAGAGAGGGTGGTCTCCCCCAAATAATGGAACTGATGGAACAATCACAAATAACCACAAAAGGGAGAACAAGAAGAATGATCTTAAAAGGCACGAGGAGCTCCAGAGAAAGGAGACTCTCCCATGGCTACCCCAACAGTCAGTAAAACTCTCACCTCGGGGCAGGGGGGCCTCCCCAACCCCCAAACCTAACACAGCCTCACTGCTCTATCGTGGAACTGCGCCACCACTTCGCAGGATAAAACAGTCTTAAGAGACATGGCTCTTTCCTTTTTGGTCTGCATTCTAAGCGTAAGGCACAACTGCCGTTCGACATGTAAGCGGACATTTGTGAATAAACGCGAAATTCTAAATTAACTTATCTTTTTCCCAGTTTCATTTTTGCACCATTACTAGTTAAAGATTAACTACCACCTCTAAATAGGGATTTGGTGAGTCAGCTCCTGTAAAACAAATTATTTCGACAGCAGCAGCATCAAAGAGCTGACAGATAAGCATCACCACTAGTTCAGAATTCAACCCTTTTCTATAAATATGTTTAGATCCTGCCTTCCTGCCAGGCTGCTGTATATACCAAACACAATCCTCGACTCCGTTTAAAAAATGAGAAGATGGAAAGGGACCATCTTTTTTGAATGATTGGCTGGCTGACCAATCATTTAAAAAGTTAGGTTGGATCCTGAATGCTAAGCATTTCTCCAATAAACACGCACCCTCAGAAGGCCATTCTTAAGAATGAAAGGACAACTAACCAGTGGAGAGGTTAGAAAACAAGCAGGGGCTATAAGGGCTCAGGATCGAGATTTGACAACCAAGCATGAGAAATCTGTTAATTACGTCTATGAAAAAGTCAGTAATTCAAACCTCAGTTTCTCTCAAGGATTACCCCTATCTTCAGCCCGACAAATAAACTCCCTGATGTTTTTCATAGCTTCTGTGATCAAGGTGTATGACTGTTGCAAACAATACAATTACTTCTCTCAATCCTGGGCCATTTAACGGTACCACCATCAAGCTAGAGGAGCACCACTTCCAATTTCCACAGACCTTTAGGACGAAGTCCCAGAGAGAAACACCAACAGAAAAGTCGAGACATGTACACCTCTATCTTTTTAATACTATTATTGGAGTATACTTGATTTACAGTATTGTGTTAATTTCAGGTGTACAGCAAAGTGATTCAGTTATATATATATATTTTTCAGATTATTCTCCATTATAGGTTGCTATAAGATATGGAATATAATTCCCTGTGCTCTACAGTAAACCCTGTTGCTTATCTATTCTATGGATAGCAGTTTGTATCTGTTAACCCCATTCTCCTAATTTGCCCTTTCCTCTTTTGGAAACCCTAAGTTTGTTTCCTGTGTCTGCGACAGACATGTGCGCTTATAAATGGAATCCGTGATTTGATAAATATTCTTCAGATTGTTTTCCTTGAGAACATATTTCTAGCTCTGACTGATGAGGAAAAAGTAGAAAAGGTCAACAGAGAAAGAGATAACGCTGACATGTCAGAGCATTCAAATAATCAACTTTCAAAAAAAAAACCCCTGGGTTTAATAAGGAAAATGAGAAATGTAGTTACGCTCTCTCTGTTCTATTATAAACAGAAGAATGATTTACTCTCTCAGCATCCTAATGACCGCCGTTCACACACCTTGACAGAGTGAAGCTTTGCACAAAGGACTCAGCCTGGGGAGCCTCACTGTTCACATTGAACCATCTTTTTCATCAAGCCCTTCCTCCAACTCATGGTGTCACATCTGAATTCTCCCTCAGCATGACTCCAGTCCCTCCTGGGAACATGGGATTGTTGATTTGATGTTCAGGGAAAACAGACAAGGAGCAGAACGGTTGATTCTGGGGCTGACATGCTATACGGTGAAGTTTCATATTTGCAAGCCTTTTCCTGGCCAGCCCAGCCTGAAGTCCCGGCTCTCTTCCTTTCTCTCCACCAGCTCTTATCTCAAACGTTCACTAGGTACTTGCCCTAACTGGTAGGGTTAGTTGTCTATTTATGTAAACTTATCATGCTGTCAGAGTAGAAGGTAAACTAATAGACACAGGAGCCATTCAAATGAGATAGCGTGATTACTGTCATATATTTCTGTAACTCCCCGCAACTTCACTTAACACAATAGCTTGTATAGTAAATAATCAATAAATCTGTTGGTTAAACGTATGTATGTAAGGTATTTTGTTGGAGAGCCAAACCTTCACTACTCAACTACAAAGGCATTTATATTAGATGATCTTTAAATTTATTTTGAGCTTTAATGGTCTATGATTCTTATTAATTTGCAATCAAATGTTATACTAAGGTTTATCTTTGATGGTATAAGAAAAAAATGGCTGAAAAACTTAATAAAGTCTGACAAACAAGACTCGTGGAAAATGATTGAGTAAAAGCTTTCTTTTCTCTCTTTCCTTTTTTCACACTTCAAGTACATCTATTTGATTCAAATTGATTACTTAATTATAAATCCTTATTCATTTTGATAACTCTGTTTCCTTTGGTTGCACTAAGGCAAATTATATTTTTAAAAAATACAGTCTGTGATTCCATGCCTGAATCACTGAAGTGGATTTCACTCCACCTAATTAGGGACAAAGTCAGGATTCAGTTACTGATTTATTTCCCCAAGACCCACAACCTTTTGAAAATCTTACAAGGTAGAAAATATCCGAATGATTCTATTGAATTGGCTATTCAAGTCACCAGCTATCCTTTACCCACATCTGATAACTCATTCATAACCAATTCAATAAATATTTACTAAGAGGCTATTATATTTCAGGCAATGTACTCCACACTAGACTCAAGAAAAACTTATAACCTAGGTTACGATTCAGGAGAGGTAGGCAGAATTATACAAGCAGCCATGACTCAGCAGTCACATGATAGAGAAGAGCAGCAGACTCTCCTGGTCTCAGGAATATTTCCCTAAGGAAGAGTATCTTCCCGAAGGAAATGATACCAGCTGAAATCTGAAGAATTAGCAGAATCTAGCAAGAAGTGATAGCTTTGTCAAGGGATACTCTCTAGTCAGAAGGAACTGGTCATATAAAAGGAGGAGGTAAGAAAGAACACGTTGTTAGGGAACAATTTTAAGCTGGACTGGAGTCCAAGGGTGTAGGGTGGGGAGAGGTGGAAGGAAAGGAAGGAAGGGAAGAAAGAAAGAAGGAAGGAAAGAAAGAATGAATGAAAGAAAAGAGGGAGGGAGGGAGGGAGGGAGGAAAGAAAGAAAGAAAGAAAGAAGAAAGAAAGAAAAAGAAAGAAAGAAAGAAAGAGAAAGGAAGGAGGGAAGGAAGGGGGGGAGGGAGGGAGGGAAGGAGAAAGGAAAGCAGAACTAGAGAAATGAGTATCAGCAGTGGTAAGATCAGGCCAGGATCTTGTGAGTCATATTAAGAAGTTGGGACTTTATCTTCTGGGTAATGGGAAAACCCATTGAAGTGTCCTAAGATACAGGAATAAAATGATCAAATGGTATGAAGCTGTAGTGTAGAGATAGTGAAGACTTGCCCAAGGAGAGCAGTTAGGAGCATGAGAAGGTGGTGTGACCTGGGCAAGGACAGTTCCTATGGAGATACAGAGAAGTGGTCAGCCTTTCCAGACATTGAGGAAACATCTAGAGGAATCAGTGATTGGTTGAATCTGGGGAGAGCAGGTGGAGAAATCAAGGATAAGGCCCTGGGTTCTGCCTTGGGTACCTGGGCAAATAACATCATTCACTGTGACAGAGAACACAGGAGGAGAAGTGGGGAGAGCAAGGAGATAGGTTGAGTTTTTGTGGTATTGAGTTTGATGTACTTGTGAAACATCCCAGTGGGAAGTGACTGGTTGGCAACTGGCTGACCAGACAAGGGCTCAGACTTGGATCAGACAACCTCTGACTTGGAGATGGGATCTGGGAATCATTAACATATAAATGGCGACTGAAGTCATTGGAGACAGAAAGAGGAAATTAAGAGGAGAAGGCCACAGGGACAAAAACCTAATTAAAAGTAACATTTAACAGTGTTTGGGGAAGAAGAAGTGAAAAAGCTGACTGAGTGGGAAGAGCTAGAGAAGTAGAAGGAAAACTGAGTATGTTCTCATAAAGGCAAAGAAAGAATGGTTCGAGAAGGAAAAAGAGACGGACAGTGCCAAGTGCTACTAAGAGATGAAGGTTAAATCACAGCCATTGGGTTCAAGGGCAAAGAGGTCACTAGAAGCCTTGTTGAGAGCAATCTAGTAAAGAGATGATTAAAAGCCAAATGGTAGAGCTTGCCTTTCAGACCTCTCCACAGGACTAGCAATGGCCACCCACCGTCTCTCCCACGAGTTTTCATTGGCATCTGGGTTCTGCCTTCTCTTCCATCCTAGACGGTTCATTTCCTGGATTCTTTTCTCCTGTTCATGCCCACTGAGCATCGGCACTCTCCAAGGTCCAGCCCGCAGACTGCCCTGCTCCTTCCTCCCTCTCCCCTCTCCAACCCCTGTCAAGAACCCCATCCTCACACCTTCATCACTTCCGTGGCCAAACCTTATCTCCTGCAGCTGCTTTCCCAAGCCTCTGGCTCCCTCTGTCTCTCGCTATGTCTCTGTGTCTCTCTTCTCTCCCCATCCCTCTCTCTCCACCTCTGGAAGAGACTCCCGTGTACTTTGCTTCTATAACTTCATCAGCTGAAAACCCCTTAAACTCAAGGTAGCCTAACTGAACTCTGCACCTGCACCAACCCCCTCTTCCCACCTCCCAATGCCTCTGTTCCTCCATCTCCCTATCTCTCACTTCTCTTTTGGTCCCTGAGTCCAATCTGTGAAGAGATCCCATCTACCTCATGTGCCCAGTTTTGCTCACTTCTTTCCCCATCTTCCATCACACACCCGCCATTCATTGGGGCTTAGGCCATTCTTACTCTTTGCCAACAGATCTCTAATCGGTCATCTTCACAGTCTGTCTCTTCAACAGGCTGTATATTTTGGAGGACAGTCCAGCTCCACTCATGTTTCTGCTGCTTAGAAGCATTCACACCTCCCCATGGCCTGTTGAATTAAGTACGAACTTCCCCGATGTCCCTTCAGATCCCTCCATAACTTGAGACTTTACAGCCCACCTTTCCAGTTTACTGTTCCTCTACCTGCTCTAAGTCCCAAGCAAACTAGACTGCTCACCTTTCAAGGAATTAAACCCACATTTCTCATCTGGCTCCTGTCCACCAGGTTTTCTCTCTGGAAATCCTTCTATTCCATGAGGACCATCTCCAACCCCATCCCACCACCAACTCCTCTCCACCAACATGTCCTTCCCACCCCCCAAAAATTCCTCATAGCATTTCTATTGTACTTCTCTTGTGGCACTCACTGCTTTGGGGGTTCTTTTTTTTACCTTAATTAAAATCATTTGTATCTCAGAATTATCACCCTCTACTGAAGTCCAAGATTCCTATAGGACAAATCCATGTCTGCTAACCCGGGGCTTTGGGTGGGTAGTAATTGTCTGTTGGCCTGAATTAATGAGATTCCATTGCACATGTGTAAGCATTTGTTAATAAGAGCTAACTTTTTCTTTTCTAGTGGCATCTAGAACAGAGGTCCCAAACTGGCAGTTAGAAGCTGAATCTGGCCCATAGATGTGTTTTGTTGAATCCACAGTTATTTTTTTAATTGAGTCAACATTTTTCAATGGAATATTTTACATAAAATGCCAGATTTTCAGCTTCTCTAAAAGTAGAGCGTTCTGGCAACAGTGAGCCTGTACTCACGTCTGAGAGGAAATGACTGAAGTGGGGGCAGGCCACTCCCTTTGGATGGAGCGTGTACACATCACCTCACACAATTCCCCAGTGCTCCCTGGTCCACTGCCTCACTGATGTTACCAGTGCCTCCCCTGTGGGCATTAGAGTTCCCAACCCCTGGTCTAAAGTCCTTGCAAGGGCAGTCTATAGTACCTACGTTGACCCATGTTACTAGCCCAGGACTGTCCCTCGAATCAAATTTGAGGGGTACATGAATCGGACCATGGCATTCCTTTCCCTCCTTTCAGTGCACCCCACCTCCGCCCACAATGCCCTCGGGTCTCCGTGTAACGAGCCATGCTCCTTTCTCATCAAAATGCACCTGCCCTCTAATGCAAGTTGAATGATTAATATGTGTTCAATGTTAATGAATTAATAATGATAATATTTCCTGCATAGGTATAGTACAAGTATGAAAAATCTGTGTCAAGAATGATGTAGCCTGCGCGTGCGCGCGCGCACACACACACACACACACACACACCATGGTAGACGTCACAAATCAATTGCAGGTCTCTTTCCAGCTAGGTCCTCAGAAATCATCTCAATACAGCCCTTCAGGGAGCCACCACCAATGGCTCAGAGCCGGCACTAAAGCAGGCACCCTGCAACCTTCATGTACATCACCTCTTTATTCACACAGCAGGGAGGAGGGGTGGACAGAAGAGGTAGCATCGTTATCATTTTGGAGATGAGAAAATTGATTCCAATAAAGTCTGTCGCTTGCTCGACATTAAGTAAGATAAAGGTGTTTGAAATACATTTAAAATCCTGTCCTCAGCGTCAAAAATCTGCTTCCCTACAAGAAGGGAGAAGAGCGACTTAACAGCTCACCAGGAAAAGATTCAGAGGCTTCAGTTGATTTTAACTGAAACGGAATGACAGTATGATGTGGCTCCCTGAAAGTTAATGCAAACACGGGCTCTCAGAGATCGAGAGTGGCGCCCCTCTCCTCTTCCAGGCTTCCTAGGGCACCTATGACCTATGATGAGCACCTGAACACCCTGGTTGCTTCCATGTAACAGAAATAAACTCTCCGGGGACGGGCAGTGCAGCGCGAGAACAAAGGGGACTCAGCTGGAAAAGAAAAGCAGCGGCAATCACGTGCACGATGACAGAAAGCCGACCTGGACGTTTCAGCGAATACCGTTGTTCACTTTGTGATTCATCCCTGTCAGTGGAAACATGGAGGAGGTTTTAGGGGGATTTCACACACTTGGGTGGGGAGTGTCACTCCACGCCTCCAAGACACCTTCCAGGGTTAGTATTCTGTGCTTCCACACAAAGGTCACTTAGCTAGGAACGGCAGAAGCCAACTTTGCTGATACCCGGTCTGGCAGGCTTCCCTCCAGATCGTGTATTTGCGTTTTAACAGAGGACTTCGGTGCCTTAGATAATGTAGTAAATCTGCACAACACGACGCTCCAGAGCCACACAGTTGCTGTGTGTCTATCCTATAGGGTGAGTTATCCCTAGTTCCCACGTCTTACCCCATAGCATTCCTGTCTTAACCTGGATATAAGCTCAACCCTGCCAACAAAACTCTGTTAAATGTGCAGTGATATTTGCCTTCCGAAAGGATCACAAAGTGTCAGGGCCAATCTAGCTAATAATCTGTGAGGACTGCAACCGTTGGATGCTTGGTCCCGAGTTTGTGTCAATAAATAACCCACTGCTGGGGCTCTGCTCCATCTTATGGTGCCAGATTTGTAGGTGTGGAGTCCGGGGACTGGTGGCTGCATGGGAAGGGGATGAGGGGGTAGGAATCAGGTAACAGGAAGTACAGAGAACCAGAGCAGGGGGCCCAAGGGCAGTGAAGCGAGTCAAGGCCTAGTTCCAGATCTGAAAAGAGCAGAGCCAGCCAGAAATACCAGTATAAATACAGTTTGTTGTTTGTTTGTTTTGCTATAATTTTTCCCAGTTGGCCATTTTATTGAGATATAATTGACATATAACATTGTATTAGTCTAAGTTATACAACATAATGATTTGATATACGCATATATTGCGAAAACCTACTCTCTTAGCACCTTTCAAACATACAACACTATTGTTACCTATAGTCACCATGCTGTAAATTACATCCATTATTTATCTTATAATTGGAAGTTCATACCCTGTGACACATTTCACCCATTTCACTCATCCCACCCCTGCCTTTGGCAACCACCAATCTGGTCTTGGTTTCTATGAGTTCATATTTTTAGATTCCACATATAAGTGAGATCATACAGTATTTGTCTTTCTCTTATTTCACTTAGCATAATACCCTCAAAGTCCATCCCTGTTGTCACAAATGGTAGGATTTCCTTCAATTTTATGGCTGAATAATATTCCATTGTGTGTATATATATATATATATATATATATATATATATATACACCACATCCTCTTTATCCATTCACCCATTGACGGACACCTAGATTGTTTCTAAGGCATAGCTATACTAACTAATGCTGCAATGAATATGGGCTGCAGATAACCTCTTCAAGACAGTGATTTCATTTCTTTCAATATATACCCAGAAGTGGAATTGCTAGATCATGTGGTAGCTCTATTTTTAATTTTTTCAGGACCTTCCATTCTGTTCTTCATACTAGCTGCACCGATTTACATTTCCATGAACAGTACACAGGAATTCCCTTTCTCCACATCCTCACCAGCATTTGTTATTTCTTGTCTTTTTGATAATAGTCATTCTAACGGGTGTGAGGTGGTATATCACTGTGGCTTTGATTTGCATTTCTCTGATGATTAGTGATGTTGAGCACGTTTTTATGTCCCTGTTGGCCATTTGTATGTCGTTTTTGGAAAAAAATCTATTCAGACCCTCTACCCATTTTTTGATCAGACTGCTTTTTTGCTATTGGGTTTATCAGTTTCTTATATATATTGAATATTAATCCATGGGAGAGAAAGAGTTAATGGCATCTAGTCTCACTTAAATAGTTAACCAGATATCTTTGTTTGAAGTCAAACTAAAAATAAAAACTAAAAGAAAAATATTTTTGCTGGTAAAAACTTCCTAAAAATAGTGATTAATGGATATACTTAACAGGGTATTGCTCACATTCATCTCTGTCATAAGTTGCCTTGATAGCTTTTGGAGACCTTTATCTGTGTTAATTTTGAAAGAGATTATCAAGAAAAGTATGTTTCGAGATGTCATCTTTCATTTCTTAGGACTGCTTGGTAGGCTCTCCAGGGGTGTAGCCTGGAGCTTAACGACAGTGCCACCTCTGTGCCACCACGGCACAGAGGAGCGGAAAACACTGCCCGCTCTTCTCTGAACAGAAAGTACCACTGGTTGTTCCATTGCCACATTCAGGGGCAGGATCAATGTCTATTTCTCAGAGTCAGGCTTGGGTAATAACTCAATATTAAAAGCTGGCTGAATGGGGTACTTTCTAATCAGCTATAGGGTATAATCTAAATCCCCTCTCTAGGAATACAGAGGCAGAAAAAAAGCACAGGGCCCCAAACTACCATGAACCATATAAAGACAGGATGTGAGGTCTGCTGTGAATGAGGGGTTGGATTAGCTCAGCACGAACCTGGGGCCCTGTCACTCTGTTGAAGCTCTGTCATGATTTGGGGAAACATCTAGGGGGTGACAGGGACTCAGTTTCAAAAGCTGAAATTCTTGGTCCTTTCTAACTGTCTCCTAAGGTAATGGAGATTTTGGTATACCACAATTCAACTTCTCTTATAGAGGTAATCTCACTGAATAAAATGTTCAGTTGAGGTCCATTGGCCCACTTACAACCTGCAAGGAAGTTACAGGAAACAAGATACAATTTTCAAGAAAGAACTCAAAAGAAAAGGAGAGGCCGAACATGGTTGATACTTCTCTTAGGCTCCGTGACTCCCAGGAGGCCTGTCCACACTTGCCCATGGTCACCATGCCACTCAACCCAGACTCCTGGCTCATAGCCTCAGGCTGGCTTTGTAGAGACACAGGACAGACCCTTTCCCTGAACGGAACATGTAGGAAACGGTGGCATTTTCCATCCAGACAGCAAATGGCTGAGACAAATCTTGATTTAGACAGAATGCAGACCTCTTTTCACTGTGGGTTTGCAGATTCGGGTCTGCTATGACATTTCATCAATTACTGAGCCAGTCCCCGATGGAGAGGCACGGTTGTGTTGCTTACCACACGCAAAGGACACGGTGACCTCTGTGACAGGGCTACTGTTATTGTGACTTTACCTGTGAAAGAGCTGGGGCTCAGAGGGGTCGAGCACCTCCCCTGGTGCCCAGGACAAGAAAGCGGCTGAGCTAGGATTCAAACGCGGGTCTGCACGGTTACAAAGCTCACTGTCCGTGTGACACTCATCACCTCTCACTGATTCGCTCTAACTTGCTGTCTCTGAGCTGGGAAAGGGCTGGGGAAAGAGCACGAAAAGGAGAAAGGAGAACCCGGCAGCAATGTGTTCTCAGACGGCACAAGCCAACAGAGTTCTAGAGGGCAGATGGGAAACTCAAGACAAGAAACCCAGAGTCCAAGCAAAGAGCGTCCGCGATGGCAGTGGCGGAGGAGGGAGGTTGGTGGAGAAACAGACCAAGTGTCCACATCTTACAACAAGATCAAGGACAAGATTCACTGGAACCCAGGCACCAGCGCACAGGAGAGACAGAGCCTGATGCCCAGACAGCAGCCGCCGCCACGTTCAGATGCTCTTCTTCTCAGGCTGCTCCCCTGGTTCTGCTGTTCCCCGGCAAGTCTGGCCTAAAGCCCCGCAGGTGAAGAAAATGGATAGCAGCTGCCGGGCCAGCGGGCTAGGGACGGGGAGCAGACCCTCTTCTCTGGCAAAGGCGGTCCCCCGACAGGTGGCGAGAGGAGAGCCTGTTCCCAGTCACGCCAAGCTGGATGGAGAAAGCGAAGATGAAAAATGAACGCAATGCCATCTCTCTGAAATTTCCACCTGCCCAGGGAAGCGGCTGCTGGCTGGACCCTGGTCGGGGTGGTGGAAGCCTCCTGGCTGAAAATTGACACCCAGACGCCGGGCCAGCAGAGACCCGCACCCTGATGAGGTCCTGACTCACGGGAACAGTCATGATCGGGGTAACAGCGACACTCACTGAAAACTCCTTATGGCCAAACACGTGTACACATTTCCCTGTTTCATCACCCCAAGCATCCTGGGGTTTCCCCATTTCACAGGTGAGGACCTGGTTGTCCCCAGTGGTTGAGAGACTTGCCCATGGCAAGGAGAAGCACACACTCCTGTAGAAGAAGATCTCACAGTCTGGAGAAAATGTCAGATCCCAGAGCCTGTGCCCCTCCTGCTGCATCCTATGGAAGTGTTCTTCCCCCAGCAGGAATTCACTGGGAAGGGACACACACACACACACACACACACACACACACAGATACACAGAGAGATACACAAACACACACACAGAGACACAGAAACAGACACTCACAGATATACAGACACACAAACACACTCAGACACACATAAACACACACACACACACGCACACGTTTCCTGTATCACATTTGGCAGGTTTCAAAGGTATTCCCAAATATTTTCAATTTTGAAATGACCATACACATCCCTTTTCCTCCCAGAAGATATATGTTAAAATACATTTAAATAGAAAAACAACTTTTAAACAGGAATATAAAATCCTTTCTTCACATCCATCTTAAGAGCAATTTGCTTGTTAAGCTTTTCCCCAAATTTAACTGTTTTCAAAATGGAAATCATATATGTGCATTTAAAAAAATTTTGAAAACATTATTTAAACTTCCTAGATCCAATTTCCTTCATCCAATATTTCGTAATTATTCCATTTGACTTTGATAATAGTTAGGGACTTGGGTAAAATTCACAGATCTATTCCCAGCTAGCATATTTAAGTCCCTGCTTTTAGACCAAGAATTATGGGATCTACAAGTCAAAACATAAGTAACATCTACACAAGAAAAAAATTTAAAAGACAGTTTTCCTATACCATTCACTAAAATGTGTATTTAGCACTTTTGGCCTATCGACAGGACAAGAATCAGAGAGCTTCACAGGAAAAAAATAAGTGTATTTCACTCGTTCACCTGAAAGCTCTGTTTTTAATTTTAAACACACTGTGTCTTTAGAAAACCAGTTTTGTGGAAGTTGGTTTAAGGGCACGTAGACATTAATCGTGGGTTGTTCTTATCTGTCATTTGACCACCAATACCAGCAAGACCCTTCAAAGAAACTTCCAGGGACTGTTGGGCCTCAAAGGGGTTCATTTACTCAGTCGCACTGCCCTTGTTCCCAAACGGGCTCTTCCGAACAAGCACAGATGCTGAAAACAACACTGGAAAAAATATCCTGGAAAACGGTGCACAACATTCTAATGCGTTACAGATGGGCTGGGAACCTTACCGCCATTTTTTACTGTTTGCTAGCTTCCTTTCTTCTGTCTGTCATTTCGTTGCTTGCTTTCCTTGTTAGCCTCTTCAGTCAACCCACTGAATCTTTCTACTCCAGAGAGGGGGAGGGGGAGGGGGAGGGGGAGGCAGGACCAACAGCCCTTGGCCGTGAAGGTATCCAGCGGATGGACAGAGAGGGTCCTCAGCCATTGAACTGCGTTTCCACACGGTCTGTGACAGAAGATGCTCAGATGAGTCAGGCCCAGCAAGGAGGCTGGAAAGCGTATTTCTGTAGAGATATTAAACCTCACTTTAACAAAAAACAATTTTTTTTTACTCCTCACAATTAGAATCATGTCCTTGGAGACCAGGGAAGCTTATCCAGATCCGCTTTATTAGGTTGGATATCAATCAGTGAAGCTCAGGCTGCCGGAGGACGATTACGTTAGGAAAGTAACTTTGCGTGTGAATGGTTCCGCCTGTTGGCCGTGTTAACTGGTTCACAAGACTGAGAAGGATTATGACCTGACACTGGTGTATCCTTGCTGAATGTGGAATGTGATGACTCAAGCCCAACCAACATCAACTCTGTCACGTGTCACTGACACGGAGATAAAAATCAACGGAGCCAGACAACAGAAGAAAAGGTGGAACTTGGGAAGTGCACTGCATCAGGAATCAGAAGACTTGAATCGTCCTCAGGGGCCACCCTGGGTCCAGACAAGGCACCTCCATGTCTGCCCAGCCTCCTGCCCTGTTTCTTCCGGGAGATGCTCTTCCCTCCCAGCCACCAAGCACGTCTTCTAGTGGGGATGTGGATCGGGGTGCTCTCTGCACATGACCCAAGGTGCTCTGGGAATTTCTGACCTTGAACTAAGAGAGGACGGCTCCCTGTGCTCTGTAGGGGAATCTGGGAGCCACCAGTGACTACGTTTGCCGCCAAGTAGCAGGTTTGTAAAAAGAAAATAGGACTCAGACACACCCAGAGCAGCAGAGACCAGGGATCAGAAAACCCAGTGACTGTCAGCTCCAATTCCGTCCTCCCAAGGTTTAGATCCGACTTTGCCCTTCCCCCTAGCGTGGGTCTATGAACCACTGTATCTCCCTCACCCCTGAGCTCACTTGGGGTGGGTATATCTTACATAAAGTTAAAAAGGCCTAATGACAAGAATGCTAGGAATTCATCTCTCTGGGCCCTCCGTGTCTTTGAAAAACTTTTAAAGCACTGCATTACTTGGGATATGGGTTTCTGTGCTGTCCAAGGACCTTGAAATAACAGTTTCTTACTCACAGGTAAAATTTCAAAGCTCGTTTGCCACTCTGCCATGTGAATTTGTCAGGGGCTCAGGCTGCCTCTCCCTGGGGGGGACCAGGGAGCCAGGACATTAGTGCATGGCCAGGGTGAGGATTTCATGCTATTTCTGCCTGGTGGGATCAATCATGGTTACGGTCCAATGACCATTGTGTGTTTCCCGCTCTTCCCTTCTGTGAATGGGCGTTTTTACTGGTTATCATCATTAATCTCACCCTGTACTGTGTGTTGACTGTGAAGAGGGAGCAGAGGACTCATTTCACTGTGTAGAGGAACCTTATATAGATGGGACTG
Source organism: Aethalodelphis obliquidens (assembly GCF_003676395.1). Taxonomy (NCBI): domain Eukaryota; kingdom Metazoa; phylum Chordata; class Mammalia; order Artiodactyla; family Delphinidae; genus Aethalodelphis; species Aethalodelphis obliquidens. The sequence goes on along the minus strand of NW_020837967.1, from coordinate 9,785,657 downwards.
AGGTGGCTATGCCTCCCCCAGGGACCCTGGGCGTTTCTGGGTGCAGTGACTCCCTGGGACTTTATGGTGGTCTCTCTTGGGAAGGGGCTGGCTGTGTTCTATGAGGGAAGAAAGCACGTGGATGCTTGCGGGCCTGTGACAGAGCTGGAGAAGAAAGAAGAAAGAACACGTATCCCAGCCTCCTGCAGCTTGGAGCACCCACGTGACTAAGCTTGGGTTAGTGGAGTATGTGGCAAGGGACGTGCTCACCTACGAGTCACGCCTGAAAGGGAGAGACATGCCTTCCACTCCTCCTTCCCCCTCCTGACAGCTCATGTGCAGACTGGGTGGTAAACCAACTTGGGTCATGTAGACAAGACTGAAACCTTAGGGATGGCAGAGCAAGTAGACAGGAGGATCCTGGGTCCCCAACACAGGGAAGCTGCCATATCAGCCTGGAATGTTCCGTGAGAGAGAAATAAACTTCTGTCTTCTGATACCCTTTATATTGGTCCTGTTAGGACAGCTGGACGTTACTTCTACTACAACAAGCACTGCGTAAGTGCATATCCAAGTAGCTATGCATTTCAGAATTGGCGTTCCTAGAAGTCAACATCTAGGACCCCTCAGTTTCCTTGTGAATATGAAACTATAATGTTGAAGGTGATTAAACACCTTAAATTCCTTCCCCAGTTCCCGGGGGCAGCCTGTGCTTGCCTTTGTCCCAGAAGCTTGTCCCTGCCCGGGGTCCCCTGGGTCTTGCCAGGGGCAAGGCGCTGGCTGCCTTGGTCTCACTGAGGCTGGATGAATTTGAAATGAGCTTCCTCCCACAGAGCCAGTGTCACTGAGGACACAAGTGTGGCTTCAGACACGTAGTCAAATTGTCAGGCCTGTGGCACTACGGCAGGAGGGAGCCTGGGGCAGCCTGAGGAACAGGACTGACCTCTGCCCCGCACCCTAATCTTCCCCAGAGCCCCACTGTCCAGCAACTAAAGGGTTAGTGTCCGACTCACCTGGTTAGCAAGGCTCACCAGGACCTTGCTTCAAGGCTACATCTAGTGTCCGTTCTGACTTATTGGGCCCCAGGTATAGGAACCATCAAGTACTTGGAATCAGCCTTGCCTGTAGGTACCAGGCTCTATCGTTCAGGTCATTCCAGTGAGTTTTCACAATGGGGTGTCCACTTAGTTCCCCTGCCTCTTATTCCTTCTTCCCACTGGAGCTTGCTTTCTTGACTCCTACGGCCATGCACTGCCCACGATATGATGGATAGGTAGATAGATACATACATACATAGATACATAGATGTAGGTCATGTATCACTGACACCTACCTAACCACACTCAAGGGTGTTGTGTGGATTGTAGTTTAAAGCTCTGGATTCAGAGCACCTGGGTTCAGACTCTACCTCCATCAAAGTCTCGGGAAAGTTATCCTTTCTAAGCTTCAGCAGCTTCATCTTCAAAATGAAGAGAATACTACTTACCTCATGGTCCAGTTGTGAGAATTGAATGGCACATAATAAGCAGTTGAGAAACCGCAGCTGAGCTGTGCCGTTATACCTGAGCTCACCACCCACCTGGCCGTTACTCCCGGCTCGTCAAGCTGCCTCTCGACGTCAGCCTCCACAGCTCAGACATTCTCCCCATCTATCTGGTCCTGGCTTCTGCACCTGTTCTACCTGTCCCTGTTGCTGACCCCTTGCTGAGTGTGCTCAATTCCGCCCAAAGCATGACGCCTCAGGTGGGGAGGCCCTCAGGATGTGTTTACTGAATCAAGGAGTGAGTGAGCTCAGGAATTAAATATGGTGCCAACATCCATTGTTCTCTAAATACCAAGGATCTACTCTAAGCAAAGACCTGCTCAGTTGCTGTGTCAATAAGTATGGCAGCCTTCCCTAAGGGGTCCATCCTCTGTCCTTCAGTGTCGTCGTCAGAAAGGACAATAGAAGCCAGTTGACACGTCATGCCTTCATCTCCACGCTCCTGGAACTTGCAGGAAGAGAACTACCACAAAGGAAGTTCGTATTTGCTCCTGAGTTCCTGGGATTAACCCAACTCCAACACCCTGGTGGCCTCTGTGTAGACGTGAGTCACCAAGGCAATCTGTGCTCCCCATCCTGCAGTAGGACTGCCCCGCTGCAGGGTCAGTCAGCAGGGGGATGAGGGAGGTAATGAGGACGTGAGTGTCACCAGGAGTTCCCCACTGGGAAGGAACTGCCAGGCGCTGGCATAGAAGCTGGGAGCAGCTGCTCCTGCCCTGGGAACAGCGCCGGCCTCTGATATCGAGAAGAGTGAAAAAATGTCAGAAAGGGAAAACTTCCCTATTCGACTTATAAATACGCCACCTGGTCCATGAACTGGGGTTCCCTCTGTCACCCCAGAGCATCACCCCTGAGCACCACTCTAGGGTTTAGAATAAAGAACAATGTCCACATGGCTTTGCTTCAATGATTATCTCAACCTTGCTTAGGGAATCTGTCTACATAGATTAAAAAAAAAAAAAATCTCTTTTCCTCTACTTCTCTATTCTCAAGTATAAATACCAGGTTCTGCAAGATTTTAGAAAGGAGTAGGAATGAAAATGATGTTAGGAAGGGCTGGAGTGACAAAGGAGAAGAAGGAGGCAATTTGATGAAAGAACAGCAAAGATCGAGATAGATGGAAGACAAGTGAGAATGAATCCTGGAGACACCAGTGGGTGGTTTCACATAACCAGGAACACACAGGCCAAGGACACTCTGTTCAGCTTGTGGCTGCAAGAACCGGTCCACCTGCAGACCTGCAAGAGACACAGATGATGGAACTGGGAGTCTGAGTACATCCTGGCAGAGTGAGAGATGTCATCAAAATATTTCACAATGACTTCCCTTTTATTGACCATCCTGTCACACCTGTGGCGCAAGTACAAGCAGTGTCCACGGAGAGGTCCTGCTCCACCAGGCACGTGGGTGCTGAGCTGCAGACGATGCCATGGACACCCTCTCCCCACGGCCCTCTCATGGCCTCCATCCACTGGGTGTTGCTCTGGGCAGAGCAAATGTTTCCACGGAACCATGTCTAGCCACGTGGCCCTAGAGGGCGGGCACGGCTGCTGGGCAGGTGGGACATTAGCTGCCGCTAAGGAATCAGGGTCTCCCTGGGGCTCTGGGCCTGCATTCCATGCTTCCCCCACTGTCCAAAAAGCGAAAGCTTTTGTAAACTGAAATGGCGTAAAGTGAAGAAGCAATGACCTCTTTTTGTAAGAGCGAAAATCCTCTTTGGATTTCTTTTGGCTGCTGAAAACAGGGACTCAGGGAGGTTCTTCATCAAAGCAAAGTGCTGTAAAGGGAACCTTCGAAAAGTGGGGGACACCTATATTCCACAAGCCAAAGGGACAGCTATTTATTATGGCCCTTGACTTTTCTCACTGGCATGGCTGATGAATGACTGGTGCACGTTCTCCTCTGCATTGGTGGTATAGGCTCTTTAAGGACGAGGATGGTGTCCCAGGGGTGGTGACTTCCCACACAGCGTGGAGCAGGGGGCCAGCTACGTCCTGGAATGGAGCATTTGAAGGTGGACCCGTGGACATCAAGACTCTGCTCTTCAGCCTCGTCCCCCATATCCTGACTGTCCTCTGTCGATGGAAATATGACTTCCATCTGTAGCAAGGGAGTGTGAGGGTTTGCCAAAATTCTCCCCATCATGGAGCTTTTCTCCAGCCAAAGATGACTCATTCAGGTCATCTTTGCGAAAGACCTGGAAGGCCTGTCACTTGCAGTGGCCTTGTGCCAAGAGCAGGATGGAAGAGCTCGCTTCTTCTCACTGCCCACTTCCCACTCTACACAGCATCAGTCTCCCCTCCACCCTCAGGTGACCTTGCTTGCAGAAGCACAAAGGCACCAGCCCAGTTCGGGCTCAGCTTTGCCAACAGTCATAGATTTCTGCACCATGGTGTCTCCTCTCTTTCCCTGTAGAGCAACCCAAGCTTCCTCTCACCTTGGAATATTTGGGGCACCGTGAGCTGGATGGGAACCACAGCATGAGGACTCAGAGGAGCTGAACTTTCCCCATTCCCTTCTCCACTCCTTGCTACCACCCAGCCTTCCCTTGGCTCAGTGGAAGTAGAAAAAGGAGTAATCAGGTCAAGTACATAGAAGACGCTCTATAAATGGTGTTGAAATATTTGGTCCAAAAACACAAACTGTGATGCATTCTGAAGCATCATTGAAAGACTGATAGGGAACTCCCTTCCTTACAGGGTCCCTCTGGAATCATGTTAATTAGATGACTCTTGAACCATGGGAAAAAATAAAGTATCTCCCAAGGGAGGAAGCGGGGGTTGGGACGAATTGGGAGATTGAGATTGACATATATACACTGCTATGTATAAAACAGGTAACTAATCAGAACCCACTGTATGGCACAGGGAACTCTACTCAATGTGCTGTGGTGACCTAAATGGGAAGGAAATAAAAAAAAAAGGGGGTATATGTATATATATGGCTAATTCACTCTGCTGTACAGCAGAAACTGACACGACATTGTAAAGCAACTATACGCTAATAATAAAAAAAAAGAATGCAGTATCTCATATACGATGCGTATACATATAGGTGGGTAACCATCAAAGAATTATTTCCTTATCATTTCAATTAAACTCAGCAAACATTGATTAAGTGACTACTGTAGGCAAACCTCTGTGCCAAGTTCAAGACCAGAATGAGAAGGACGCAGTGTCTGCTCTCTGGGAGCACAACGCTATCAGGAGAAGAGTGAGTTGACAATTCATAAAGATGTGTTGAGACCCAAGGACGGTGACAGCCACTAGCATGAGTCTTCCTTGAGGTGAGGCTGGTGGCTAAACTCAAGGCAAGGTTGATTTAGAAAGTGATGTTTCCCTGGGCTCTGAGTGAGGGCTAAGATTTTCCTTCATGTCAGGTGTGCGCATGGTGGGCTTGGGTGGGGCTGGGAATGATGGTGGACCAGTGTTCGTGGCAGAGGAAGGCCACGAGCAAAGGCCTGGAAGGGTGAAGACACGTGCATTCCTGGGGAGCCTGGCTGATCCAATGTGTCTTCAGTGGAGGCTGTATAGAGGTGCAGAGGGCCAGAGGGCTGGAGGGATGCAGGGGGTCTGACTGTATAGGACGTTGCGCTCCACGCTCGGGAGACATCCTGGAGGCCCCTATATGATCTTCTATGGGTGAGGACCTGATTACACCTGCATTTTAGAAAAGGGATTACTTTCACCTGTTAATGAACTACAAGACATTGAGGGTCCACTCTCTCACCTCCAACACCAATGTAGTGCCACAAAAATGGTACCATGACAAGGAAACTTCAAGTACCATTGGTGCACCTATGTAAAGGGGTGTGTATCACACTGTCCTGGCTCAGGGGGGCCTTCAGGTGGTTCCTGAGCCCAGCCATGTACAGAGAGAGACATGTCCTTTTCCCTTCCGTTGCCCTGCTGGGGGTTCAGAACCCCACATCTTCCTCTTGACCATTTTCAGAGGAGCTCCCCACCTGGGGTTAATCAGACCGGAAGGCATTGGTGAGGGCCCGGGCAGTCCCTGCGAGCTGAGCAGCTGGGCAGGAGGCTGGCTGGGCCTCGCCCCAGGGAGGCTGGGCAGCCTGCGTCCCGGTTCTCTCCTGTCTGCCTGGTCTCTTCTCCTCGTGGTCTCCATCCTCTCGCTCCACCCACCTCCACCTCTGAGCCTGGACATCTGTCCTAGTGCAGGGGCTGAGGGAGAGGGAAGAGCAGGTGGGGGCCTTGTGTTTACTTGTCAGGTTTTCTTCCCTAATCTTGCCTACGTTAGTCCTTGCCTTCTCATTAAAAGAAAAAATAGGGCTTCCCTGGTGGCGCAGTGGTTGAGAGCCCGCCTGCCGATGCAGGGGACGCGGGTTCGTGCCCCAGTCCAGGAAGATCCCACATGCGGTGGAGCGGCTGGGCCCGTGAGCCGTGGCCGCTGAGCCTGCGCGTCCGGAGCCTGTGCTCCACAATGGGAGAGGCCACAGCAGTGAGAGGCCCGCGTACCGCAAAAAAAAAAAAAGAAAAAAAGAAAAGAAAAAACAATCCAGGAAGAGGTTTATTTTTCTCTGTTTTCTACTCTCATTTCCCCTTTGAGAGCCAAGAGTCACAGAATAGTCCAAAGTTTGACCAGGGAACAGGACAAAATTAAAATAAGTAAGGTTGGGGCGCAGGAAATACTGCCAATATTTTACAGTAGCTGTAAGTGGAATATAACCTTTAAAAACTGTGAATCACTGTATTGTACACCTGTAACTTATATAATATTGTACATCAACCCTACTTCAGTAAAAAAAAAATTTCTGGTGTTTTTCCCACAAAAAGAAAAGAAAGACTAGGGGAAAGTTGTTTCACATCTCAAAAATATCCTATAGCAAAGGGATTCTTTCAATGTTATTGGCTTTTATTAATATATGTATTATGTGCATTAAATGCAAAATTCTTGAAATTCATCAAATACTTTCCTACAGGCATTTAAACATATCCAAGTCACCAGAGCACAGGTATTTATAGCCCAGCAAATACTAGTAAATCCATCTGGATCCTAATTAATGCAGTTATATTTCCACGCAGACAAAACTTGAGTGCTTATTACAATCATTCAACCAGCTGGCTGGTTCCTCCCCAACGACATCACTACTCTGAGTAATTGTGCATAGAAAATATTTTCGCAGATCATCTTTTTTATGAAAAAGGAGCTCAAGGCACAGAGATAATTCACTCCATCCCTCATCTGTAAATCCTAAGCCGGTTTAAGTATATTCACATCTCTCTTAAATAGTCTCCTTAGGTTCCGTAAGCTTTCGAATCTCTTTCCAAAAATTGCTCAGTTCTGAAAAATGTCTCTTTGGTTACGTGAAGTCTGCCCTGGACCCCAACCAATTCTGGAGTGCCCACCCCTGACACAGCATCCCTGAGGTCCCAAATTTTTTGGTAAAGTTTCCAGGTGCCAAAATACTGTTCTCACATCATATTTCACCTGCTGGAAAAGTGGCAGAAGGTTTTATTTCTGTTCTGCTAGATGACATGGTCCAAAATCTTTGAACAGGATCACCCTCACTGTGGTCCACCTAGGAATGTCCCAGTGACCCCAAGGCTGTTGTATTTCAAGATGTACCCATAGTGTGACGGGGCCTTTTCCCTATTTAGACAGATCCCTTTTAGATAGACCCTGAACCCTCATTAGATCACTTTTAGATAGACCCTGCACCTGAAGGAAGCTCTTCCAGGAGTGAGAGGGAGCCACTGAAGATTCTTGCCCTGGCTTTATTTTTTCTGGACCTAATGCACATATGTTTGAAAACTCTTCCTTCTGCCTTGTCATCCAATCCAGGCCTTCTCCTGGAAATCAGAAGAGCACGGTCTGGGAAAGATGCCCTTGACTTGGGTTCTTTACATTCTGCTTTACATTAACTGAAATTAAAGAAAGTCATATTCCTTGTTATTTTTTGCTGTGTGTGATTTTCATCTGACAGTGCTCTTTCCAAAATTATATAAGTGGGATTGTTATTCACATGGTGTGGTGACAGGTAGGAAAGCCCTTCATCACTTCAAAACATAATCTTTGCACAAGTGACTGAGTGTCTTTTGTGTGCATGTGTGTGTGCACGCACGTGTGTGTGTATGCATGTGTGTGTATGTGAGCAATTTTTTCCTAGAAGCCTGTCATTAGTAAATCACTCAGTTGGAGTTTAAAAAGTGTTTATGCTTGACTATGATGATGTGTGATGAATTGGGAGATTGGGATTGACATATATACACTAATATGTATAAAATGGATAATAAGAACCTGCTATATAAAAAAAATAAATAAAATTCTAAAATTAAAAAAAGAAAAAAATTATGCATAAAGTTTGATAATTTATCTTGTAAAAAAAAAAGTGTATATGCTTGACTATGAAGGAATTTTTTTAGTATACCTCTAACAGGCCTAACTGATGGTCATTCTTTCTTCAAGTAACAGAGTCCCCTAGAATGTTCTTTGAAACTACAGCTTTCTAGGTCCTACCCCTATGGAATCATAATCTTTGGTAGGAGAAGCTAAGGATCTGTGATTTTAACAACGTTCTAAGGGTTTCTTATGTACCATGAAGTCTGAAATCATCAACAAAATGAAAGGACAACCTACTGAATGAGAGAAATATTTGCAAATGAAATGACAGATAAGAGGTTAATATCCAAAATATATAAATGGCTCATACAACTCAATTTCAAAAAACCAAAAAACACAATTAAAAAAATGGGCAGAAGACTCAAATAGATGTTTTTCCAAAAAAGATACTGATGGCCAACAGGCACATGAAAAGATGTTCAACATCAGAGAAATGCAAATCAAACCACAATGAGATATTACCTCACACCTGTCAGAAAGGCTATCATCAAAACATCTACAAATAACAAATGTTGAAGAGGATCTGGAGAAAAGGGAATGCTTGCACACTGTTAGTGAGAATGTAAACGGGTGCAGCCGCTACAGAAAACAGTATGGAGGTTCCTCAAAAAAATAAAAATAGAACTACCATATGATCCAGAAATTCCACTCCTGGGTATATATCTAAGGAAAACAAAAACACTAAACTGAAATGATATATGCACCCCAGTGTTCAAAGCAACATTATTTACAATAGCCAAGACATGGAAGCAACTAAGCGTCCACCAGCAGATGAATGGATAAAGAAGTTGTGGTATATATATAATAGAATACTACTCAGCCATAACAAAGAATGGAATTCTGACATTTGAAACAACATGGATGAACCTAAAGGGTATTAAGCTTAGTGAAAAAGTCAGAGAAAGACAAATACTGTATTTTATCACTTATATGTGGAATATAAAAAATAAAACAAATGAATAATTATAACAAAACAGAAAGAGACTCACAGATATAGAGAACAAACTAGTGGTTACCAGTGGGGAGATGGAAGTGGCAGAGGGCAAGATAGGGGTAGGGGATTAAGAGATACAAACTACTATGTATAAAATAAATAAGCTACAAGAACATACTGTACCACAGGGAACTATAGCCATTATTTCATAGTAACTTTAAACAGAGTATAGCCTATAAAAATATTGAATGGTTATGTTGTACACCTGAAACTAGTATAATATTGTAAATCAACTATTCTTCAATTTAAAAAAGAAAAGAAATTAGCTGAAATTAAGAATTTGATAGCTGAGTTGTTTCTCAGATTAGACAGAGGAGGAGAAGGGGCCAATAAACTAACCAAATGAGAGGGAAAAAAAAAAAAAACCCTAAAGTCTGAGAACCACTAAGTTAAATACTAATAATAGCTATTATTATCCTGGTCTATGTAATCTCTCCACCTAAAAAATGAACTCCCCCTTAAAAAAATCCTGGGGTCTCTCAAGACTCAGTCTTTTTTTTTTTTTTTTGCAGTACGCGGGCCTCTCACTGCTGTGGCCTCTCCCATTGCGGAGCACAGGCTCCGGATGCGCAGGCTCAGCCGCCATGGCTCACTGGCCCGGCCGCTCCGCGGCATGTGGGATCTTGCCGGACCGGGGCACGAACCGGTGTCCCCTGCATCGGCAGACAGACTCTCAACCACTGCGCCACCAGGGAAGCCCAAGACTCAGTCTTTTTGTGGACTTGCATGCAAAGAAACAGCCTGATACCACAGTCCATGAAGAACTATGTTACAGCAGGTATCATGACAATGGCAGGGCACGACTCTCACAGAATAGTTTACCCCAAAAGCAACCCCAGTGACTCTTCAGGCCTCACTCTCACTCCTCCAATTTTTCTACTCTCAAAACCATATGTATCTATTAAAATTCTTTCCCTCTCATGCATTGAAAAACACAAGCTGCAAAAGAAAGCTTTGGAGAGTTGGAGAAATGTGACTATGAGCTATATACTAAACCTTACTATAGAATTATTAGTTTAGTTGTGTGTGACGATAGTCGTGTGGTTATGTAAGTAAATGCCCTTCATCTGAGGGGACGAATTCTGAAGTATTTAGGGGCGAGGTGTCATGACAGCTTCAACTTACTTTCAAATGGTTCAGAAAAATAACCCTATATAAATATATTTGTGTGTGTGAAAGTGAAGGAAAGTAAACGTGGCTGAATGCTAACGATTGGTAAATCTAAGGTATGTTTGGATTATCTTGTAACTGTCTTGTAGATTTAAGTTGCGGAGAAACAAATCACTTTCTGTTCTTCTTGCTGCCCTCTCCCCACCTCCCATGCCCACCCTCCAGCTGGAAGTGACCACCTTCCTTGACCACATCAAACCACAGACCCAAGGCCACCATGCTTCCCGGTTTCCCTTGCAAGCCATTGAAGCAACTAGAAGGATAGTTGTCTGCTCTCACATTAATTTTCCTTCAATAAATTCCACCTTGTAATGCAGGGATATGCTTATCACTTAGTTTCTAGTGAACAGTGAACTGAAAACCTCCAGAGTGTATTGCAGTCCCAAGGGACTAGAGAAATAAAAGCCGGCAGACAGTCCAGGGCACTCTTGGATCTGATTCCATTTTTAGATGGATGTGTAGAGACTACACTGGTATCTCTGGACTAGATGGGCCATGAGAACAAATATCTCTTACTTACCACTAAACCTACTCATCACTGAAATTCCTTCTCCTCCACCCACGGTTCTCCAGTTCTGGATTAGCTCACAAATCTCTTAGCATCACATGGCCGAGTGGAACCCTCCTGAATGGCAGAGGTTTAACAATGTTCCAGGAAGCATCCTGTCCCTTGCATCTGCCAGTGGGATCCCAACCACCATGTGATCGAAGCACTTTAGAGCTCTCAGGACACCAGGCCCAAAGTTCTCAAAATCAACGGGAAAAGTGAGAGGCTGTATCCAGCGGCATCCAGGGGCATTACGTAAAGCAGGCAGCTAGAACTGTGTAGAGTTCATTGGCGCTAAGTCAAGGCTCGTTAGCAACACGGTGATAAATGTCACTGTGGTCAAACACGTTCTGCTTGTGTGTGTGATACCAGAAAACAACACTTCAACGTAGACCTTCATTGAAGGGGTTGGGTCAGGGGAGAAAGAGGCTGGTCCCATCACGACAGCAGAGCCTTCTCTGGCTCCCCTCTGACTTCACCACTCAGGACCTCAGGGGTGCTGGAACTGGGGGACTTCGAGGTTGCATAACAGCAGAGTCCCAAAGAGGCCAGTGGAGGTAGTTTGATGTAATACAAACGTGACAGACATAAGTGCATTTGAACCTTAGCTCCACAGTGACCAGAGCTTGATTCGGAGTTTCTATTTCATCTGAAAATCAGAAGTAATAACACTTCCAGCTTTCTGTGTGGAAGAAATCAGAATACGGAAGGAAAGACCCCAACACGGGAGCTCTTCTGACCTTTGTTGATAACAGGAAATGGCTTTCCCAAGCCCTAGAGAGCGTTACTGTCAAGAAGAGGGCTGTCTCCCGTGCCCCTCCAGCTCACCAAACAGGACCCCGTGGCAGGAGTCCCAAGCCCCGAGGCACAGCACTTTCTGTTCATTTTTCTGGACACCCCTCAGTTCATGGAGCTGACATTTGCAGGGCATCAGCTGCATGACATGTGGGGGTGACTCAGGCTGGGCCATGGGAGGGAGGCACATGGGTGAGCCAAACCATGGCCCTTCCTCAAGGAGGTTCTATTCCAGGGTGTCTGGACAAGCACAGAAAGACACTCATGGTGTCAAGCAAGTGGAGGGCCATGGCGGGGATGGAGCAAGATACCACGGCCAGTTGACGGGCAGATGGAAGCCTTCAGTGAGGCTCCCCAAAGAGGGCTGTGATTTACGTGGGCCCTGGAGACGGGCAGGGCTGTGACAGATGGCAGAGGGTCGAGGAGGGAGCCGGAACAGCTGGGGCCTGCTTACACAAGGGCCGGCAGTCTGCTGTGGGTTGGTATTACGTGGACACGCTCACATCCGCTCACTCCACATGCAAACACCATTCCTCAGTTGGGAGGTTCTGCTTGATTCTTAGGGTCATTACAAGGTACAGAGAAGCACAGAGCATTTAAACCAATGCTCAGCAGTGCTCTGCCCGAGAAAGAGAAGCCAACTTTTCACTCTTGCGAGAGGAATAACTTGGGCTGCTTTTCTTAGTTAAACAATTGTAGAGCCAGCAGGTGCCGCAAGCATAAGGGAAACCCAGAAGAAACACTCATGGCTGGAGGAAGGCATCCCCAGGAACCCTTGGTGAAGGGTTCTGCAGAGGGGTTGTTGCCAGTGGCCAGAGTTGCTTCCCAATTCTGAACATCGGAGAGGCCAGCCGACGTTGGCTAGGGCACTCTGGCTGTGGTCTGTGGCAGACAAGAAGCCAAGGACCCGGATAGGAAGTTCACAGGAGGGAAGGTGTTCTACGCTTGTGACCTGAGGTCAGCCGAGGGTGAGAGTCATAGGATGAACTGGTCCCAGTCAAGCAGGGGCCTCATGCTCTAGTCCCCTCCAGACCCACGAGGCTAGTGCAGTGCAGCATCCTGGAACACACACCTGGAGATGTGAGCAGGAACTAAAGGGACAGTAATCCTGGAGCCCATCTACCACTGAACATAATTGGCAATCCAAGCTGGGAAGGTCACCCTCGCCGCCCCGCAGAGAGGCATCCACCAGACAGCACAGGACCATCCCTCTGGGTGGCAACTACCTTGTTCTGAGCATAGAGGCACTGTGCTGGGCAACCTGGAGAAAGAGAAGCGTGTTTATCACATTAGTACCAGCTGGCCAGAAGGGTCCCACCATTTCCACACTGTTCATCATTCAACACAGATTTCAGTATATGACGATCTTAACACCGACACCCGTATCTGCGTCATCACTTCCACACGGTGAATTCCTAGCAGGGACGTGGGCTGTGTAGCCGCCTGTTCATCCCAGAGGGTGGCAGCCACCCAAGCCCTGGAATGTTTTTTGGTGGGAACACTGATGAGCAAGTAATTGTTAAACATCTTAAAAATCTTTCCTGTAACAGGTTACATGTAGATTATGTTAAATTCGTAAGTACAATCCTTGTCAGTTTGTCTCATTTATATCCAATCCTAGATAAAAGTCCCTTTTCTCTATGGTTTCCTGTCACCTATTATTTTTTAATCAGATAATCTGACATCAAACTACACCAGTGTGGAAGAAAGCCGATGAACAGAAGGGACACTGGGCTAATTTCAACTCGTCTCCTGAAGTTCAAATCAAGGTGCTGGACGGAACAACCGGTTACGTTCTTTGGAGTCTCAAATTCACCAAGATCAATAGCTGTACTTTCTCACTAGCCCCCTTTATCTCCAATCTGTCTCTCCAACTGCAGCACTGTGTGTGATCAAAGAGTGAAGGACGGCTCCCCAGACCCTCAGAGGAAGGTCCTTGTGGGACTTGTACCTTGAACATGCTGTCAGAAGGAGCAGTGACAATGGCCCGGCGCTGCTGACCTGGGGGCCCTGTCTCCGGTTTCACCAGGGAGACACAAGGACAGACAGCTGCTCCAGGCATGTTTGTGTATATGTAAATATCCATATACTCACTCCAAACTCTGAGAGCAGTCTGGCCATCTGCCACGAATTCAATGTCTCAACCATCCAGGAGCGTCGCAGATGGAGAGACGGAGTACGCACCGCGCATCTCCGCCCCAGTCTCAAGCACGCAGACCATCCCAGAGCTACATTTCTGAGCCTCTGAGATTTTCCCATCCCATGATTACAATAAATAGAGAGTACAATTCAAATGAAATGTTGTCTTATTGTGCCATTGTTCCTAACGGGGCGGGGGAAACGCCAAGGCATTATTAACAAGACAAAGTTGAAAATGCCCAGACAATAGGATATCCAGACAGCCCTCCCTCGCCTCCAAAGCTGTTCTCTAAACACTACCAATAAGTCTCCCCCTCAGATCCAAATCAAGAGCCCATTGAAAGACTTCCTTACTTCGGATCTCAGAGACAAAAGCGAACAGCCCAGCAGTCTCCAACGCATCCTACTGTGCCTCCTGCTTTCTCCCCGGCCCCACCCCGAAGTCTCCCTGCCTTAGCTGCTCTTTATTTCCCTGGATTCTCAGCACTGCTGCCTTGTTTCCATAGAATCACAGAAGTCAAAGCTAAAAAAGACTTTGCACGATTTTCCCCTTCACACAAACCCCAAGGGCAGAATGTTACCAAATTCCTACACTTAGATCCACAACAGCCTTTCCTACGGGGAGTGGGGCCTGAGCGCGGACAGTCACACGTGATTACTGAGTCCTGTCATCCACTCGGAGAACAGCATTGGGCTTGGCAGGTCTGAGACGGCTGAGGCAACGCTCTCTCCTTCCAAAAGAGCTTCCACCCCCCTACTCGGCTCTCATTTCCTGCTCAGGATTCGATGCCTCAAGTTCATGTATATTTCTAAGCCCTCTCATGGCAAACTCTACCCATCACTAATGTGTGGAGCATACCCCACGCCAAGAAGCACTCAGAGAGATGGATGGGGCAGGAGACAGGGGGGCAGGCGAACTCCACGAAGCTTTGTCCCGTCTGTGCCACGGTGTGACCTTGGGAGCTGCCCAGCTCACGTCAGGCCAGCAGGAAGCTAACTGTTCCAGAGATGACGATGCTTCAGAGCATCTGTCTTGGAAGTTGGTTTCCTGTGACCCAGTTATAGGCCTTCCCTTCCTTCCACTAAACCAGAAAGTGCCTGCCTCCTGTACTGGTCTTTTGGGGTCCGCCTTGACTCGCTTTAAAGGTTCAGTTAAGTATCAAGGTTCGGTGACATGACCTAGGTCGTCCCTTCAACATCTTAACACTAAAAGTATTGCCTAATGGCAGAAAAGTAGGGCGTTGAGAGCTGGCCGGTGCAAGAAATATTTCAGAACCCAAATTAGTGATGGTAGATGACCATCAACTGCTGGGTGGGTCCTTGTGTTTACTCTTAAGCAATAGAATCAAAACATTAAGTTGATTTTCCACAGTCTTCCCATTACATGATCTTTCCATCACAGATGGGAATGACAAGTCTCTCGGCCTAGGCGGTAGATCATACGTAGACCATAGGGACAAGAAAATGTTCCTGGACCTTCCAGTCTATCAGTCTGGCAAAGTGGGCACGTCCTTCCTACTGGACAGGCTCACTCGGGCAGCTGTGCCCACTGACCCTGTCCGCCAACGGGGACCTGGTTCACACACAGAACCAACACTTGATCATGAGCTGTCCAATTTCACAACTGTAGGAGTCTGCTCTCCACACCAGTCTGAAAATCAGCCTCGTTAAGAACCATGATCAGATCTATCGATCCCTTCTCTCAGCATCTCTTCAAGGGAGTCTCCAGATACACTTGACGGAGCTGGATTTAATTTAAGCACTTTGCTGTCTACAGATCCTATTAAGTTAGCTTTGTGAACATTATGACACGAAGGTCTCAGCTTCCCTAAGGAGAGCTGAGCCCCAGTGTTCTTGATGTCTTGCATTTCCCCCAGCTTGAGGAAGGATTGGGGCACATCTTTCCCTCATTTCCAGGTGAGCCCTGTGTTACTGTCACCTGTCTCACACCACGTACCGTGCCATCTTGCCACCCAGATTTCTCTCCCTGACGAGCAATGGCTTAGAGTGGTCTCACTCCCAAGACCACATACCCACCACTCTCACACTCCATCCCACTCTGAGAAGCAACTTTCCTGCCCATATAGAGAGAAGATTAAAGCAGCTTGAAGGATCCACATCTCCTTCCTACTGTGTTTTCACCTCTGGAGAAGGTCTTTCTAGCCAACGTCTGCTGGCCTGATTCTTTGACAGTGGGACAGAGTGGGAATTATGAGTGTGCAGAGGAGATAGATTTTCAACCCCTTTATTTTCTTGAAACTATTTCCTCTGCTAGTGTGAATGGAATTGTTTAAATGATAGCTAAAGCACAGCAGGAAAATAATGTAAATCTAGTGCTAGGAAGTTCTTCCCTCCAGGCACCATTCAAAAGCCAAACTCATTTGACGGAAGATGCAGGGGTTCAAAACAGTTGAGAGGTCACTTGCTTTGCCTTGCGTAATCACATCAAAGAAAGAGAGGCAAGTGTGTAGGGAAGGAACTCGGAGACCCTGGGCTCAGAGCGTGGAGCCGTGAGTCAGCCCCAGAGACACCCACCGAAAACGGGCATTCAGACTCGTCGAGATGATTAACTGGGGGCGTGTGCAGGTGAAGCTCATGTTGCAGATGCTTTCGGAGTATTTTGTCATGTCATTTGTTCCATTAAGATTTGTTTAAAAGAAGAAGAAGAAAAAAATCCAGGAAGCTAATGTCAACAGGTAAGAGGATTTTAAAAATACCATCCCTCCCCCTTCAAGTGGCATTGCCTAGATCAACACTTAGCCATACATCAGGAATGCTTTTGAAACAAATTATGTGAAAACAGCAGTCAAAAGTTCCTATTATTTCAAGAAGCTTTTTCCAAAATATCTACTTTGATTTCACACTTCTGAACACAAGGAGCCACGGTGGTATTTTTAAGTGGAAGCTTGTTCTGAAACGGATGAGTGGTGTTGCCATGAAACAGGAAGCTGGCGAGCCGCAAAGCACAAATGTGACCTGGAACAGCGACTGCTGCAGGAGGCTGTCCCCGCTCTAGTAACACGTGACGTGGGGCAAGCCTGGGTGCCAACCCATCCCAAAGAGGTACACATCTGAACAGCAATGGGCGCTAGAAGTCCCCTCCAGGTGGGATGGTTGCAGTAAGACACAGAAAGCACCAGAGATTAAAGTGAGGTTGAGTGAAATCCTAGTCTTTCTTTGGGGTAATACTTCGCTTGAAAAGGACTTTTGCTTTGCTTTGTTACTTTCCTCACCTAAAACTGTAATCCTTTCCCACTTCATCAGTAGAAAGCATTGATGGTTGTGAAAGTTTTGTTTGTTTGCTGGATTTGAGAAGCATAAGCAAAGAACTGAGAACAGTAACAAGAGCAGTAGAAATGCCATTGATGAACAACGTGAGGCTGGGGAAGGAAACCTTTGTTCCTGGTGATCAACTCGAGAGCATCTTAGCTCTGCGGTTTCTGTCTCATTCCAGGGATGGGGTTGACACCAGCTCAAGTTTCAGGGTGATTTGAACTAACTGGGACAATCTTTCAAACTAAGGAAAGGCTTGTATTCCAAATCATAAAAAACTGGTATGGTCCTTCTTATTCCAACCTTTTCTGAACTACCCAGTCCTACAGATATTAGGTGAGACAAAGCAAGGGCTGGAGGGAAGGGGTCACAGTGGGCCAGAGTGGGGTGAGGAAGCCAAAGAGGATGAAGGGGACATCTGCATAGAAGGGTCACCTGCAAGGGGTGTCAGGCAGTGGTCCAGCCCAGGGGACGCGAGCCCTTGTGGGGTGAAGGGTGTCCACGTGGGGCTGGCTTCAGTGGAGGCTGCACACATCAGACAAACCCAGACTGAGGGATATTCTGCGTGCTACTAGTCTGTCATCTTCAGAAATGTCAACATCCTGATCATTAAGCAAGGACTGAGAAAATTTCCAGACAGAGAGACTAATGTGGCATAATAACTAAGTGCAGTGCATGATTTGGGATTGGATCCTTTTGCTATACAGCCATTATTTGGACAGTTGGTGATACTGGAATGAGGTCAGAGGTAAATTATAGAAATGTGTCATTTCTAATATCCTAATTTTGATGGTTGCATTGTGGTTACACAGAAGAACATCCTTGTTTATAAGAAATACACACTAAGGTATTCAGAAATGATCAACTATTAGGTTGGCAACTTGATCTCAAACAGTCCCACTAAAAAAAAATACTGTATTTGCAACTTTAAGTTTGAGATTCTTTCAAAAAACATTTTAAAAGCATCTTACGGGATAGGTAAATTCTACAAGGATTTTGCATAAATTAATACAGCAGCGCAGCTCTCTGAATAGTGATCCTAGGCCAACAGCATAACAGAAATTTTTCAAAATTTTTTCAAAACACACACATACATACCCTACACACATGCACACACACACACACATACATATGGAGAAGTAACCAAATTTAGCCACTAATCCAAGCTAAGTGAGCTCTAGAAAGGGGACCTTGATACCGAACCACAGAATTGGCCTGTGGTTATGTTCACCTATTATTATAACACACGTGAAGGTTCAAAAGAAAAATGGGTTAATGCAAAGAAGCATTCGCTGTCTCTCCTCTTAATGATATGGTACCCAGATTAGCACACAAGGCTGATAACTCCTTTTGTAATCTATACTGTTAATTCTCAAAGTTTAGGTCACAATAATAGCAGGTACTCAATAAATGGTAGCAAGTGTCACTACCATGTGCCAACAAGGCGTTTATCAAGGGAAATGTAATTACCCCCTAAGTGGTAATAACCTGTCCACCTGAGGCTCAGAGAGGCTGAGGCTCTTGCTCAAGGTCACACAGCTAGAAATGTCATTAGTACTTTCTCTCCCTGACCCTGGATGGAGGCCAGATCGCCCTCCCTCCCAGGTACCCTTCACTCAGTTGCACGAGCCCTACTCCCTTGGTAGGAAAGACCTAGAAGAAAAATATGAAGGTCTTTTCAAAAAGAAACCCTTTCTCCATCAGAGCACCTTTGAATTGAGCAAAGTCACTTCAGTGTCAAGACACATCATCACTATCCCAACCTGGGAAGGAGACAGAAGATGCAGCTCTCCCCTCCCTCACTGATGGAATCACACGGCAGCACCGGGTAGCAGCCTGAGCTCTCCCTGCCTTCCAGCCTATGTGCCGTCGGAGGAGACAGGCTTGTCCCCACTGCTCATGGTGGATGCACGCTACTTGCTGTCTGATTCCTGCAATCGGCCATATCACTGGCTTAGCTTCAGAGTAAATGTGATCGGGCAGAATTTGACGGCCTCACCCTCACATGGCTTCTCTATCCAAGCAGTTCTAAAGCCTGAACACACCAGGTCTTTATACAGCGCCTGAGCAGTGCCCAATAACTAGGAAAATTGTTTGCCATTCTGTGAGATGTACTTAGATCTTACATTAAGATCTACTTAAATCTTACATTAGCTCTTAGCAAATTTCCAAAGGAAAATCCCTACAGCCGTTGTTTTTAAAAAGTCTGTAAACTGGATACTGGATTTTGGCCTGTATCTTCATGTCCCGCTTTGATAAACAAGCAGTTTGCATTAACCCAGCAATAGTCCTTGGATCAGCTCAGATATTGGAGGACACCATCAAGTAAGTAGGGGAAATAAGTATGGGGATTCTGTAGGCAGTGGGAAATGGGAAGAAAAGCGCGGCAGGAGAAAAAAAAAAAAAAGAGCAGAGCTTCACAAAAAAGGGTAGATTATTCACCGTACATCATCTTATTAAAAAAAAAAAAAAAAAACTTAAGTGATGCAAAATGGACTCAGTTTCAAGAGTTACCTCCCGAAGACGAATGGTCCAATCCGTTCACACATTCAACAAAGATTTATCGAGAGTCTGCTACTTATCAGGCACCGTTCTCGCCTCTGAGCATACAGAGATGAACACGACAAACAAAATCTCTGTCCCTGTGGAGAATCAATCGCTCATTCACTCAACACATGGTTATTTGCTCATATAATACACAAAGCCCTGGGCTGGTGTCGCTTGCTCCCTTATGGCTCTTCCAACCCCAGCTCCGTCCAGCTACTTAGCTTGTTAGGCTGTGTTGGCCACCCATGATCACTGCCTGCCACACGGTCTATTAAAGAAAAAACAGTAAAACTCTTCCTTTCTCTCAACTAACCATACAGAAGTCAGGAGTTGACAACTGTGATTTCTCTTTCAAAGAGGAGCACGGTGATACCAGCCACCAGCCATGTAAAGCTTGGGAGAATTTTTTCATGAAGGGCAGCTACCGAGTTGTCCTACAAGGTCATTAATGAAAACCAGGCATCTCGCTTACTCTATCTGGATACTAGCATCACCTAACTGCAAAGCTTTAAATGTTCCAGAAAGCAAAGCTAAGATGGCTCTCCCCTTTGCAGCCTGACTAGAATGAAACCCACCACCCACCTGTTCCCACGGCCGATTAACTGGCCAGCCCGTATCCCGCCTGGGTGCTGTGAGGTAGCTTTCAATGAATTCCACTGTTTTTATGGCAAAGACAAACTTCTAGAGTTGTCAGGGATTTATTTCAGGCCCTCCTTATGATGGGAAAGAAAAGCCTCCCTATTTGTACAAGCCGCTGTGTGTTTACAGAGGGATTCTAAACATACTGCCAACTGGATGGCATGGAGCTGGCCTAGTTTTGACAAGAATCTTAATTAGTAACACCAGCAAAAATCCCATTTAAACCAAAATTTCATGTTCCAAAAGCTTTCATCTCAACTCCCCGAAGGCTTATGGATGATTATTTCTGGAACAGTCTAGAGAAGAAAGAGTAAGATAATCCCACACCATATATTTATCTCATTATATCTAAGTAAAAAAAAAAAAAAAAAGATTCAGCCAACTCCAAACTCACAAGTTGGAGCATGAGAATGAGTCCATATAAACACTGATGGTCCAGAATCTCGGGTTTCCTTGAGAGGTCCTTCTGTCTCAGGAAGGAGTTTACCAAGAGCCCTCATCTGCTTTCCTGGCCAGGCCACAGGAAAACTCAGTTCTCCAAACTTGGCTAAGGAAGGGCATCTTCAGTTACAACAACTTATCTGTTTTCTAGGTCAGCATTTCTCAAACATTAATATGCATGTAAACTTCCAGGGGATCTTGTTAAAAATCAAGGTTTTGATTCAGAAGGTCTGGGGTGAGGCCTGAAAACCTACATTCTGGAAGCTCCCATACAATGCTGATGCTGCAGGCCCGTGGACCACAACTTTGAGGAGCAAGGTCCTAAGTGATGACAAGTGTGAGAACTTGTTACCACCTTATGCAGAAGTGGCTCCCAACGAGTTAGAGGGAGGATGCAGTGCTGGAGAGCAGAGCCTGGAGGAAGAATGTACTCTGGTTCTTGGACCACTTAGTCCATATGCGGCCCCATCCAGCCTCTCACGGGAGATGTTCCCCAACAACACATCACCTAAT
Organism: Aethalodelphis obliquidens; assembly: GCF_003676395.1. Lineage (NCBI taxonomy): Eukaryota > Metazoa > Chordata > Mammalia > Artiodactyla > Delphinidae > Aethalodelphis > Aethalodelphis obliquidens. The sequence continues at coordinate 9,764,717 of NW_020837967.1, read as the reverse complement.
TCTCAGCAAAATTCTTCCAATGTTTTTTCTGCACACCCATCCAGGGATGCTCAAATTTTATGCTCTTGAAGGATGGAGAATTTCAGGTGTCGCTTAGCTTTACTATATAGAGTCTTACTTTGGGGACTTTCTTCACTAGTACAAACTGGCTGACCTGTCTTCCTCCCCATCTGAGCTGACCTTTGAGGAAGGGACCCCACCTGTCCCCAGTTTAACAGAGCCTCACCTAAGACTTGGGGCTGCTGGCATCTGTAGTCCCGAGATTTCCAGCATCTTTTCTGCTCTCCACATGGCCCTGCACTGCAGGTTGCTACCTGGTCAGTTCTGCAAAGGGCAGGCTGACTTTCACAGGAAGGAACTGCCCTTCAACCCCACCCCTCATTCTCTTCCCATCCAACTATTTACTTAACTAAAAGACAAAGCTTTTCAAATAAAAGTGTTTTCTTAGAGCAAGCAAGGATTAAGATAGAGAGTGTTGATTAAAATAAAAACAAAATGATTGATCTGGAAAAAAAAAAACAAGTAAAGAAAAATAATAAAAACAACCATTCATTAGTATGTTCAATGACAGAAATGTGAAACTGCTGACTGATTTTGGTTTGGGTTTCTGCTTCCATAGAGGATCATGACGGATTCTTCTTTGCCCACATTTCTGGGGCCCCAAAAGATAAGCCCATGTGAAGGGATGGGCCTGCTGCACAACTGTAAATACTTAATGGCATTGCCAATTAAGATGGCTCTTCTCCTGACATTCCAGTTTTTATTAAATTCCAAAAAATCTTTCCGTATGTGGAGAAGCCTGGTTTAGGGAAAGAACACAGATCCAGGTTCACTGTGAAACGTTCTGAGCTATAGGCCTTGAAACTCAAAGAGAGGTTTGGAGACCAGTAGCTCTGGGATCACTTGGGAGCTTGTAAAAAAAAAAAAGCAGAATATCTGGCCCATCCCAGTCCTACTGAATCAGAATCTGCATCTTAACAAGATCTCCATGTGATTTGTAAATGTATTAATCTTTGAGAAACACTGCTGTAGCATTCCAGTATTTATGTAATATGACATTTTGGCAACTCTCATTTGAGGCAACTTTGTTTGTTCAAGGAACCAATCCCAGAACTGCAAATGAACTGTTCACACAGCTTGCAATTCTAGCCTGCAATCTCTAGTGTGGGAAATAAGACCCAGGTGCCCCCTTTTCAGACAGATTCTTCTAAAGAAAATGAGAGTTTTGTTTTAATGGGCATGAACAGTCTAAATTGTCTTTGAAACTATTTTTTAGGACAGACAAAAATGTCCACAAATTCTACTAAATGGATCATTACTGATGCATTGAATTTGACCCAACCTCACATGATATTTGTGCCCAAGTGACCCAAAGAGTCAAAGTGGGGACTTTGTGTCCTGGAGCAACGAGGGTAAGTAAACTCCTCTCCCACATGACTCCTCTAGTCTCTTACTCCAATGGTCATTCTCTCCTACTGACCACTCCCAAAGCACATCTGGGATCTTAGTTCCCCGACCAGGGATCGAACCTGCAGTGGAAGCATGGAGTCTTAACCACTGGACCACCAGGGACGTCCCATCCCGAAGTACTTCTTACGTTAGTCATTTCTCTGCTCCAGATAAGGAATAGAAGTGCATGATATTTTGAGGAATAGTAAAGTGGGCTATTTGGACCAATCATACTGCTGAAAACAACCAAAATTTGTGGATTAAAATAAAGAAACTGCCTTCTTAAAGAGGTGATAAGGTAGAAAGGAATCTGTAGCACATTTGCCAATCTGGGCAAACATGAATTTTCATCCTGGGAAGTTCATGATGGAGGAGGATACAAATCATAGTCCAAAGTTTACAAAAGATGTGGTGGCCCCCAGATAAGCTAGAACCCAGAAGAGGGCAGTCTTAGGGTAAAAGTGAACCAGAAGTAACCAAAACCTAAAGATTGGCATCCCAGTTCAGACTACCTAAAGCTTTACACTGGGTTTAAGTGTCTGAGACTGGTAAGGCCCCAAGAACCCAGCAGAAGCAAACATAAACCGCTTGTGAGGTAGGATTGCCTCACAATCTTGGACTTCCCTGGTGGCAAACAGGGAAGTGAGACACCATGAGTAGCAACCAACAGAAGCAAGAGGCATCAGAAATAAACTTCAGATAGTGGATTATCAGACACTAATTATCAACAGAGCGCTCATTTTCTTAAATAGTCAGAAAACAGTATCCAGACTGCAGCACAGGGAAACAAAAAGACGGAAAATATGGAAGTAAGGGTAAGAGGCATAGAGAACAGACTGATAATATCTAATATACATTTTATTTGATGTTTCAAAGCGGGAGAAGAAAGAGAAGGGGGGAAGAACCAATATTCGAGGAAATAATAATGGAAAAGTTTCCAGAATGATGAAAGATGCCAAATTACAGATTTAAGGAGTACAACAAATCCCTAGTAGAGTAAATAAAAAGACTCACACCCCCGCATATCACAGAGAAACTGCAGGAAACTACAAGCAAAGAGAGCATCTAAAAACAAGAAAATAAAAAAGGGTATGGTTAGAGTGACAGCTGACTTCTCAAAAGTAACAATAAAAGCTGAAAGCCAATGGAAAAATACCTTTCATGTACTGAAGAAAATCACTGTCCATGTAGAATTCTATAGCCAGTGCAACAATCTTGCAAATACGAAGGTAAAATACAAATGAAGATTTTGTCACCAGCATACCTTCATTAGAGGACTTTCTAAAGCAGTGTTTCTCAAATTTTTCATGGTGAAGAACCAGGTTTTTTATTTTGTATTTTTTTAAATGTTCAATCTGTCATAGACTTGGACCTTTGGTTTATTCCTTGCTCAACAGGTCAAGTACACTGATCATCATGGATATTCGGCAATGCTAAATTGCTATACAAGTTTTAGATTCTCAATTTCTGTACTTTGTGGTGGTAACTGACAGTTTGAAGACTGGCAATCTTTATGTGGACTACACTTTCAGTAGCACAGTTTTTAAGAATGCACTTTAGGCAGAAGGAAAGTGATCCCATATGGGTTGTCTGAGATACAAGAAAGAAAACACAGTCAAGAAAGTGACTGATCTTGTTGAGGACACATTGGTAAACAATCTGAATGTCAAGTTTTACATGGGAGTAATTTCACGTCTCTTTTTAAATTAAGTGAAGCTGAGTTAGCTGTGGTGGCTCATTAAAGCAGTTTTGCAGCCCAGCTTTTGACACGTGGCAGGAAAGAGTGAATCTCATTGCAGAGAGGGCGAGAGAGAGAGAGAGAGAGAGAGAGAGACTTTCCCTCCTCTTTTCAAAATCAAATACATTGTATAATGATGCAAAGTCTTTTAAGGATTATTACCTTTCCCTGATGATATAGGTAATTGTGAAAAACCACTTGAGAAAATTGCCCTAGAAAAACCTACTAAAACAAAATTTTAAATCAACTATATTTTCTCTCTCATATTATCACGAGTAGCAAACTAAAACAAACTGTGGCTGGGTGATTTAAGTTACGGAGTTCTCAAGTAGAGATCCGGTTGGGACATGACAGTATCAGAAGTGCTTCTCCTTTGATTGCTTTAATAAATAATAATGTCACAGCATAAAAGAGACATTTACAAGCCAAGTCTAGTATTCTTAAAAATAACGAGAGCTTAAAAATAAGATTCCGACTGCTGACTACTGAGGAGTTTATTCTACCAACTAAATCAGAAACTGGCATTCCACTATTTCATGTCTTTTTTATGAGTACCCAAAATACATATTTGGATCTCATCTTTTTCTTTCCCTTCTCACTAATTAATTCCTTTTATCTTCATACATCATTCCTGCTTCCCACTAAAGGCCATTCAACTGTGTTTAAGGTGTATGTGATCTTATAAAATATATATTCTTGTAAAATGCATACTGTTTTGTGCACAGGTATCTTTATTACATGCAAATAGCGTTGTGTTATATATTTTTAAAATCTGGATGGTTCCTTATTTCACTGACTCATAGATTCACAGAAGTTAAATTGACCTTTGAAGTCAAATCCCTCCTTCCTCCCAAGGTCATCCACAGGACAACAGGCTGGATATCCAGGCTGGCTTAAATAATCTGAGTAACGGGAATCTCAGCCTGGTGGGGGGGCCAATTCCATGGTGACAGTCAAGTTCCTTCTTCTCACTAACACCTCACCCTCAATGCCGCCCATTGTAGGAACTCTGCACCAGGACCCACAATGGCATCACGAAACAGTGGACACCTCACAAGGGACCGCTCTGCCATCTAGTTTCCCAGGCTGACACTTAGGAATTGGTTTTTTTAAGATCTACTGACTTGTATTAACATTGCTTCCCTCAGGTCATTTCCCTCTTCAGAATCCTTCCTCGGCCCCTCCATTTCCGCTGCACTGTGATTCCATGGCTCTCCCAGCCCCTTACACACCCATCTGTCCCTCTTTGGCGCCGGGAGGCCAAACCTGCTGTGTTACATCAGGTGCTCATCCCTGGCTCCTGTGCACGCTTTGCTGGTTCCGGCCGTCGTGGCTTTGTTCACACTGCTTTTTTTTTCTCCTGACACCTTTTTCTCTCTCTCTCTTCCCAGACCCAGGTCAACTTCCACTTCTTCTGCCGAGTGTTGGAGACGCACACTGAGAGAGGGGAAAAGTCCGTGGCGAAAAGCAACCCAGGCAAAGTAGCCCCTATACAGGAAGCTGACGTCCACGTGCCCGTGACTGCTCTCTGTTGTAAAGAACGGATAACCACTGTAGTTAGTTTAAGCCATAAAGGAGTTTAATATAAGGCTACCAAGTAGCTCACAGAATCTATGATCAGAACTAGGGAACAAGGTTTGGCAAATGGACTGGAAGGCGGAGGATGTGAATAGAGCCACGTAGACCACAAAATCAACCGGTGCGTCGCCGGTATTCCCACCATCTCCCCCACCGGGAGATCCTGGCACCAGCGCCGGTCCCTGAGGGAGGATGGAGCCCCTGGACTCCTGCACCGTGGATGCTTTTCCATCTCTCGCCCTATCTTTAACTCACTTCCTCAACGTTCAGAGTCCAGGAAAGAACATCTGACTCCCCAACCTAGGTCCTACCTAACCCCACTTGCTAGGAAGTAAGGAGAGAGAATTAGCAAGGGAGATGCAAGTGGGTTTCTGGGAAAGCGCCCCTGGAGCTGCTTGTCCTTTTCTTTACTCTCAGTTAGACTGTGGACATAATGGCTGGAGTTCCTGCAGCCATTTTAGAAAGCTGAAGATCTCAGTCATCCTACAGCCAAACAGAAAGACAGGAGGAGCTTGAGTCCTGGACTGCTTGCCTCTGAGCTGTTTTCATATGAGTGAATAAACACTTAATTTTTTATGCCATGCGTTTGGGTCTCTTAGCCCAGCAGTACTCATTCATTCTGTGGACAAAAAGGAGCAAAGGCACCAGGGAAATTCAGAAGCCCAAGCTGGGGAGCAGTTGCAACTGTTAGAGAAGACGGGCAGGGAGAAACAGAGCTTTAGCTGCCGCCCTCCAACCTGTCCCCGGCTCCCAGGGGACTGGGCTGCCAGTCACATCACCAAGATGGAACTTAGTCTAGGGAACCAGAGAGCATCCAGTCTCCAGAGCTTTCATACAAAGCTAGAGCCGAGCTCCAAGAATGTATAAAATCACAGTGATCAGTACACTGTGTAGCCCAACATCAAGGCTGCATGAACAGCCAAAGAGATTTAATGCCAAGTTGCTAAAGCCCTCTGGTCTGGAGTCAGAGACCAGGGTGAGGGTTGGCCATGGTGAGTGGTGAAGCGGGATGCTGAGGCCTTCCTCTCACGTCCCTGGCACAGTGAGGAGCCAGGTCCTCACAAAGAGGTCAGCCCATAATATCTCCTCCCGTGAGAAGCTCCCTCAGCCCCCAGCCCCGGCTGATCCCCTCAAAGTGGCAGAGGAGGGGGGCAGTGAGGGCCTGCCATCTGCTCAGGGCTAGAGTCCTGGGGGAAGGGGAAGCAGCTGACTGCCCCTGGCCCCTGCTCTTGGAAACCCATCAAGGAATCTCCATCTGAGCATCTGTGTGGCCCTCCTGTACTTGACCCGTGAGGACTGAAATCTGCCCACCTCACTGACCCCACCTTGGTCTTGTCCCCACCATCCCAAAATGGCTGCCACAGCTTGCAACATCAAATCTGTATCCCAGCCAGACTTCCCTTTGTGTCTAATTGGCCAGAATTAGGTCACATGACCCAGCTGCAGGAGAGAATGCCAAAATCAGTGCATGGCATTTTTTCAAGACTTTTTGTGAGCAATGGCTTCTGCCAGCAAAGAAGGGGGTTAGAAATGGACATTGAGTAGACAACCCATGGTACGGCCACAGGGACAGAAGCTGCTGCTCTAGAAAGAAGGAGCAGCTGCCATTTTAGGCCCTAGAAACTGTCAGAGGCTTAAGTCATGAGAATTTACCAACAACATGCTTAAAGAAGGTGGGGTGGAGAGAATCTGTTGTTTTCTTTTCCCCAATCTTGAAGGTCTGTCAGTCAAGGTGCACTATGCTGTCGTTGGCCAGGGGGTGGGTGTGTAGTCTTGGCTCTCAGAAGTGACTCAGATGCTACAGGTCACTCAACGTACCTCCACCTGCCCCCTTGCACGGCCCTTTACAAAATCACCCCAAGCACTGTGCTTGCTACAGTGCAGAAGTCCCTTCTACATGGGAATTCTGGAGCTATCCCTTAGAGCAATTGAACAAATTACTCTCTCCTGACATTTGAATCTCAAAGTAATAAAAAGACAGGAAATGGTTGGAGCCACTGTATTCTGATTTAGGTGTCCTTTAGGTGCGCTCATACCGGCTCTTCTGCATCCCTGGTTGTCCAAATAGTTTAGATATATTTGCCGCTCAGTATTATTTTAATAAACTCTTTTTCAGATTAAGTTCAGCAGAGTTGCTGTTGCTTGCACTTAAAGAACGCTGGCTGTCACAGATGGAATACTACCTGCTAGCAGGGGAAATAACTCTTTTAAAAAACAAAAAACAAAAAACTCCAATTCTATCCACTAAAAGGTGTTTGAAAGCCAACTTTTGGACTACTTTGTTGTTATTCGGGCCACATTTCGAACACTAAATTCAGCCCATCGAGGTGAGAAACAAAGCATCTACTTGAGGCCTCGTGCTAATCGACACTCTCAACCCCACCCGTGCTTGTATCTGATTTCTCAGCAAACAGATGTGAACCCACCTCGTGGCCCACAGTATCCGTGTGCTAGAAAAGTGCCTGGCAAACGATGCATGACCCTCCTCTGTCTCTAAAGTAAAAGAACACATTGATTTTATCAGGGCTTTCAGAGCTAGGATTATTTGCCAGTTTCTCTTACTTCTGCCTAGAGATTCAGTCAAACAGTATCTCTCAGTTGTGAAAAACAAAATAGAGAGCAATTACTATTAGGAATATTAAACTTTAATCTTTGCTTTTTAAATGACACGAAAGTCCTTTCCCCAAAGGGATCTTCTATCAGGTACCTGTTCTGAAGAAGCCTCAAGGAGGCTTCTGTTAAGCAGAGATTATGAGATCAGGTCCACAGTAGACAGCCAGCCCGATGGAGGTAACGATATTTCATAGCCCGGCATCAAATGAATACGCCATTATAATGATTTGATCATTAGGAGAGTGGTTCACTCAGACGAACAGCCCGCAAGATACCAGCCTATAAAACAAAGCTGACTTGGGCTCTAGACACAGGTAGCTCCCTGAGGGGTCACGCCTCAGACCTGGGGAGGGAATCCTGCGTTTGCAATCACAAAGCAGCGCCTCGGCACCCAGTGAGGAAAATCCGGGAAGACACTTGTGCGGTATGACGTGCCCACCGTGAGAAATGGCCCGATTGTCACCTTGGCCACTATTCACCTGGCTCTTGTCACCTGGCTATTCTCCCGACATCTGCATGGCATATTATTGTACTGTGGCCACTCAGCTCCATGTTCAGTTAAAAATGGGTTTCTTGGCGACCAAAACAAAATTATTTTGCAGCCAGAGGAAAAGTATCTGATTAGCAGAAAATCCAAATTCCAAGTTCTGAATCAGGACTTCTCCCTATACACAGGGTCTGCCCTGTATGCGAAGAGGTGTCTGAGGCCAGCACCCTGCACGAGGCTCTCCTCCCCAGCCGCAGGCGCCCCTCAGGGGGTCGGTGCCAGGTGGAACAGTGGCACCAGTGCTGGAAAAGAGTGCCTGGGTGGGGCTTCCCTGGTGGCGCAGTGGTTGAGAGTCCGCCTGCCGATGCAGGGGACACGGGTTCGTGCCCCGGTCCGGGAAGATCCCACATGCCGCGGAGCGGCTGGGCCCGTGAGCCATGCCGGAGGCCCCGCCCCGGAAGGACCTGAGTACACGCACTGTCACAGAGCATCTGCAAGGCCCAGATTGCCCCGGCACTATCCCAGGCCTTCTTGTACTTTCTCTGTTCCTGGAGCCACCTCCGTCCTGTGCTTCCTGACGCCATTTTGGGGGGTGTAACGTGAGGTCCTCAGAGCTCTGCTCTTGCATGGCTTGACTCCCTGCTCCGGAGAGCTGGCAGTCATCCTTATCCTGAGGGAAGTTTGCGTGGCATGAACTTGGTAGTGGCTGTCTCAGAGGAGGGACAGAGCAGGCTGGGATTCTGAGTGAAGCCGCAGGCTGCAGAGGAGACCCATCTCCCTCCCCCTCTTCAGGCACCGTACACTCTGGGGGGCAGAATAGGACAGAGACACTTGGTTTAAGACCCTTCCCTGAACCCCAGATTTCCTAACACATCCCTCCCATATGACTTCAGAACAGCCTATGCTCATTTTTGTGATTTCTTACTGTGGTGGCACCAACCACATCTCTGTGTGTTGAAAATGCCCAGGATCTCTTTTTTAGGGGGATGAGAATTCCTCTTAGTCTTTGCTTATCCCCTCTGTGTCGATGCCTGGCAGGAAAAAGAGAAGATGACAGAATTCAATTCACTTGACACAGCGCAGAGAAGGTGTGTTTCAGGGGACACGATGGGGCTCTTGCCTGCCCGGAGCCAGGACTGGAGGAAGATGGGGGTTGCGACTGAGGATGGAGGTGTGGACTCCGGCCCCTTCCTGGAAGCCAGAGATGAGTGGCCAGGGGGAGAGGGGTGAGCAGAGACCTGGGCAGTGTGCGTGCATGCTCACAAGTTGGGGAAAGCAATCAAGCCTCCGAAAGAAGGAACGAAGTGTGCTCCTCTCTCCCCTTCAAAGGAGCCCTGCAAACGCCAATGGCTCAACTTCTCACTTTTTGGGTTTTATGTCCCTCCCATAGGCTGCTTTTGAAACCCCCAACTCCACCTGGATTAACAATAAGGAAATTTGTCATCCCACAAGGTGGGAGGGAGCAGAGCAGGCAGTTCAGGCCGCCGGCTCTTGGGTTCCCATTGCAGGCTGTGCTGGACACATCCCGGGGCTGCGGCGAGGCGGCCGCGGCTGTTCCAGGCATCATGTCAGACGTGGTACATGGGCTGAACTGTGTCCCCCAGATTTGTACACTGAAGTCCTAACCCCCAGTACCTCAGAATTTGACTGTATTTGGCGATTGGGTCTTTAAAAAGGTAATTAAGGCAAAACAAGGTCATTAGGATGGGCCCTAATCTGACTAGTGTTCTTTTTTTTTTTTTTTTTTTGATATGGACCATTTTTAAAGTCTTTATTGAATTTGTTAAAATATGGCTTCTGTTTTATGTTTTGGTTTTTTGGCCACAAGGCACGTGGGATCTTAGCTCCCCGACCAGGGATCAAACCCACACGCCCTGCATTGGAAGGTGAAGTCTTAACCACTGGACCGCCAGGGAAGTCCCCAGACTAGCATTCTTATAAGAAGAGGCAATTGGGCCACAGACGCACAGAAAGAAGACCATGTAAAGACACAGAGAAAAGACCACCACCTACAAGCCAAAGAGAGAGATCTCAGAAGAAACCAAGATTGCCGACACCTTGAGCTTGGACTTCTGCGAGACAATACACTTCTATTGTTTAAGCTACACAGTCTGGTACTTTGTTATGGCAGCCCTACCAAACACACACGTGGCTATGTCCAGAAACACAGAGGACCCGCTCTCTCTTTCTTGGGATTCTGCCCCCAACAGATGTTGCCTCATGTCTCACTGGCCAGAATCAGGTGTCAGATACCTTCCTGGTCAACCTGGCAAGACGAATGGAACTGGTGTGATTGTATTAAACTCCTCAACTGAGATGGAATGGATATGAGAACGGAAACCTCCAAGGTCACCACAGAGCCGCAGGAAGAATAATTCTCTCTCTGCTTCTTCTTCCTTTGACTCTTATACTCAGGAGATAGCAGGATAGGAAGACCTCAAATATGGGAAATGAAACATAGTAGTATTTATTGTGGCTGATTGTATTTCCCTTTCAAGCTCTTAAAGTATGTAGGTCTATTTGATTTTTTGTAGAAACCAACAGACTTTTACCTTTTGAAATCAAATCTTATTTGAAGAAAGATGCAGCTTCTACAAAAAAAAGGACCACTCAACATTTGTCCTTTGAGGTCACAAGGCAAAACGTTCTTTGTCATCTGTGAAGGGCAATGCACAGTGCCTCACATATAGATGGTACTTGATAGTGAATGAAGATTCCTGGTCACTTGAAGAACTTGCTTTATGAGAAAAAGGAAGAATTGAGTGAAAATCTGAGCAATGTTTAGGAACCAAACAGAAGCAACCAAAGCTAGCCAACAGATTGAAACATTAGATGTTCTCTCCAAGCAATGAATACATCCAGGCTTTGATTGGCCCCTCTGCCCAGAAGCGACTGTATAATTACTTTGCAAACAGGTTTGGCGTTTGGTCTATTGGGGAAGATGCTGGATATACTAACCTGCTATCCCCACGCACGACGGTGCTGGAGTTATGGTCTCAAAGCGTGCCCTGCCCATAGCACCTTAAACAACCACATTTAAGATAACACAGCCCTTCTCCACAGCCAGGTCATACTGGATCACTGAAAGACAACCGACCCGTGGGCGAGCCAATGTCTCTGTTGGTCAGTGACATCCACCTCAAAAAATATGGGATGTGCTTATCAGATATCTGAACTGTGAAACCGTGTCAAGCAAGCAGCAAGAACAGTATATGGGAAAAGACGCGAAGACAAAGCTCCTGGAACAGTGGAAATGATGGTAGATCCAGTCAGTGGAATAGCACCCAGGAAAAAAAGAAAAGGCTGAACCATTCGTGCATACAATGGTATGGATGAATCTCAAAATAATTGTGCTGAGTGAAAAAAGCCAGACAAAAGAGAATACGTACTACATAATTTCACTTATATCAAAGTCTAGAAAATTCAGACTAATCTGTATTGACAGAAAGTATCAGTGGTTTCCTGACAGTGATAGCTCCAGCTTTCACTTTTGTGTCCTTGGCACATACCATGGCACCAGGAACATAGATGCTCAGTGAGTGTTTGTTGAATGGCTAAATGAAAGAATTTTAAATATTCACTTTGCATCTTCTAAAACACTAGATACAAAAGTAGGGACATACCATATGCCTAACATTCAATAAAGGATGGATGAATGGATGGAAGGATGATTGGAGGGATGGACGGACAGATGGGATCCACTAGCCTGACCACACCTGAGTCTGTAGCATCTGAGGCTATAATTCCACATGACCTGGAGTTAGCTTCTGAAATCTCCCCCTGAATGCTTCCCAGTAGCCACAGTGCCCCCAGGCCAGCAGTCCAGACCCCATGCTCCCTCCATGCCAGGCATCATGAGATCCAGTCCACCCCCAGAGCCCTGTTGTGACATCAGGAATTTTTCCAGGCCTTTCCAAATCAATATTTCACCTGGAAAATGTTCTACTTTGTCATGGTGCTGAGTGGAGAAAAATAGAATAAATTATTCCAGTCTGATGCCTTCTTTTTTTCTAATAAACCCCAATTTCCTAAATTATAATTAAAAGGAAAATATTAGAGCACAAACAGCATTATAACATTGAATTGCTGTACTTGGTGGAGTTTCCTCTCTAAATCCACATCAACAGGCAGTTTAACAATAGGAGAAATCTCAATGGGAGTTCAACAGATGAAATTAACACAGCACACAGCTCAGGACTAAAATATTTCTTTGCCCTTGTAATTGCTTGCAGCCACCCTTGTGTAAAGCCCCCATCACATTACAGGATTTGTTGTATGTAAATTGAAGAATAAATGCTTGGTAGCACCTTTCAGCTCTGCGATGCTGGAAATGAGTTTTTTAATAGGAAATTAGATTAGTAATATTTTAGTCAACAAAAATGTGGAAAAATTCTGCATAAAGATGAGAAAATCATTCATGCACAGAGACTTTAGCATCAAGAGTGAACAATTGTTGAAATCTGTGAATGGCTATTCACAAAAGAATTTCTCCTGGCCAAAGTCCAGGGCAGAAAAAAAATGATTTTCTTTATACCTTTATCACAAGATTCCACCACAATGCGCGTTCTAGATAACCATAGTAGAGTCCCTTCCCGCAAGCTCCCAACATTTTGTGTGTAACCTGGAAGCTTAAGTCAGCTGCAGAGGTAATTACGGTCCTTCCTGCATCCTAATACGTGGGATGTGGGCTGCATTGTAAGAACATTAGCTCATGGCCCCTGGAAGGCCAGAGATGGGGATTCACGTGGTCGGGGAGAGTGTCAGGGGGAGGGAGGCGAAATCTGGGGTCTGGTTTCCTTGCTCCAGCAAGGGGACCTGACTGTGTTCTGGGAACCAGGGTGAGATGGGCCTTACCTGTTGTTCTAGGCCAGAAGGAAAAGGGAATTTGATACCTGGGTCTCACTCTCAACCCAGGAAAAGTGGAAGCCAGGACAGAGCACGCAGTCTCAGTGAGTGGGAGAGACCAAGAAAGAGAGAACAGTACTTAAGGGCTGGTCACCAAGTCCCCGAAAGCCGGCTGAGGAATAGTAGAACTGGAGTTCTCATTTTTGGAGACAACGCCTAGAAGGATCCCTGGAGCAGGGACAAATCTAGGTTTTGAAACTAGTGTGTGACACTCACACAGTCAGGGGAGCTCTAGGAAAAGAATAGAAAGTTAAGACTCTCGGGCTTCCCTGGTGGCGCAGTGGTTGAGAGGCCGCCTGCCGATGCAGGGGACACGGGTTCGTGCCCCGGTCCGGGAGGATCCCACGTGCCGCGGAGCGGCTGGACCCGTGAGTCATGGCCGCTGAGTCTGCACGTCCGGAGCCTGTGCTCCGTGATGGGAGAGGCCACAACAGTGAGAGGCCCGCGTACCGCAAAAAAAAAAAAAAAAAAGTTATGACTCTCCCACAAGGCACAAGGTCGTCTTGGAAGGGGCCTTGCAAGGAAGGAGCCTGGAACTGAAGCTTCGTGAGCGGCCCTGTGAGCCCGCCTCTGCCCTCAAGACATCCCTGTGAAAGAGAGGAAGCCCTTTGTGGGCCTGTGACTGACCGTGGCTGGGAGAAGATGGCACCGAGACATGGGTTATCTTTCTTCACCGAGGTTGGGTGGTGCAGAGGGAAGGGGTAGAGTGCTGGGGTCTGGACCTGGTCCTGGACAAGAAACAGGAAACCGCTGGAGGCGGCCATCCAGCCCTCCTCCACCAGAAGCAGGGAGTGGACGGTGTGGGCTCTGTCAACAGGCACAGGCCTGCAGAAAGCTGCCCCACTCCTTCTAAATAGCCTTTCAGAGAGCTGCGCTGAGGCAGCAGCAGGACAGAGAGCCCGGTAGAATAAAGGCCAAGGGAGCCTGAGAAAGGGTGGTTCAGTCTCTCATTTTATCTGGATGAGAGCATTGGCTCTATGGAGAGTCACGCCACCTCAGTCTGAATCCTGGCTCTACCACTCGCTAGCTGTGTGACTTTGGACAAATAATAAACCTCTCTGTGCTCGGTTTTTCACATCTATAAAATGGGTACCATAATAGATAGCATCGACCTCATAGGGCTGTTGTGCATTAATGCATCTAAAGCGCTTAGACCGGTCTAAGAATAAATACAAGCTATGATTATTATCTGCTCCTTTTAAATGATAATTATGCAGATTGATGGATCTCAAACGCGTGTACCTTACCATCAACCGGCAACAATTTTTTAAGTAAACTTTTTAAAAAATTATTATTTATTTATTTTGAATTTTATTTATTTTTTTATAAAGCAGGTTCTTATTAGTTATCCATTTTAAACATATTAGTGTATATATGTCAATCCCAATCTCCCAATTCATCACACCACCACCACCGCCCTGCCGCCTCTTTCTCCCACCTTGGTGTCCATACATTTGTTCTCTACATCTGTGTCTCTACTTCCGCCCTGCAAACCGGTTCATCTGTACCATTTTTCTAGGTTCCATATACATGTGTTAAGATATGATATTTGTTTTTCTCTTTCTGACTTACTTCACTCTGTATGACAGTCTCTAGATCCATCCACGTCTCAACAAATGACCCAATTCCATTCCTTTTTACGGCTGAGTAATATTCCATTATATATATGTACCACATCTTCTTTATCCATTCGTCTGGAACCGTTTGAGAATTCTTGCAACATCTGTGCAAGCTGGGTAATGGACAAATATTCTTACCTGGGACTGAGCAACCGAATCAGGAAAATTAAAGAATGAGTAGACTTAATAGGTTTTTTGGGGGGGGTCCCCCCACCCCCAGACAGTATCCAACCATTCCCTGCAGTAGACAATTAAATTACTCTAAAACACAACTACTTCCCAAGAAACCAGATCATCTTAATAATTCAAGGAACTTAAGCAGAATAATAAGCTTCAAAAACAAATTATGATTTTGGAGTTATTTAAACAACTACTGTATAAACATGTTGGGAAATTCCAAAGAGGAGACGTAGTAAATATCCTGAATGTCTCCACCCAGCCCTCAGGAAGCAAGGGTCTGTCACTCATCGGCAGGCCGGGCAAGATGAGCTAGCTCTTTTGAGGACAGGAGTGGTTGCCTCTGCTCCTGGGGTAAGAGTCAAATCCATAACACTGGGAAGATTGTTGGGTGCGGGGTCCCAGCCTGGATGCACGAGCTCTGAGCATGTGATGAATCGGAGACCAGAGCTTCCAACAGTCAGTTTCTATAAAAGGCATCTGCTGTTCTTCTCTTTCTGACTTACTTCACTCGGTATGACAGACTCTGGGTCCATCCACCTCACTACAAATAACTCAATTTCGTTTCTTTTTATGGCGAGTAATGTTCCATTGTATATATGTGCCACATCTCCTTTATCCATTCATCTGTTGATGGACACTTAGGTTGCTTCCATATCCTGGCTATTATAGATAGAACTGCAGTGAACACTTTGGTACATGACTCTTTTTGAATTATGGTTTTCTCAGGGTATATGCCCAGTAGTGGGATTGCTGGGTCGTATGGTAGTTCTATTTTTAGTTTTTTAAGGAACCTCCATACTGTTCTCCATAGTGGCTGTATCAATTTACATTCCCACCACCGTATGCTAACACATATATATGGAATCTTAAAAAAAAAAAAAAAAAATGGTCATGAAGAACCTAGGGGCAAGACGGGAATAAAGACACAGACCTACTAGAGAATGGACTTAAGGATATGGGGAGGGGGAAGGGTAAGCTGGGACAAAGCGAGAGAGTGGCACGGACGTATATACACTACCAAACGTAAAATAGCTAGCTAGTGGGAAGCAGCCGCATAGCACAGGGAGATCAGCTCGGTGCTTTGTGACCACCTAGAGGGGTGGGATAGGGAGGGTGGGAGGGAGACGCAAGAGGGAAGAGATATGGGGACATATGTATATGTATAGCTGATTCACTTTGTTATAAAGCAGAAACTAACACACCATTGTAAAGCAATTATACTCCAATAAAGATGTTTAAAAAAAAGGCATCTTCTGGAGGAGAGGAGGGAACAGGAGAGGGACCAGTGGGTGGAGGGTGAAGAGCCCAGTGACTGTTTAAGATCCAGTTTTCTGAACATCCCTGCAAACTCCCTCTGAGCCCCATGGATAGAAGGGGGCTGCCAGGAAAAACTGAAGGAGATACTCTCACAAAGGAATCTGTGAAGAAGAAAAACTACTACCATTTGGGGGGCACTTAGGTTCTAAGCATGGGACTAAGCAGCTGTGTTATTGATAAATCGTCTTAACAACCCTATCTGGTAGGTACTGAAATGGGGTACTGTCCCCATTTCACGGATGGGAACACTGAGACTTGCAGAGGTTAAAAGCCAAGATTATCCAGTGAGTAAGTGGCAAAGCTGGGATCCAAACCCAGATCAGCTGACTCGAGCCCATGCCCCTTGACACTGCACTGATTTGTGTCACAAACAAGAATAGGGGGCAATGGGGAGGGACGGTGAGCCCCAGTGGGAGGTTGAGGGCCCCCAGAGACCATGGCCTCGGGCACAGGCACTGGTAGACCCAGAGAGGGCGCCAGCAGCAGAGGCAGTGTCTCCTCAGCGCCGTAGACAAGAGCAAAGCAGAGCGAAGACCACGGGAGAAGTGAGGGTCCCGGGGACATGGAGGCCGGGTGTCTTCAACATACAGGTGGCAGTAGAAGGGATGAACAGGAAGGGGACAAAAGAGAGAAGAGAAGAGGACCCAGGACATACCCCAGAGGAACACAACATTTCAGGGATGAAGGTGGGGGTCAATACTCCATCCACTGAATTTTATTAAAACATGTCAAATTTCATTAGGAATAACTCTCAAAGTCACACAAGAGTCTAGGAGTATTTGCCTTTAAAAATTTTCCTACTTCTAATGTACCTATGTCTGTCTTCTTATACCTTGGTCTGTCTCTCTCTGTCTCTCGCTCATTGTTTACAGAAACACTACACGCTTGCTTTAAGTGCAAAAAGGGAAATCAGAAAGACACTACAGCAAAACCTTCAAGTCCTTTAAATAAAGTTTCAGGCGAAGCATTCACTCAACAAACATTTATTGTCTACTATGAGAAAGAAGCCAGGTTAATTTCATGGTCAATTAATTTCATGAAGTTAACCTATCAGAGGTGTTGGATGTAGTGTCCTGGGTGTCATTTGGGGACAGCAAGGTGCGATCCAAGCCTGGAACACGTTTGGAGAGATGGAGCTGAGCTGCTTGGTCAAACCAAGAGACAGTGGAGGCTGGGTCACCAAAGAAGGCTTGCATAGAGGAGATATAAACCAAAGCCAGAAATAAGCCTGAAACACAATGCTGGGATTCAACAAATCCTTGAGGTTAACTGGGTGAAAAGATCAATGTGGAGATTTAAGCAACAGAATCGGGCCTCAGGGCTCACCCAAGACCAAGGATTCAGGGTGCACCTCTAGGGTCTTGAAGGGATCCAGCTGTTTTTAAGACAATGGGCCAAAGTCTCATCTGGATTTGAATAGACTCGAGTCCTGCAGTGTGGATGGATCACTTTGCAAGGTGTTGCAGTATCTCACCTTCAGATTCACCAAAACGGGATTTAACATGCGTGTCCCTAAAAGTCTTAGTATTCGTGGGTTTTTTCCAACTGATGGTCCCATTTTCACATGAAAAGCCATAGATCTTAGCAAAGAAAGGTTTATAGAGAAAATGGGCAAAGCGAAGAGGCACGATGATTGAGTCAGACTAAAGAAGGACACAGCACCTGAAAGGGAAAAGAAATGTCAGATTTCTTTAATGTCAGATCCATTAAAGTCAGATGGACACTGGCAACAGACACTCCTTAATGTAGAGATCTCTTAAATGTAGGCTATTAACGATGCTGACCACCTTAAGCTGGTGTTCTCCTTTGTAAGAAACTTTTAATCAGAGAGAGAGTAGCATTTCCTACCCTGCAAGGGTGATCAATACTCCCACGCATGCCAAGAGCCCATCTGCCAAAGCCAACACTTTCGCCAGTCTCTCCAAGTTTCAAAAGGAAAGTTGGCACTCCCGACCAGAGCATGAATCTTTGACAGTCTCCTAATGGCCAACGTTATTAAATAGTAATCAGATGACTCTAGACGCCTTAGCAGCTTGTCATTTCGGGATTCAAAAGACTGCCTAAGCGCCAGGCACTTGCTACTCATCCCACCTCCCTCATCCTCCCAAGGATGGGCTGGAAAACTTGTACCTAAACTTCCCAGTACGTTACGTGATTTCTCTGTGTCTCTGGCTCGCCCTCAACATGAGCTCTAGTGAAAAGTAGTCATCTGGTGGACGCGTTCTGGAAAAGTTGTGATTTGAGCCATGAATGGGAGGAGAGAGATCCTAGGGAGGTCCCCACCCTGTAGAGAACGTCCAATGCTCTTCCCCCTCTAGAATCCGACTGTCCATCCTGAAGATCAATCCATAGCTAAGTGAGAGCTGTTAACTTCCGGTATTTGTAAAAGCTAAGCTTTTAAACAATTCTTTACTTTTTTTTTTTTTTTTTTTTTTGTGGTACGCGGGCCTCTCACTGCTGTGGCCTCTCCTGTTGTGGAGCACAGGCTCCGGACGCGCAGGCTCAGCGGCCATGGCTCACGGGCCCAGCCGCTCCGCGGCATGTGGGATCTTCCCGGACCGGGGCACGAACCCGTGTCCCCTGCATCTGCAGGCGGACTCTCAACCACTGCGCCACCAGGGAAGCCGTAAACAATTCTTTTCTTGATTAAACTTTAAAATCTTTTGATAAAGGCCAATCAGAAAAGATCAGGCCAAGAGTTCATCATTGTAAGAGATGTCAGCTTGTTCCAGGTACTGAATAAATGATTAAGAAAACAGGCTGTAAGGCTTTTGTTGCTAGACCAACCTGAGGGTTTAGAAAACTTCTCGGGCTCCTTTTTATTGCACGCAGCTTTTTTTTTTATTAAGGAAAAATATAAAACTCTCCCAAACCTCTCACACACGCTCAGTGGAAGGTAGTTTCTCTATTAATTTCTTTAGCTTAAGTCACTGGTCAATACCAACGAATTCCCACGCAGCAAACAGATTGAAGAGGGGTCAAAATAATTTTGATCAATGACACTTACCCAGAGAACGTGGGATGGTTACTTGTTAAGAAATTGAGGCAGGAACCACTTGAAACATTCAAGGGCTTTAAACTGGCAGTAACTTGGGGATCACTGGCAATAACCTGAGGACCCATGAGGGCAGCTGTTTGAGGTACAGAGGCCATACGACTCTCTACTGTTCTCAGTCCATAAATAACAAAACTCAAAGTTTTGTCAAAGGTCACTTGGTTGAAGCCCTCTTCTTTCTCTGGGGCTTCTTGTTACATATTATGGTACAAATAAGGCCCTTATAAAAAGAAAAGGAACTGATTAAAATGTGGCACACCTTTATCATTCCACATCAACAGTATTTCCAAGTTTATTACTCTTAATACTAAGTGACATAGTAAGGTGTATCAGAGATCTTCACGTGTTAGAGCTTTCGTGATCCGCATGGAGTGATTTACTGAGAAAAAATTAACCTCCTATATATACATGCTATTTTCACTTTAATAACTGATAACATACGAGTACATCATATGCCATAATTTACTTAACCATTCTCTTATTTTTGCATGTTTAGGTCCAATTTTTGTAATAAACAATTTTTTTAAACTGGTTTGGGTATAAATCTGTCCACCTTTTGGGTTGTTTCATTAGTTCCATTTTAGAAAATGAAACCTCAACGCCATAGGTTATGAAGTTTCCAGGTTCTTGATATTTTGCCAAATTGTTAGGTTTTCAGGATCCTTCACGTCTCAACTCACTAGACCTTTCACTGTCCCCATCATAATTATGTCCCCTCCTCCTGTTTTTCTCTCATAGCAACTTGGTTTTGAGAGCCCTTGTCATAGCTTAACATACTACATCTATTCGTGTGTTTATTTAATTAGTGTTTGCTTCTGCCTTTGGACTGTAATTTTAATGAGAATATCCATGTCTCTTTAGTTGATCACTGAATGCACAGTGACGGCACACTGTCTGGTATATATCAGCCCTTGGATGGATGGAAGGATGGATGGATGCATGCATCTATTGTCATCAAGTGGGTTTGGGCATTTCAGCTGCTGTGATGCAAAAAGTCATAGCAGCCCACTCCTAGGCAAAGGGGACCGTAACACTTTGCAAGACTCCTGCTTTCTGGCATCTGAGAAGTAGGCAATGGTTAGAACTGAATTTCTACCTCCCCCTCAGAGACCACAGAACTTTGTCTTGCTCTGCACCCCCTTTCACTTCATCAGAAGACACCCAAGATGCCTGGGTTGTGCTCCTAACGTCGTCTGACATCCCTGGAGGGCTTTCTCCAACCCCGCCACTTCTTCCTCCTGTCGACCCCACGGCCCTCCCAGGGGTGGCTGTTTTCCCCTGACACTGTGCATATTTCGGGCTTGGCCGTGGGCGAGGTGTCCCTCTCACTCCTGCTGAGGCTCCAGGGCATCCCTCCTCCCTTCTCCCCAACCCTCCCCCAGTTCTTTGCAGCTGTGAATTGGCTACAATATGTGCTATTCCACTCTTGGTGGCAGGTTTCTACCAGACCTCCATCTTGTGACGACGTTAGCACCTGCACTACTGTCTTGCAACCATCTTCGCTGCTGGAATTGATTTCCACACCCACGAAGAAGATCCTTCTGCCGTACTGGTCTCTCGGTCCCTGACTGTCTCACACCGGCCACCTCCCACGGACACACCCTCCATACCCCTCCACAATCGCTCCTTGGGTCACCCCACTCATCAGCTCTAGTCCCCAACTCCAGCCATCCTTTGGCCCCGCGGGCCTGATATCACTTCTTGTCCTCGCCTGACTCCAGCCCTTACTTCCTCCTCATCCAGCTCTGATCACGACCCTCCTCTTCCCCAGCCCATTCACCTGACAAATCATAAGCCTGGCCTCCTGACTGCTCCGTGACACACCAGGCCCACGGTGGCCTCAAGTTTGCACTTATGGATGTTTCTCCCAGGCAGGCCCTTCCTTCAGACAGCCCCAGGGCTCCCTCACCCCTTCAGACCTCTGCTCAGCTGTGATCTCCTGAAACAGAAGATCCCTGGCTTCCTTTCATTCTCTATTCCCTAACCCTCCTTCATTCTCCTCATGCTAGTTTCACCCTCTGACTGCTATCAGCAAGTCCCCATTAGAATGAGACTGTGTTACTCGCTGGAGTGTTCCCAGCATCTAACCCACAACTCTGCACACAGTGGGAACTACAAACGAGTGCGTGAATGAATGAATGATTTTCCCTAGACTGACTCCACATTACACATTGTCCATTTCATGCCTTGTAACGTGGCATCTTCTTTAAAAATCAGTATTGGCCTCTTCATGGCCTTACAATTACCTTGAATAGATCACACAAACAGGATATCCATGGCTTTCAATTAATCCAGAGGGAACCCTAAAAGGACTTCAGATGGGCAGCGGAAGATACTACCACAGTGTATGAAGTAGCCAATCAGAGATTAGAAGTCCCTGATGAGCCATCCCCTAATAAATGGAGAGAACATTTCCTGGCTTACGGGAAGGAGAGCTGGAGCCAAGGGAAGTGCCTCGTTCAGCTGGATTAGTTATTGGAAACTCGTTTCCTTGGGCCAGCCAGTTCTTCCAGATGCGAAGTCTGTGGCTGTCTGCGTCTCTTCTCCAGGGACACGGATCAGAGGAGTGGGCCCTGGAGCATCAGCTGCTGGCTCCTGCTTCACAACCCCACAGCCCATTTAAAGGAGCAGAGGATGGACACAGCTGTACAGTGAAGCAGCGGGCAAACCCCAGAGAGCCTCCTGGAAGAGGTGTCCCACCCTTCGGAGCCGCCCAACCCTGCCCCCTGCCCTGAAACACACCCAGTAACCTCCTGTGTTTCTCTCCAGATGCTGTGACTGTGTTTGATTAGGATCTGGAGTGAAATAAGCCACTGGTTTCGTCGGGAATGTCTCAGAGTAAAAGTTTCTTTCTATGCATAATTAATATTCTGCCTCTTTGGAGATAAATTTTATCTCTCCAACTCTGTAAATGGATCGTTTCCCCTTGGCCATTGGTATGTCATCTCTTTACCAAAAATAAAATAAAATACAAAGAAAAAGGATAGGTAAAGAAGAACTCCTCACTAAAAATGATTTACATTTTTATTCCAACGTGAAAAGCTTAAGAATGTTTTTAATGCCTGTCCAGTTTGAAACCCGCCGCAAATGTCTTACAACATTTTGTAACAGGCTTTTCCCATCTGTGCTGAAAACAGCTGATGATTTAATGCAAATTGTCATTGTGTTTTTGCACAATCTTCCAGCGATCTTTTCTATTTTGTATTAGCATTTGGGAGTCTCTCTTGCATCTGCTTCAGAAACTCGCCTGCTAGGACTGGCTTTCTGTTGTGGCCACTCTGTGTTCTAAAGCATCCTGCTTTCCCCACGGTGCAGACCCTTATTTTATTTTTTTAAATTTGTCTGCCTTTAATCTCATAGGACTCTTTCTTTTCTCAACATTAGAACCTGGCTTAGAAATACATACTTTCTGGTCTAAGAGGTTTAAATAGAGAAGCAAAGGATCCAAACAATGGAACAGTAGTTAGCAACGAGGGACCCAGTGGGGTCTGCAGATCCACACGGAGGCCTGGCTGGTTGTCTATTTCAAAAGGCATTTTTGGACTAAAGTAAACCATTATAGAACCAGTGTATTTGTCTCACATAATGTATATAATATATGTACATATGTATTTGTAAGTGCACGCAAATAGTATTATGATTAATAAAATTTATTTTCAGGGCATTGTTAATTTCCTAACTCTTTATGCATTACATTGTGTTTCTTTTCCCAATCAATGAATTACCATCAAGTAAGGAATTTTAAATTGTTAAAAACAGAAAAACATCCTTTTGCTAAAACCCTTATAACCCCACAGGTTCAGGACAATGGGTTCCACATTGTGATTGGGCTGTTCACCAACCCGCAAGTCACAAGCTCTCGGATTCCCCATTTCCTCATGCGTAAAATTGGACTCTCATTTCCCTAACGTGCTTCACAGGGTTTGGGGATGCGAAAGAAGAGAATGCTGTACCAATTGTAAAGCACTACACGCATAAGTCAACCCGGTAAGGTGGGAGCCAGGGGCTGCTGTGCCCTCTGATGGCTGGTTCAGATTCTGTGTTAACGCTTTGGTTGCCTGGACCAGAGGGCGAGCTCCTTAGGCTCAGATGGGAGGCAAATCATGCAGATGACATTAAAGAAGCCTTGGAAATGGAGTTGCAAGTCAAGGGCATGCGCAGGACAAATTCACTTGGAGGCCCCACAAGCCAAGTTCAAAGCTTTGCATGATTCCAAAATACCCGGCTTTCAGGGCAAGTCCTCGTTCCACCTCTGTCTGAGTTGTCAGACTAATGTTTGCTCCCATTTCATCCCAACATAAACAACCGTGATAAGTTTGTTGCCACTGACAACGAGAGCTGAATAAAAGCAAGTCAGAGGGCTTCCCTGGTAGCGCAGTGGTTGAGAGTCCGCCTGCCGATCCAGGGGACACGGGTTCGTGCCCCGGTCCGGAAGGATCCCACATGCCGCGGAGCGGCTGGGCCCGTGAGCCATGGCCGCTGAGCCTGCGCGTCCGGAGCCTGTGCTCTGCAACAGGAGAGGTCACAACAGTGAGAGGCCCGTGTACCGCAAAAAAAAAAAAAAAAAAAAAAAAAAGCAAGTCAGATATGAGCTGAACCCTGAAACCAAATCATTCACCAAGGTCACGATTGGTTTAGAAATTTGAACTGTTTCCTTCCTGTCCCTTGCCACCAATTTATGGCATTTCCCCCTTGTAGTTTGCAGTCGGCTGGGCCCTGAGCCACATAAGACTGTTTTTAATGGCAAAATCTTCAAAGTTGTACTTAAAATATTTGCATCGTAAAGTCCCTCATGGAAGCCAAACTTCAGTTTCAGAAGGAGCCTCCTAGCAAGCAGCAACTTGCCTTCAGAGAAGGGAGAAGGGCTCCTGCCCTGACACCACCTTCTAGCCGCTGATCCAAGAGCTGATGACACCCCAGGAGGAGACTCAGATCATCACGAGACTTTGCAGATGCAGAGATGGGAACAAACTCCAAACGGTTTTTCTAAGCCAAGGACAGTGCAAGGTGACTCAGCAGTTAGTTGAGCAATTCAAAAGAGCGCTTTTTTTCACACATTTAATTGATCCTGTGAGGAAATAAATGTTAAGGATGAAAGAGGAGTAAGTGTTCAGCTTCACAGTGGGAAGCCTTGGTCCTTGTTTCTTGCACTTTTCTCCCTGGTCCGGAATGAAATAGACACATCTAGGGAGTGACAGGCCAGCGCACCGATAACTCGCTTTAAAAA
This sequence comes from Aethalodelphis obliquidens, assembly GCF_003676395.1. NCBI lineage: Eukaryota > Metazoa > Chordata > Mammalia > Artiodactyla > Delphinidae > Aethalodelphis > Aethalodelphis obliquidens. The sequence goes on along the minus strand of NW_020837967.1, from coordinate 9,740,549 downwards.
ATAAAAAATGAGGAGATAAAAACTGATCGTTGAAATTTAAACTCAGAAAGGAAAAAAAAAAACTCACGAGGAAACGCAATTACTCTCTTTAGCAAAGACATTTGATCTTATCTGACTCATAATAGAATCCTTCATAAAAATCAAATTCTCCACTATAGGGTTTAATCTAAAACAACTAAATTTATGGACAAAGGGCACCCATCGATTTTTCCGTTGCTGAATATGAAAGCTCAGGGAAAAGGAAAAGGAGGCAGAGGAAGATGCATGCTGACCGGGAAGATGATGAATTTTGGAGGGAACAACCCGTCTAACGGGAAAATAAGCTCCTTCTGTGTGGAAGGCAATGATAATCCCACCTTTTCTCTATGAAATCTGAAGTAAAGTATGTTTCTTGTTCAAAAAAAAAAAAAAAAGCTTATGCTCAGAATTACAACCTTCATCCTCCTTGCATTAAAAAAAAAAGTCAATTTAATTCAACCAGCTTTGTGATCTAATCATTACTCAGAGCTGAAGATGGTTTTTCCATTAAAGTCTCTCCATCATTCTCACTTTCTGACCTGTGAACATTCTTATTAGCTGCCTTATTAAGATGATATCCTGTCTCTGAAGTAAGAAAAGATTATCTCCTTGCCTGACATGTCATTGTCAGAGTAATCATTGTTAAAAAAAAAAAGAAGAAAAGAACTGATTGTTAAATAGACATTTAAATGTACAGCACACCATGTCGTACAAGGACATCCACGATGGGACAAGCGTGATGGAACCTCAGTCACTTCCTCTGCCAGGACCAGCAAACAGAGCCAGAAACAAATTACTGTCTGCTTAAGCTCAGGTTGGTATCAACTGGAGGTAAGACTTGGGTTTTAAGAATGAAATAAGGGACATGAAAATAACCAGCTAAATATAGAATTACGTACGCATTTCACATCTGCTGCATGTGCCTGTCACGTGTATAGACGAACAACGTCTACTCCCTAATGAAAACAATCGGAGAAGGGGAGCAGCCCAGGAGATGAGTGCCCTTTTGGGGTGAGTGATGTGGACAGAGAAGCCTCCGGACCCCTGGTCTCTTCTTCCCTCTGGCCTCGTGTTCAGACTCATGGTGGCAGATCATGCCAAAGCCCACTGCCGCCTAAGTGGTGGTCAGCAACCTTTGCTTATTTTCTGCCCTTTTTCAAAAAGGGTTTGCAACAAAACCAACGGCCCCCGCTCGATGAAACAAAATTCATTTGGTTTACCGTCTCGGAGTTGACAGATTTGACTTCCTTAGCAGAAAACCTGAGGAGCCCGGGTCCATCTCTCCTTCCTTTTAGTGAGATACCTGGGATCCGCTCACCTCTGAGCTGCCTTTGGTCTAACTGACTCCAGGGAAAGGAGGTGGGTGTGGTGCTTGAGTTACACAGACTATTGCTACATTATATAATGTTGTTTTATAATGTATAGTTACATATACATATTTATAAGACTATCTGTAGTCCTAATGGCCTGAGAGAGGCGGTAACAGGGGGACCACGTTTTCTGAGGGACAGTTGAGTGACTGCACCTCCATCCTTAGCTGTGTGAGGGCCTTGGGGTTGCCACCTGCACCCTTTCCTGACTTGAGACTTCTCCCTGTGGACACACTCTCCCTCTGGTCCTTGTGAGATGTGTTGGAGCAGAGGCCAGTTCATTTAGACAAGATTGCTTCATCGGACATATTCTCACTTCTGTGCTGACCCACATCTATTTCTCCACCTCTTCTCTGTGTGGCTCAAACTGTCAGTTTTAATCAACAAATCCTCTGTGATTGAGGCTCCCACAACATTCAGTACTGTCTCTCTTCTCACTGTCAGTTGAGATAAATAACCTGTGAGTTTTGGCATTTGCAGCGGGCCTCCTGGTCAGTGAGAAAATTAACAAATCTGTCCATCTTCGCTTTTCTCCTTTCCCACACCTTGTAGGCATATAAGAACCAAAGACGTGTTATCTCCCTGGCTTGCTATACACCTCTCGTTACTAATCTTGAGGTGACAGAGTTTGGATTTAGTGGCAGGATAAGGGTTGCTATGGCAACCAGCTGATGCTCGGCCCTCCCTGGGAGGGCATTTTGGACAGGTCTTTGCAAAGCCTGCCCTTTGGGTGGGGACCACGACCATAATGGTGCACACGACCCACCCAGGGATCTAGTGCCCTTTGTGCCTTCAAAGCACCATACAAATATTGATGAGTGTCCCTCTGGAAGAAGGAGCAAAGCCTCATTGTGTAATCTGGGAAGTAAGAACCAGGCTAGCTTGGAAGTCAGCTTGAATTTGGACTTCTCTCTGGGATCGAGGTACACATGGTCAGGACTCAAGCAGAACATTCGCCTTGTTGAAATGGTCCATAGTGCAAAGGGCAACAACGGAAATATTACATCGCTCTCTGTATGATTATTCTTTTATTTATTCTAGTGTATCGGTTCCTCCCATTCCGAATTTCCCGGCTACTCCGGGCAGCCTGGGCCTTCCAGTGGACTCATTATTAGGTCCTTCTCTCTTTCCTGTCCCCTCTCTCCTCAGGTGTTCAAATAAACAATCAATCACCCACTTCCGTGTCTGCACAGACAGAGATGAGGAAACTTTCAACTTTCTCTAAATATGGAAAAAAAAATTACATCTGTTGGTAGACTAAAAAAACCCAGCTAGGAGAGTTTTCACAGGAATACTACAGACACACAGAGAACAGGAAGAAATATGCCTTTTATTAGAAGTCTCATATGTACAGGGAAAGCTGTTTCTCACAGCACAGGGGAGGCTGTGAGGAAGAGCAACTGTCGTCGGAGGTCACCACGCTTACACTGGTCACATCATTTCAACATCGCTATGTTCCGTGAACAAACAGAACCATTACACAGAAATGCGAAAGAGACGTAGGTACGGGGATGAACCCCTCACATATTTTCTAAAAAGAAGTGGACACAAAAATACAATGTGCCGGTAAAAATAAAAAATAGAAAATAGGCGTATCGGTACATGTCTTTTTTTGTCTTTTTTGTTAACACACAGTATGCTGAGCTTTCATCTCAAGCTTTTCTCACATCGGGATTTGCAGGCACTTCAGCAATCCAGCCACGGTTTACAACAGGATGTTCAGACCAACAAATGAGAAGACGGGAACATGGGAGTAACCCAGGTCCTCGTGACCCGCACGTACATTAACGTATTGACACCAGGGCAATCTTCTGTTCTCCCTGTTTGGGGACACCAGAATGTTCTGTGGCATGTGGAACAGCCTTTCTTCTTATTTACCTTTTCTATTTCATGGCAGAATTATCTTGAAACCTGGATGACATCCCCAGGCAGAGAGACAGCAGGTGGATGAACAGACAACCGTCCATTGCGACCGACTTTAAAAACCGGAGAAAGCAGGTGAGGTTCTGGAATCCCAAAGTGAGTGCCTGACTGATCTCTGCTCCATGCTAGGCCCTTCCTGCCACCTCATCAAACAAAAACTAATTTACAAAGAATGGCTGGGATGTACTGGGCCAGACGCTCATCCTGGGAGAATTCTTTCTTTCCTTAGCTACCACCCACCGTGTCATGACACACACTGGGCCGGCGGGTGGGCAGCCCCCTGCCCCACCAGGGCTGACGCCTGTCTCCCCTGTTCCCCACGCAGAGCCATGACTCAACACACATGTGAGGGGCAGGACTGAGAGCAAGGGTATTTATACACACAGACAGAATAATCACTTTATTGGTAACACTGAGTTATAAGGCAGTTACAAAAGGACCCCCCCTGATAAACAGACGGTGTTGGAATATGGCTTAGCTTCTTTTAGATGAAGGAACTTTCTTGTCGCAAGGGGCTGAGAGAGAAAAGGGAGACCATACTGGTTACAAAGGATTAAAAATGACTGTGCCGGGAAGTACCACGGAGTCCCAATTTCTGGTGTGTGTCACCCACTTTCATCCACCAGAGATGGAGATGTCACCTCACCTAAGAAACTTAAAGGGAAAAAAGAGGGTCCAGCGTCACCCTTGACTTCAGGGTAATCTGTTGCCACAAGCTGTAGGGGGCGGTAACACGAAGCCACGACGTCTCCCGGGCTGGGCCAGATTCCCAGTACCTGAGAGATGCAGAGCGTATGATGCCTCGAACAGGTGATTGTCAGATGGCGGTAAGTCCTTCCATGAAACAGACACTTGGGACACAGTGGCAAAGACATTAAGGCCTTCCATCGAATTGCCCACACTGCTTAAAGGCACTAATACCAGCAACTGAAATATTCCATACTACCACCGAGGTTTCAAAAAAACTCCCAAAATACAAGTCTTCATAGGAAAATGTCCTTTATTGCATGACACGAAGAGTCTGTTCTTCTCCTTCTCAGGAATAGAAGGGTCTCCCTTTCTCAGGAGTCTGGAGTCTGTTCAGCCTGGCGACCTGAGAAGGGGAGGGGGGGACGTCCTGCCGGAAGGGCCCCTTGGGGGGGATGTGACTGGGGTCCTGGACTTTTTTATATGAGTCATAGTTGTTGAGCCCCTCGGGGGGAGGGGGCTGCTTCTTCATCTGCTGCTCTTTCCGCCTCTGCTCCTGGCGGAGGAGCTCCTGGGTCTCCAGCATGACCCTGGCGTTGAAGCCGTGCCCGCCCAGGTAGCCGTTCCGGGAGCCTTGGTAGCTGGAATACCTGGGGTTCTCCTTGGCACTCTGGAAGCCTTCCCCAGGGGAATAGTTTTGCTCCCAAGAATCCTGGGAGACGGAGCTGGCGTTTTTCCTGCTTTGCCTAGAAAGCAAAGCCCAAAGGTGAGTGTGAGGGTTGGGAAAAGGGGAGGGAGAGAGATGGAAGGAAGGAGTGAGGGGGCAGGGCTGAGCCAAAATAGCATTGCTATATCCCAACAAACATTACAAGAAGTCCCATACATACGAACCTTCAAGGTGTGTACTTTCAATCATGCGAACGTGCGTTCGCATGTCCCATCACGGAACGTTACTTCACGTGTCCGGCGTACATTGTCATGTGCGTGCATCCTCTACAAATGTTTGCGCTTTTGTGTACTTTACTGTACAGTACTATGTAGAGTACAGTAGTCCAGTACCTTCATTTCAGGCCCAGGATGTCCGGAAGCAAGCGTAAAAGCAGCAGTGATGTAGCTGGTACTACTGTACTTTTCAAGTACTGTACTGTAAGATTAAACATGTTTTCTTTATTTTGGGGGTTGGTTTTTTTATGTATTATTTGTGTGGAAAGTATTATAAAACAATTACAGTACAGTACTATCTAGCTGACTGTGTGAGCTGGGTACCTAGGGTAACTTTGTCGGACGTACGAACATGCTCTCGGAACGGAACTTGTTCGAATGTAGGGGACTTAACTGTATTTGGTTCCAGTCACGTGCCAGACACTGTGATAGGGGCGGGAGCATGAAAACATGACTGTCCCTGGCAAGTCCAAGTCTGAGACAAGTCTGCACGAACAGTGGCTACACAGGAGAGACAGCTAACAGATTCCGCGGCTACTCAGAAACGGGGTCCTCCTCCCGTGTCTGGGCGGTGCTCTCTGTTCTGCTCAGGGTGACAGCGTCTCCCGCAGTTTAGACTCACTGGCAGAACGCTGTTAGGGGCGTCAGCGACTTGGCAGCTTCTACGCCAGCAATAATGTCTCGCTTTACAACATTACAATTCAATTCTGAACAAGCCAAACAAATATTTTACACGGCTACCACCATCATGCCAGAGACGCCAGCTAATATGAAGTACGTGTGATGGATTCCGATTTGAGTTCAGTTACGAAAGCTTTAAGTCTAGACTGCTTTAGGGTTAAAAATGCAACAGGCGGTCCCTTAAAGCCCCGGCTTTTGAGCTGTATGTCAGCAACTGACACCCTTCGGAATACAAGCTCATCAAGATTGCAGAGCCTGGACGTGTGCGGAGGAAGCACTATTTTCCTGCCCACGGTATCCTTCCCCAAGCCCAGGGTAACTTCCTCAACTCATTTTCTGTCACCCCAGGATGGGGAAATGAATCAGAGTCCTATAGAAATTTCAGCTTCTTATCCCTTCTGCAATAAAGTTGCACATCATTTTCAGGAAACATGATTGTTTTGAAACATCTTTAATTTACTATCAAGTCTCTAGACGCTTTTATGAATTTACAATACGATTGGCTATGATAAAGTAAAACAATTTTGTGCCAGGAAGGAAGACATGCCCTAATGTTTTTGCCTTAAAAATGGAAGAGAAGGAGCGAGAATTGAGCCGTAAAACAAAAAAATATATTGCTCCATTTATCAATAAGAAAATCATTCGGTGCCAGTATGTGTTGTTCAGCCTTTCACATCAACACACACAACATGACAGAGTGTTCAGAAAGACTGGAAGAGGAAAAACAAGGTCTATGCAGCACTGGGTCTCCCACAGGAATGAAGCCATTTGCATTCCTGAACATGCAGAAGTGCTGTCACCGTGGCTTGGGATAAAATCTGCCCATTTTCCATATGACCTAAAATGTAGTCAAGGGTATTTTCAATAAGGAAGATGAACCACTGTCCAGAATCCTCCCTGGATATGACTCTGATTAACTGAACAGTCTACAGTATATCCATCCTTTTAATGGGAATCGGGCCATGTGTACCGTCCGCCCAGGCAAGAATCCTTATATTTGATGGACTAGTTTATTTGCCTAAAGTACTGATTACCTTCACTTAAAGAGTCATAAATTAATCTGCTCAGAGCAATGAGTGATGGAGAGTGCCAGCATGAAACCAAGGGATTTGACATCAATCATGAAACTTTAATTAACAACAAACTTGTTACTGATGTTATAGCAACAACGTGGGATTCCCTCACAGGTTAGTTATCAGTTTAAGGATAACCGGAAATAGGCTTCTTCACCCTTGGTCCACGGGGATCCACTAGCCCTGTCCATCCCCGTCTCCAACTCCATGATGCCGGAGGCTTTGCTCCACGTAAGCACGTACCGGAAGTTGCATTTTGAATCAGTCCAGGAAAACAGAGTCTTTTTGTATTCAAACACACTGAGAATTCACTAACGGTTTGTTCAGGATGGAAATTATGACGATGTGGGAGAAAGAATTTCTTGAAGCTAAAATTTTCTTCAAATTAAGCAGTTTAGAGAGAAGGAAGAAAACCTCCCTGAGGTTCGAAGTAAGACACTTGAGGAAAGTACATACACACAGATATGTACACATGGATGCATGGACACACGTACACACACATACACACACACACACACATGCTTCCTCAGAAAGGAAGCTAGCGTAGCAACAAGCTCTTGATTAAAGAAGAGGACAAGAAATGAGCAGGTTGTAGAGAAACACAAGAAAGCAGCAGACAGAGAGTCTCCTCCCCTGGAAGATGAGGCACGCAGGCGCGGAGCACAGCGTGAGAGAGGCTGGGCGTCCCGCGGACACAGATCCAGCCCTGAGTCTGAGTGTGTGGCTGTGTGAGCCTGGGAGGGCTATCCTCCCTGGGCCCAAGGTGCATCGTCTGTGAAACAGGCATAATCTCTAATCTCATAGGGTTCTGGGGAGAAATATATGAAATCACAGACGTAAAATGCTCACAAAAGTGTGGCATATAGTACATGGTTCACTACTGGGTGACTTTCAAGTGACTTTGCCTCCAATAATTAGGCTCTGGGTTTGGGAGAGCATCTTTCTGACCAAGGGAAAAAAATAAACAAAAAGTTCAGCTTTCTGTCCTTTGTCTGAAGGGTTGGTAGAGATCAGGGAGCAGAGAAAGGCACCAAAGACTAACTGGAGAACCCTCATTCGGGGAAGCAACTCACAAACACGTCCCAGAGTTAGAATCAGAAGCAAGTTTCCCACTGTCCCAGCATTGCTCAAAGGCCACGAATAACCACAGGAGCAACAAAGCATCATTCCTTCCAATGAATGTCTTTACAGTCAACACGCAGGTTTGTTGGGTCCTGGAATGCGCTCACTGGAGACTCGTGAGTCGACCCAAAGCACGGACCCTGGTGTGGCAATAACTCCCTCTTAGTGATGATGGCTGAAGACCACTGTCATGTACAGGACACCCAGCAACGCCCCAGCGCCTGAGGAAAGCCGTCAGTCACTGCGCTGAGGAGGACACGCAAGGATGAAGAAAGACAGACCACAGCTGACAAGGTGAGAGGCAGTCGAGACACGTAATAAACGGGCCTGTGGGGGAGACTGAGTCAGGGCGTGGAGACACAGCCGGGAAGCAAGGTGGATGAGCAAGAAGCCACCAATGGCAGGAGGAAAGACGCAGAGGAAAGGTAAAGAAAAGCGTTCAACAAAGAATCTTGAGTATGTTTTTCTATCAGTGACTACGACCCAACATACTTTTCTACTAGATTTAGAGCTGCCTTTTGGATACGAAGGAACTAAGCTAGGCATTTTTAAAAGGATTTAAAAAAAAAAGTAAAACAGAAAAAAGAAAACTAATTTAGGAATACAAAAATAAAAAAGAAATCCTCCTCTGATTGAGAATTAAGCGTGTGGCCACTTGTGTCCCCTTCCCCCGATCTCGTGTTACCACCTGGCCAGTGTTTCTTACTGACATTTCACGGTGCAACCTGAATTCTGCCTATAGGTTTCCTTAATCACAGTGAGAATTTACAAACCCCTCTGGTGCGTATTCACCCCTCTAATTCAAACCACCTCACCTAGTGCGCCTGATACAGAGTCTCGACCATTTGTTTTCTTTTATGCTCCACTTTGCAACTGAACCCTTTGTGTGTGCGTGAAATCGTTTTGGTATCAAATGCCGCAGCAACTTGCTCGGACCAAAGTCCACTAATTGTCCACATCCGAAGAGCTGAGGTCAAGTGTCTTTGAAGAATATCACATGTCAGAAACGGGGATTCGCCTCCAGCTCGTGCGGGTCACGGCCCCGCCTCCGATCTCCAGCCTCTGGCTGAGTGAGGTTCCCTGCAAGGAACCAAGCTGTGTGCAAGGCCCTGCATTCCTAATTCCCTCACTCAGAGATGCACGTCGGGGAATTACAGTTGACCCTTGAACCGCATGGGTTTCGACTGCACGGATCCACTTGTACATGGATATTTTCCAAGAGTAAGTACCTCAGGACGACAGGGTCTGTGGTTGCTTGAATCCATGGACACAGAGGAGTCGTGGATGGAACCATGGATACGGAGGGCTGACAATAAGTTATATGCAAATTAACTCCCCAACTGTACTCTAAGAGAAGTGAATGTGATGTACAGGCCGACCAGCCCCACTCACCTAACTCACACAGCTCTTTAATTTTAAGATTTCTACTTTTCTCCTATCCGCACAGAATAAAATGGCTAATAGTAAGGGAGTTATAAATGACCAGAGGGAAAGTTCTGGTTCTTTAGGGAAACACTAACTGACAGCAATAGTCCCAGCAGCGGCAAGCCGCTGGTCCATGGAATTCCAGGTGCTTCTGCCTGTGCTTCAGGGGGAGAGGAGGGAGAGAAGCCCAGGGGAGGGGAGAGCTGGAGAGGGTTAGGGGTGGAGATGGAGAGGGGGCACCAGGATGAAAGGATCCGTTTGGAGAACTGAGCGACTTTGGAAGGTGAGCGGGAATAATCCGGTGCACCTGCCTCTCTCTGGTCCTCTTCCCGAGGATGGGGCCCCAGAGTCTCTCCTCCCACCAGGCCCTCCCGCCCCTATCCCCCCTCCTTCCCTTCCCTAGTCCTGGCCATTTCCCATCTCACTTTCTTCTTACACACACTTTATGAGAGCTCTCCTCCATTTCTTACAAATACTGTCAAACACAACTAAAATATAAGAAGCCAAACATTTTGCCAGTAAGATAAGATCACAGCCCCTGCACGGACAACACCATCCGCGTGGGCCGTGATGCACAATGGCCACTGCGTGGCTGGGACAGCAGGGCCACATCACGCATGTCAGGTCATCCCCATCATCACGCTCGTCTTTCTGACGGAAGGCAAGCTGACAGGCTGCAAGAAGGGAACTTACACAGCAGAAGCTTTTTGCGTAATCCTTGAAGTGTTGCCCATTTGATGCTCCGGGGTGATTCAGGCGGTGGCCTCCCCCCAAGTGCTAAGGGCAGCAGAGCACAGAGACCTTTATGTCCATATCTGCTCACGTTCCAAAAGTGAGCACCAAAGCCCTCGGTGGCAATGAGCATTACAAGATAGTGGTTTAGCGTCGGGGCTGGGCAGGGTGGGGTTTGAATTCTGGTGGAATTACGTACTAGTGTGGGACCTTGAGGGGCGTACCTTAATTTCTCTGAGTTGTTTCCTTGTAAGACGTGCTCTCCAAGGTCTTGTCTAGACCTAAACTTCAATGACTCTTGCCTAGAGTGGGCTAAATAACTGTTAGTTATGCTCCCATGTAAAAGAAAGGATACTTCCGTACTCAAAGGAGACACAGCTTTACGGATTGAGAGAGGACAGCTGAGTGATCGAGTTCCCACACTAGGCAGTGCCCCTCCTGGTACAGAGCTGCACTCACACCACGTGGGCGTGGCTGACCCGGGTCAGTGCAGTGAAGTCCCCCGGGCCGGTTATGGTGGTTATTTAACACTAAAAGGACTCCCCTTTATTAGAAGCAGGATCACTTTCATATCAGTCGGTCAACTTTGCCCCATCCCAGCACTCTTTTCCCCCAAATTCAAAATGGTCTTCTTGATATAAACATGGTAAGTAGACCGTTTTCCACCCAAAATGTTTTTGTCACCTGGTTTTGAAATCGTGTTCCGTACAAACGCCTGTAAGAATTGTGATGATAGGCGTGACTTCTTTGGGGAAGTTTGGAAAGCTGAATGGTTTTAAACACTTTCATTATTTACAATACTTAGACAGAAAATGGCTATTTCAATGCCTTAGGGCGCCGTTACCTGAGGGCTCTCAGGCCTTTGGCAGAGAAGTCCTGGGGCAGAGGGGCCTCCACGTGGGGAGCCCAGCAGGGAAACCCTTCTGGCTCAGCCATCAGCTAGGCAAGTGGACATCCCGGGACTCTCCGAGGTTCAACACTGAGCAGAAGCAAGGATGGCAGGACGGCAAGAGAGGCAGGTTTGGGACCACTGATCCCCCTTAGATACAGTGCCTGGAGTATTTAGCCCCTATCCTTTTGGAGAAGTCTAGATTTACAAGATATCATTTATCCTAGTTACCCCTGAGCTGAGCAAAGTTCTCTTTCCATTTCTCAGTTGAGGAATCTGTCTCCAGCCCCATGGGAGGTCGCAGAACCAACACGGTAAGTCCCCTACATACGAACCTCCAAGTTGCGAAGATGTGAACCTGCATCTGGTTCCAGCAAGGAACCAGAACCTGTGCCGTCAGCGTCAGGCGTGAGGGACATGGCAGCTCGCCCTCCGTCTCCTATCGCGGACGATCCTTCAGCTCTACCGCCTCCCACCTCCTCTCCCTCCTCCAGTCCGTACCTCTTCTTGCCTGTTCACTCGATGCCAGCCCCTGGATGCCAGCTGCTGTACGACTGTACTTTTCAAGGTACTATACTGTAAGATTAAAGATGTTTATTTTTTGTCTATTAGGTATTATGTGTGTGAAAAGTATTCTAAACCTATTACAGTGCAGTACTGTGTAGCTGATTGTGTTAGTTGGGTACCTAGGCTAACTCTGTTGGACTTATGAACAAATTGGACTTACAAACGTGCTCTCAGAACGGAACTCGTTCATACGTAGGGGACTTACTGTACCAGAACCCAGGTCTGACCCCTAAGCCCAGTCCTCGTGGATCAAGCCACTTCAGGTCCAGTGAGGGAGCTGTCTGGTGAAGGTGTGGGCATCTCCTAAAACACCTCCCTCCGGGTCTCCCTGCCACGTGGTAAGGCGGCCTCTAAGTAAGCGATGATTCCCACCATCTATGTGCGGTTCTTCGTTATTGGAGAAAGTGCACTGGGGAGGAGGGATTTCCCAAGGGACAAGGACAGGGAGGATGGCGACACGCGGGGGGGTGCGCGTGGGGTGCTCGTACCGGGGCAGGGAGCTGTACTGGCGCTGGGCCTGCTGGAAGCTCTCACGTTCTTCCTGCCGTTGCCGCTGCATCTGCACCTCCACCGACACCGAGTGCCGGCCGCTCTGCGCCGACGGTCTGGAGTTGGGCTGCAGGGGGAAAACGCAACACGAGTCACGAGAAAGGAATTACGAATATCACAGGACCGGTGACTGTTTCCATTCTCATAGACTGACTTAGAAACAATTTTCAACTTCCGTGAATTTCTTAAAAATCAAGTGCAATTTTCTCAGGAGGCATCTCATTGATCTCGTGAGCCCCAAATACCCCATCATCCTAAATTTTAATTACGGCTTTAGAATGGTTTAAAATTGAGACGTCCACCTTTCTAGTCTGCCTAAGTGAGGTTTGGTAAATACTGACATTAGACACTAGTTTATATCCCTTGTATATACAGCAAATACAGGGGAGTAAGGCTGCTCAGAAATCTAGAAGCAATGCCAAAAAATATAAAAATTTGCTACAATAATTCACAACAGTGGGAAAGTCCAAGGGTACACACTTGGAAGTTGGCCATGCTGGTGAATCTTTTCGGTAGTTATGTATTTTACTCTAGCAGTAGGATACAATGTAGCTGATTCCCCTTTTATTAAAGGATGACAGCTAAATTTTGAACCAAAATTAGTTGAAACTAGGCAGTGTTCACCACGTACAGATCCTCCAATCCACGGATGGCAGCCACATGCGAACAGAAACACTTATCAGAAGAATGAAGCTGCAAGCTAACAGCTACTGGAATTGGTTATGAAATAACACATTTTGCCTTAGTTATGAGGATATGGCATTTTTACCTAGGTTAATTATACGCTACAGAGAAATTTTCCATCCTCTGGCTAAATACTTTGGTCAGCAGGTCATCTGCTCATTGCTGCCACTGACCAAAACCAGATATTGGGTGATATATGATGCTGGGCCCCTGTGGATGCTTTAGTTTCTCACCGTCAGCGTTCAGCTCACCTTCGAGATCTGGCCTTTTGAAAGTAGCTCCACTCAAAACAGACAACGATGCCTCTAACTTTACAAAACAGCGGACAATGGTTGATCACAGCATCAATGGCAGTCACTCTTAAGTACTCCTTTTTAGTGCTCGCCGACCTCTGCCCCCTTTGTGTTATGCAACACTGTGCGATAGGCTTATTCTGAATGAAGACTGTCTCTTATAAACAAGTTATGGATTTTCTTCTAGAGTTGAAAGCCAATGAGAGACCTGGGCTCAATAATCATTTTCTGAAATCATATAAGTCTCAGCCTTCGTTTGGAGTGTGTAAGATAACACGTGGGTTTGTTCCTTAAAGAGTGGCTCCTCTGGTTGGTTTTTTGTGTGAAGAGAAAGAAAGCAATCTCTATTGTCCCCTTTCTGCCTAGCTAGCATAGCCCATTTGTTGGTAAGCAATGATGAGGCAATGTGCAGGACAAAATTTCAAAGCATATGTACATCATCAGCGAGCATATTAAAAATATCCCGATACAAAAATAATGGGCGAAGAGGTTAGGCTTTACAATACCCCGGTCTCTACTAGTGGATGTTTATAACCACACGCCTTGGAACAGACGTGTGTTCGGAGACCCACTCCACAACACCGTTCAAAGAAAACACATTGCCGAGTGAGCTCTGCTTATACAAACAGAGCATGAAGCAATTGTTCATCGACAACATTAAGCAGACACACAGTTTCTTCCATGACCCTTGATGAGGCTGGCCCCGAAGAGCACTGAGCTGACCTATTATCGGTGGGGAGCCTGCGGAAGGGCCACTGGACGGGGAAAGTGAAGCAAGGAAATACGCCTTCGAAAAGAACCCCATTTTCCTTTCCTTTACAGCCCGTCTAAGCTACACACATGTGTCAAACAGTCTTGAAAGGCCTGGCATGCTGCTGCAGGATTTAGTAACCAGCTTTTCAAGCTCCCGCCGTTCTGTGACACGCTGCTTGTGGAGCTGTGAAAAGAAAATGCAAGGTCTTGTAGAAAGGTGTTTCTCCCAGAGGCCTGAAAATTTGATTCTGACGGAGGAAAAAAAAAAAAAAAAAAAGTTGAAGGGCTTTTGCTTCCGCTACTGTGCGTTTTCTGATTTTCTGATACTGTTTATCAGTGGCACATCTGGTGGATCTGGATGAACCCCAGTAATGAAATTATCATGGGATCTGAAGACTTAGAATGAGGGAATGAGTTTGGAATCAGCAAACTGACATATTTCATTCTGTTTGCTCACTCTGATGAAATACAAACCTCAGCCTTACTATTAATATTTTACTCTCTTTCTCTTTTCAGAGCATGCAAAAGAGTAGGTTATTAGAAAGAATCACTGGGACTTCCCTGGTGACGCAGTGGTTAAGAATCTGCCTGCCAGTGCAGGGTACACAGGTTCGATCCCTGGTCAGGGAAGAGCCCACATGGCGCGGAGCAACAAAGCCCGTGCGCCACAACTACTGAGCCTGTGCTCTAGAGCCCGCACACCTCAACGAAGAGTAGCTCCCGTTCGCTGCAACTAGAGAAAGCCAGAAATCCCGGGTGCAGCAACGAAGCCACCACGCAGCCAAAAAAAAGAAAAAAAAGAAAAGAAAGAAAGAATCACCCTTAGTTTTAGGATGAAAGTTGACTGGGCTGCAGATTTCAAGGAAGATTGTGTGCATGACGCGTCCAGAGGAACAATGAGAGAAGGTCGTCCTGGCAAGTTTTCTACTTGGCCTGAATCAAAAATAACCTGATTCATGATTTCAATGAAGATCTCATAAAAACGTAAATTGTGGGAACAGTCTTACCACCGACAGCCCCAACTTTAAGATACTGTGGTTTTGTGGTTCCCTACGGCAAAAATAGAAAAATGTATCTAGAGTCCAAAATCACAAAAATAAAGATAGAAATGAAGAAAGAGATCAGGTTTAACCCCAGAGAGAAGGGCATGTTTTCGGATAAAACAGCATCAGCAGCTACAACAACAAAGCAACATCTATACAGGGAAACACGCAGGGAACACATAATTGTAATGATTCCAGAGATTCGCCAGACAGCAAGGCAATAGCTCAGCTTTGAGAGTGCAAATCATAAATAACCCCGGCCTTGTTTGTGATGAAACTGGTGACAAGCAGCTACCTTTTAAGTAAAAAAATAGCCCAGGTTGCCAAGGCTATAATAATGACAGAGGTTATAAGACAGAAGTATATACATGATTATCTCTTACACAATACACCGGAGAACCACGATACGTGACTGTCTTCATGGCTTATGTTTAAAACCACAAGTGAAAATGATGCAGGTTGCTTTTGTAAATGAGCTGCAAAGTACTGGTCTTTATTGTGATTATGAAGAGATGCGATTTATATTATATAAAAAATTACATAAAGCTTCGAAAGCTGCGCAGTTTTGGTATCACTAACGTAGAACAAAATATTGAAAATATCTTCTGTACAGTGTTTCGCTAAATTAAGTCCTTACACATTTCTCTCCATTAAATAAAAATCATCCTTATTTTTCCAAAATAAAAATAGACAATACAAAAAATAAAAATACAAAACCCAAACTGTTAATAGACTAAAGAAAGAACAAAAATAAATGTATACTGTACAAAGTTTCAGTACTAATTTGAACCAGGTGGTATTATAAGATTTTTAGAGCTTCGTATAAAAGTGTGTGTGTCTCTTATGAAATAAAATTCATTAGTTTTATTAATATTTAATACTGCTTAAATAATCGAATTTTTCTTCACATAGATAAGAAAAAGAGCACATATGCATATGTGTGTGTGCACGTGTATATATTCACACATACACATATATGTAATAGTCTTATGAATGAGAATTTAGGGTGGGTTTTCTACTTAAATAATGAATAATAAAAAATTTCAAATTTTCACATATGTCCAGGGCATGTAGGGAAAACAAAAATAAAATACAAGAAGTTTCTGTGCTTTGGATGAAAACCTATGATGAAGATGATGATAATGATAAAACAAAGAACAATGATATCCCTTGAGATTTAAAGTCCTTATTTTAGTAATTCAAATGCACTGCAATCCTAGTATGAATTCCACATTCTGATAACAAAGTCACTTAATCGTGTTGAGAGTGTAAGTTGTTTACTCTGTTTAAAAGTGGCCATTGCTAATATTGGTAATGATTTTCTATAGAGAACTTATTGCCAACCTCTAATCCAAATAAAGTTAACTTTTGTCTCTAGATCCTGTCCTCCCTGCCCTCCCCTCTACCCATCACACACTATACTTACACAGCTATCGATTGAACTCTGTGGGTTCTGAATGTTGAAAAGCTTAATTGCTACTAATGATGTGAGTAATGGTTGAAAAATTGCCACACATACCAATTTCCCTCATCAAGATTTTATAAATATGTGTTTTGGTCTTAACACACTATTTGTCTTCTTCTCATCTTTCCCAACCAGGGTTTGGATCTATTTTCCCATCTTAATCAGCAAGTAGGTTGAAAATAAAGGAGCAGCCCTCCAGTGTCCCTCACTGTTGGGTGGCAGGCAGGCTCATGCACTTCACCACCGGAGGGTTCTGTGGGTAGAACAGCCCATGGGTCATGGAGGCTTTGGCTTGGAGGGTGGGTCATGGGACTCCAAGAAAAGGGTCTATTCTGCAGCAGCACAGAGACACCCTTGCCATAACTAAAGGGCACCCCTTTGCTGCAAGAATGGTTTCCTCCAGGTGGATTTTCAAGAGAGGTGATTGCCACCCAATTTGAACTGGAGTAACATTACACACAGCAAGCCTATCAACTAAGAAGATATTTCTTGAGTCCAGGCGTGGAGACCCATTAGGAAGAAATGACAGCAGATACCTCTGAAGTCTTAAAGAAAGGAAGACAGAGCTTCCCTGGTGGCGCAGTGGTTGAGAGTCCGCCTGCCGATGCAGGGGATACGGGTTCGTGCCCTGGTCCGGGAAGATCCCACATGCCACAGAGCGGCGGAGTCCGTGAGCCATGGCCGCTGAGCCTGCGCGTCCGGAGCCTGTGCTCCGCAACGGGAGAGGCCACAACAGTGAGAGGCCCGCGTACCGCAAAAAAAAAAAAGGAAGACAAAAAGAGAAGCATCATCTGCTCAAATTTCCCAGGTCCAGGGAAGGCAGTCTAGGGGTGCAGGATGGCTATGCAGTGTGACTGGCCCTCTTACTAAATCAGGCAAGAACCTAAATGGGAAAGGGGAGTTGTTAAAAGTCCAAGGCAGGAAAATGGAGAAAGGGACAGATTTTTTTTTAATTTGTTTAAGGACAGACAGCTAGGAAGAAAGCTTGGGGGAGAACAGGATATTCATATCCTGGAGGATCAATTTTCTGTCTGAAGGACTAAACTGCTTTCAGTCACTACCCACCCAGGATGGAAAGGATTTAGCAACACAGCTATTAAAAGCTCCATTATCCCATCCATCAACAATCTCAGCCAGTAAGTCTGCTTGTGGGCAACACTCAGGTATCTGTAAAGTTTTAACAGCATACTGTGCTTAGGTCTGCAGCCTGCAATTTAATTCTTCTAAAAGCAACACTAAGTCCTGTCCATATCTGAGCTCTGTGATAATAACCCTAACGTCAGCTATTGTTCCATTATCTTAAGAAAGATTTACAGCAACTTGCTGCTTTATTTATGCTGCACCTGGCCCTGCTTTGGGGGAAGAAGTTGCTTTTTCTTCTTCTTTTACTCAGCTTGGGAGGGAATTCACTTCAGTTATGGAGCTAAGGAAATGTCCTGGGCCTCTGCTCATCGAAGGACCTTTGGTGCCACAAATCAGCTCCCTCAGGCCCAAACATTATTTTGAACAAAAGCCCAGGAACAGGTGCGTACTGTTCTGCTAGAGTAGAGAGAACATTGTGAAAATGGATAAGTTGAAAAGGGCCCCTTGGAAGAATTTTCTGCAGCATCTCTCTCTGTATGTAAAGTCATTGGCCTGGATATTTTTCTAAATGATACATCTGACTGCACTTCATGTGTGGGCATTTCTGACAAGCGGGGCAATTTCAATTCATATGGTCTAAACTGTACACACAGCTTGAAGATGGGCTTGTGGTTCCTTAACACTAAAATGATTACAAATAATTCCAGTGGGTGAGATCATGGCCTCATCCTTTCCAAACACAGTGATCTTTCAAGGTCAGAATACATACGGGAAAAGAATCAAGATTCCAAGATATTCAAAGCTCATTTTGTAAAACAGATCATAAAAACTACAGGCTACGTTACATTTTGAACAACTGAGCAGCTCTTCATAAGGCAACAATGAGAATTTGTATGAAAATTAATACACTGAGTAGAATTACAGTCACTTTACACTCATTTACACGATCTGTAGAATGGAGAGTACACAGCAAGATCCCAATTGTTTGATAAATGAATGAATGAATAAATAAATAAATAAATGGAGGAGGTCAACTTCTGACCCACAATTTGGGAAATTATTCCATTCCCAAGGTAATCAGCTTGTCATCCAAATAATTCCCTGCTCAATCATTACAGGAAATGATCATACAAGCCAAGTTGTCCATCTGAAGTTGCTACGGCATTTTGATATACAATAATTTGGCCTATGACCTTCAGTAGTTGAGTTTCCTAACGTACAAGACATTCTCAAACATTTTTTTCCCAACATGATTGCTCATATTAAGCAGATAACATAGAAACATGTGCCAAAATATTCATGCCCCTCATTAAAAAAAACTTATAAAGAAACCTAATGGATACCAAATGGTTGCCACATCTCCTAGCGCAAAACTTCTAGAGCCAAGAAGGAGGAAATGCTCATTTAGCCTCCAACAAACCTGGAGATCTTGCATGTGGATAACTAACCAGAAATAATTTCAATTAATTTTAGTTCCCAAAGATAGATCCCTCTGTTTCTCAAAGCTGTATATTTAAAATATTTTCCAACTTCAAAGAGGTGTTCTTTCAAGCTTTTTTGTGCCCAGCCACCCACAATCAATTTGGGTGTGGTTTCTCTGTGTTCAATAGTCCCTGCATCCCCTTCTCAAGACTGTAAAAGTACGCCTTTCCTTTGTATCAGCTCCACTGTGGGATCCTAAGGGCATTCTTTCTTTGTTTTCCAGAACCAAACACAATAACAGAACATAATCAACACTCAAGAAATTTGGTGAGTTAAATGATTAATTACGGACTAAGACATGCTGGTTGGATAATCCACATGCCCTGGTAAAGTAAAATGGCGTGACGCTGCCCCTCCTGGGCTGGACGAGGAGTGAAAAGCCCTTGGAGGGCCTGGGCTGCTAGAGTTAAGGGCTGTGAGAACCATTTCCATATGCAGCGGCTGTTTATCCCTTCAGGTTGCCACTGGCCTCATTCTTCCTTTCAGCACCTTTGTGCAAATACACACAGTTAAGGATGTTTACCCCGCAACACAAAAGAAGCCTGCTTTAGGAGACCTAGCAGGACTAGGTGGAGTCATTGAGCCAAACAACAGAAGTAGATGAACATAATTCCATCCTGTCGCTACACAGGAATAACTCGGTTTACTGGATCATCTAGAAAAATAAACTAAATATTATCAATAGTGATATTGTTGCAGAGGACAGTTAGATTGTCACACGTATTCAATCCGTTGCACATGTTTTATAACCTCCCAAAGTCAGCTACGGTTGATTTCCTGAGTTTTTCCTCCGGGATGCCGGTCTCATATTGCCTGTTCTAAGGTCCCATCTTCCTCACTTGAACCAAGGTGAGGTCCTTCAAACTGGGACGCCTTCTCCAATTTTTCCTTCTTCTCCTTTCATTTGCAACATGAACCTTCCACAAACTCCAACTTGATTACCAAACCCCAGATCAGAACCTTTCCTGGCTTTGTGTGGAGTGTACTGAGGCTGCTGGATTTTAGGACCAAAAAGGACCTCAGCGATGATCTAAACTCTGGAGCAATGCTTCCCAGAGCTGACCATCCTTCGACATGACGTGGAGGGCTTATTAAAATACAGATTCCTGGGCCCCACCCACAGAGGTTCAGATCCAGTAAGTCTGAGGCAGAGCCCAGGAACGTGCACGTGTGACAAGCTCCCAGGGGAAGCTGAAGGAGGTGCTGGTCCGTGGACTACACTTGGAGAAGCTCCGACCCACGGCAGCAGCCTCTGTCTTCAACCCAAGGAGCTCTGCTGACCTCTGCTTTACTCTACACCCCCAGCTTCCTCTTAAATGTTCATTCTAACAAAAGGTTTAGTAACTGACAATCAGCTACTCTAACCCCCTTGGTTTACAAATAAGAAAACTGAGGCCTGGAGAAAAAATTTAAAATTATTTTTTCTAACCTGGCTAGTGGGCCGGCATTCTGTCCCGATACCATTTTTGTTCAGACTTTCAGTCTAGCATTGAAAGCTCCTAGAACCTTCCCACCTTCATCTCTCCTTCCCTACAATCTAACCACACTCGGGTCCATGTCAGCCTTTTCTCACACCATTCTTCGTCTGCCCCTACTCTCCCAAATATCGAGTGTGATCATACACCGAACACGTTGAACTGAACTCAATACACGTTTTGGGCCCTAATCACTCCTCCACTTCAGGAACTCACATGCATGGACGGGACACCTTTGATCCCAACATCATCCAGATGTTCCTGGACTCCAAAAATACACTCTTTTGACCGCAGCCTCCTAAGCTTTATAATCCTAGACTGCTGGCACCCCCAGCTCCACTCCCAGCAGCCTGCCAGGCTACCAGAGCGGTACTGACCACCGGTTCATCCCTGAGGTGAATACTGTTCATCCCTGAGCTGTACTGCCCACCCTGCCCACACGGGGCAGTGCTTCACCAGTATCCGCACCAGGCTTGCCTTCCTTGACTTTCTGCCATGTCTGTCTTGCCAATCCTCATCACAGAATTCAACTAAAAAATTATTTTTCTAAACAACAAGGTCCTACTGTATGGCTCAGGGAACTCTATTCAATATCCTGTGATAAACCATAATGGAAAAGAATATGAAAAAGAATATATAACTGAATTGCTTTGCTGTATAGCAGAAATAAACACAACATTGTAAATCAACTATTCTTCAATAAGATAAATTTTTTTTAAAAAAAATTATTTTCTGGGACTTCCCTTGGTGGCGCAGTGGTTAAGAATCTGCCTGCCAATGCAGGGGACACAGGTTCAAGCCCTGGTCTGGGAAGATCCCACATGCCCAGAGCAACTAATTTGGTGAGCCACAACTACTGAGCCTGCATGCTACAACTACTGAAGCCTGCGCGCCTAGAGCCCGTGTTCCGCAACAAGAGAAGCCACCGCAATGAGAAGCCCGCGCACCGCAACGAAGAGTAGCCCCCGCTCGCCGCAACTAGAGAAAGCCCGCACGCAGCAACGAAGACCCAATGCAGCCAAAAATAAATAAGTTAGTCAATTAGTTTTTTTAAAATTATTTTTCTATTCCCTGTCCTCAAACCATTATTGGCTATGGTCACACTGTCATGTTGACTGGACTTACTAATACCCTCAGTTAGATTTTCCTGCCTCAGGCAGCTTATTTACTCATCTCTAGTTGACTCTCTCAGGTTTCCAAGGAAAGCCTTCACAATTCCCATCATAATGAACCCCCAAATCTGCTCCAATGCCTCCCATTCCCAGAAGTGACATCATCTCTATGGCAAAACACAAGATTAGGGCCCAAGTCTGGGGCTGGATTGGGAGGATTAATTAGCCCGCCACACTGTGGAATCTGGATTTATCTTGGGGGCATCGAGAAGCCATTCAGAGCGCTGCCGTAGAAGGGTCCCTCTGGCGGCGATGGGAGGGACGACTGGAGATGGGCTAGAGGCAGAGACCTGGCAGGGGCTCAACAAATGCACACAGGAGATGGGGGAGAATCAAGAATCACTAAATACTGTATTTTGCGTAGAGCAGATACACCATAGACGTGTTGAACTGATCTATTCAGGCTCTGACTCTCAGAAAAATGCATATAGAAAAATACTGAACTAAACTTTAAAAAATGCATAGTTGAGAGTCAGAATACTTCTGCTCTGTCTTGTCATCAGGCAAATGAAACCTATTCTGCAATGGACAGATGGTGCAACAAGATATAAAATGAAATTAGCAGTGATGAAACCCAGATGGAAATGAGGAAAAGGTCAATATGCTAAAGGTCAAAGGAGTCTGGCTCCATCTTGTCTTGTTTCATAAAGGTCTGAGGTCACAGCTTAGAGGCTTTTACTGCAGGGAAGTTGCAGGACTTCCTACGACTGTGCCAAGACACCAAACACTCACCCAGGGTTGTTCAAAGCTATAGGTACGTCGCCGATCTTCCACATCTTCATCCTGCTTTGCTTGCTGAAATTCTTGCCGGAGACGCTGTATCCGATCATGGTTGCTAGGAGTTGATCTGTTGCTAAAAGACAAAACGGGCAACAGTGAACACCCTTCAGAAATACAATCTGTGGATGGAAGTTGCTAGGAAAAAATGGCAGCTTGCTGTGAAATGGTGCTGTTTGAGAGGAAGTGAAATTTTAAGACAATATCTAGGCATTTGAAATACGTTTGCATTTTGTTCTCATGATTGAGACTTACTGAGGTGATTTTAGACAGATATTCAAGAGGGCAAGTGGTATTTTTAGACATTCCTTTTTTTTTTTTTTTTTTTTTGTGTGTGTGTGTGTTACGTGGGCCTCTCACTGTTGTGGCCTCTCCCATTGCAGAGCACAGGCTCCGGACGCGCAGGCTCAGCAGCCATGGCTCACGGACCCAGCCGCTCCGCGGCATGTGGGATCTTCCCGGACCGGGGCACGAACCCGTGTCCCCTGCATCGGCAGGCGGACTCCCAACCACTGCGCCACCAGGGGAGCCCTAGACATTCCTTTTTACGCAGCTCTTTAAAAGTCTCATTTCCTCTCGGGAATCTGGCAAGGTGTTGGCAGCAAAAATTTTTTGGAAAGGACATTGCATGAAAAGTCGGAAATACCAGGGTCCAGTCCTAGCTCCTCCACCTTCTTAAAGTAAAGTACTTAACGTCTCTGGGCTGCGGCTTCTTTATATATAGTAAGTGCACATAAGAATCCTTTTTGCTCTAAATATCATAGTTGTAACAATCAAGTGAGACAACACCATACAATATAGACTCACAAACGTGCAGTATTACTTTCATAATACCATTATATGAAGTTCTTGTTTATGAGTTTTCCCACGTCTATACACAAAATCCAACACTCACAGTATACATGAAAAGCATTTTAAAAATAACCTCAGGTGATAGTTTGATTGAACCAATGAGTTCATAATAATTTTGCCTTCTTTTTTATAGCTTTGAATTCTGTTTTATCCTCACAGAAAGCTTATAAGATAGGTGCAGAAGGTAGTATTTCACACACACACACACACACACACACACACACACACACACACACACACACACACACAAAGGTAGAAACTGCCATTCAGAGAAGATAAGTAACTTGTTTGAAGTCTCCAGTCTTTCTCTAGCCAGTGGGGAATGTGAGACTGGAATCCAGAATTTTCTGGCCACTAACCCAGCCTCATCTCACTATACCCTGTTGTTTCATTTAGTAAAACACACAGCAGACATCAAAGCCCCTCCCCTATTAAATTACATACATATTTAAAACAGTATTTTGCAAGAGTAATAGATATAACCAAAATCAATCTTAAATCTCACAGCACTTTTGGTGGATTCCATTCCCTAAGCACAAAATTACATCCAATCCGGACAGCTGTTCAAGCACATTAGGTATATAGTTTTCCAACAAAACTTCAGACTTCCTGAGGACAAGAACCAAGTCTTATATTTATCACATATACCCCTCCAAGCTGCTGGCAGAATGGGAAGCTGTCAGCCAATAGGGGGATGGGTCCCTTCATTGAAGACCTGTTGCCCTGATGACTCAGAGTGGATCTGAGTTCTTTTGGCTGCACAGCCCCCTGGGTAATGTCATTTGTGAGAGGTGGCCCGGAAAGAGAAAGTCTGTCAGAGGAGAGCGTATAAAATTCTCAAACTAACACGTCTTTGTATAATTTCACATATTTTCAAGAATTCCAAAGGTTTGAAAATCTCAAATTGAAAATGATCACATCCAGGACCATAACATGAACAACTTCTAAGAATAGGGGATTGTCTTTCATCACTTCATCTCCTCGGTGGGTTCCTATCACCCTTATGTTTCTATCAATTTCATGAGAGCTTCTGGAATATCCTGTCGATACATTCAATTTGATGATTTTCCCAGTCAATGAAAACTTGTGTTCCCTTTGTTCCTCTTCTGATAGATCTTTGGGACTGATCAGCCAGAGAACATGGAAAGTTAATCTGTAAAATGTGCTAGTTGACAACACGACGCTTCCGTCTACACGTGGGTACCACTTTAAACTTCCCCTCCACACTCCTGAGCCTAGTAGGGTGTTATTCCTACTGGTTTTTAAATCATATATACAGCATCTTATCTTGTCCCAGCAGATACATTTTCCAGATGGAACGCCCAATCCACAGAACTCCTCACCCTCCATGTGAAACTGTGATGGTGTAGGTACGTGGACAGATTCATAAGACAAAGGCTAGGAAAGTGAACATTCATTCACCTCACTGCCCTCTTTCCAGCTGTGACTCTTTTGTCCCCTGCATACTTCACAGCTTTTAATAGGGGGATTGTAGGAGGCTTGCCTGGCGAAATATTTTACAAGTCTTAGTAGAAATATTTCCCTATTATTTTCATGTAGCACAGACAGTTTTAACCACATAATTATTAGGTCCATGACGTCCAAACCATTGGTGAAAACGGACCTCTTCTTACTATTTGTGATTACCTGAATGCGCAGTCTCCCAAAAAAGTGATTTGGTTATACGTATACTTGTATCTATTCTTTTTCAGATTCTTTTCCCATTTAGGTTATTACAGAATATTAAGCAGAGTTGCCTGTGCTATACAGTAGGTCCTTGTTGGTTATCTATTTTAAATATAGCAGTGTGTACATGTCAATCCAAAATTCCCAATCTATTCCTCCCCCCCATCTTTCCCCCTTGGTAACTGTAAATTCATTCTCTAAGTCTGTAAGTCTGTTTCTGTTTTGTAAATAAGGTTTTGCATCATGAAGTAAATTTTTTTTAGATTCCACATATAAGCGATATCATATGATATTTGTCTTTCTCTGTCTTACTTCACTTAGTATGGTAATCTCCAGGTCCATCCATGTTACTGCAAATGGCATTATTTCATTCTTTTTTAATGGCTGAGTAATATACCATTGTATATATGTACCACATCTTCTCTATCCATTCATCTGTCAATGGATATTTAAGCTGCTTCCATGTCTTGCCTATTGTAAACAGTGCTGCAATGAACATTGGGGTGCATGTATCCTTTTTTTTTTTTTTGCAGTACACAGGCCTCTCACTGTTGCGGCCCCTCCTGTTGAGAAGCACAGGCTCCGGACGCACAGGCCCAGCGGCCATGGCCCACGGGCCCAGCCGCTCCGCGGCACGCGGGATCCTCCCGGACCGGGGCACGAACCCGCATCCCCCGCATCGGCAGGCGGACTCCCAACCACTGCGCCACCAGGGAAGCCCCATGTATCCTTTTGAACCATGTTTTTCTCTAGATATATGTCCAGGAGTGGGATTGCTGGATCATATGGTAATTCTATTTTTAGTTTTTTAAGGAACCCCCATACTTTTCTCCATAGTGGCTGTACCAATTTACATTCTCAGTCTCACAACAAGGGAAGTGGACCCAGGTCCTTAATTTTAAGTTCTGGTGAACTTCATGCTTTTCATAGGACAAGACAAGATCTGGAAGTCACTTCTGACCTTATTTCCAAATCTGGGCAGCTGGCGAGACCCCTGTTTCACTCCCTTTTCCTTGCTTCCTTTCTTCTTATGCTCTAGAGGAAGCAGACTGACCTGCCTAAGACTAGCAAAGCACCCGAGGGTTGAAGGCTGCAGTGGTTTTCTGATGGATGGAGATTTCCAAAGACTGGAAGCCTATCAAGAATCCTTGGGGAATACCAGCTGGCAGTCTGCAGGTGAAACCCTGGCTTCTAGAGAGGGAACCACTGCAACTGCTTAGTTCTGCCTCTCAGGCCAGGCTCTAAGGGCCAATAACTCGCATCTGGATTTCTAAAGCTCTCGGTTACCTCTTCTGCCAAGAAGGCCAAAGGAAATTTGAGATATTCATTAGCATTCGTGACGCATGCCTGCAGACCCCAATCAACTTATACTTGGGTTCACTGCCAACTTAAAGTTCCTCATTATTATTATTTTTTTTGGTGAGGAATATAACAAAGATATCACCTAAGTTGATCAGATGGGTGAATGAGACAATAAAACTCTTAATGAGGAGTCAGTAAATCATAATTTACCAAGAGTGTACAGAAAGGAGGGATGAGGGTGGGAATGACAGAGATGCTTTTTGGGTAAAAGAAATCTACACAGTTTATGTCCAACATTAGCATTTAGCCTTTCTTACACATGGGTGTTTATACACGTGCACACACTCGTGTGTGTGTGTGTGTGTGTGTATTTTAAACTAAATGAAGAGGATTTTGGTCCCGTAATGATCTGGGATTTTTTCTGACAGGGTCAAGAAAGCGTACATTGGATCACACACTATGGAGATCCCTAACACACGTGTACAATCTAACCCTGACTTAGACGGAACCTAAATCTTTCCCATCCAATTACCGTGGGAATGTACTCTCTCCTATCAGAGGTAGATCACACAGAGTACTAAGTTTTAAAACCTTCAGATTGGACTCCTGCGATGCGCTTCACAAGCAAAAGTAGCTGAAAACACCAATCCATGCTAACTGCAGCCCCAATCCTATCTGTAGATAAGCACTGAATGAGGAAAGAAACTTCATAATCGAGGGTCTCACCACTAGACGCGTCTTGTGTATGAATCTCATCATCCAGAGTGCTTTTCAAAAAATGCTGATCGAGACTCATCTTGAGATATTCTGAGTCAGCCCGGCTAGTGCAGGGCCCAGGAATCTGCATGCATTTGAAAGCACTGCAAGCACTCTACGGACAACACTTTGAAAACAAGGCCTGCAGGCTTCATAGTTGGGACAAATTCCAATGCCTGCAGGGCAATTAACTAAAGAGTGAAGGAGACCCACTGCGCTGGAAGCACGAAGTATGTCCTTGGACAACTGGGAGAAATATGCTTGGTCTAGAAAGGGAGGCCCTTACTTGGTTCCAGTAGATCATTGCCCTGAAAGGATATGGGTCTGATGTTGCTTTCTACCTTTTTTTTTTTGAGAGAAGTCAGAATTATAGTCCCCACCCTATCTTCTAATTTTTTTTTTTTTTTTTGCGGTACGCGGGCCTCTCACTGTTGTGGCCTCTCCCGCTGCGGAGCACAGGCTTCAGACGCGCAGGCTCAGCGGCCATGGCTCACGGGCCCAGCCGCTTCGCGGCATGTGGGATCCTCCCAGACCGGGGCACGAACCCGCGTCCCCTGCATCGACAGGCGGACTCTCAACCACTGCGCCACCAGGGAAGCCCCCTACCTTCTAATTTTAAATACTGGCTTATTTTAATTTTTCAATCCTAGGTGAGACAAAAACATATCTGTTGCCTGCTAGCTTGTAAGCTCTACTTTATATTCTACAGATGCTGCCTATTTTATATGTTGCTTTTCCAGGTTATTTACTTTCACTGCACCGAGATAAGGCTAGTGGACCCCTAGTAACAGGCCCAAGAAGCAAATATTTAAAAAAAAAGACCACTGGGCATTGTCCATGCAGCCTTGCCTCTGCTCCTGATCTAACACTGGGCACACTGGCCTGCAGGCTTGAGTTCTGATCTATCTTTTCAGACCATCATATGCTGAGAGAGAGGTGTTTGTGATGTGACTGATGAATTCTTTATGGACTAAAAATACTTTAACATTTGCATGTTTAATTATGCAAGGGAAATCCAGAAAACTGGAATAGAGGGCATAGCCTTAAGACCCAGAATTCAATGGAAGGGAGAATAACCTCATTGCTCTGAACAAGGAGGTACCATCTTGGTACATACTTTCCTTCCTATAGAAGGAAGGAGAAAGGGAAAGCGAAGAGAGGAGGAAGACAGAGGGAGGGGATGTATCCATGGGCTCAGAAGGGGGAGATGATTCTACACTCTAGTACAAGAGAAGAGACACTTCCAAGGAAGAGAGGAGATAAATTTGCTCGTATCTTTCTTTCTGTAATACCCTTTCTTTTTCTTTCCATCTTTCCAATTCTACCAGGAAGTCAAAGAAATCAAATTCCACCTCCTTGAAGCCTTTCCTAACTACTGCAGCCCATGTTCATCTTTTCCTTTCAATTCCTCAATACTCCCTGTCCTCTGACCCAGATACTGTTTTACAGTGTTTGGTACTTAGACGGGTGTGTGTTTCTCTTCCTTAAGTTTCGGCCTTCATTACAATCATATATTTTGTACGTCACATCCCTGCGGCAGGTAAATTGTTAGCAAATATTTATGATGGACAGACTTTCAGGTGTCCCATGACCCCTGCCTCTGGGATCCCAACCTTTGTGCAACCCAAACACATGAGTGTGGGCAGGGCCTGTGACTTGCTTCTATCCAGTAAAATGAGGCAAAGGTCAAGAAATGTGTACGACTCCATGTACGTGGTTAAATAAGAACACAGGGTCCATCTTACTAGTCCTTCTTTCCCCTTTCTGGCTTTGAAGAAGGGAGCTGTCACGAATCCTACAGCTTCAAAGAACAGAATAATGCCAACAACTCCAGGAGCAGGGAAGTGGGGCTTCCCTAAGCACAGCCTCCAAGTGAGAACCCAGCCTGGCTGACACCTCGATTGCCCCGGGATGAGACCTTGAGCAGGGGCGTTCCGCTAAGCCGTTGCCAGACACCAGACCCACAGAAACTGATACAATAAACATGTGTTGTTTGAAGCTAAGTCTGTGTTAACTTGCTCTGCAGCAAAAACTGATACCCACTGATGATGGCCTTGGCTGTGCGACTTGATTTGGCCGGTACGATGTTAGTGGATATGATGCAAACAGGGGTTTGCAATGTGATTGTATGGCAGGTCTCCCTCTGATGACAACAAAAGATAACACCTAAACTCCCTAAACCTTGCTCTCTCTAGCGTACACACACACACCACCTATCACCACCATGTCACCTTAAACAACGTGAGGGCGTTGTACACTATTAAATGAAAGCAAGTAGCCTGGAAGGGCTCACAGAACTATGCCTTGTCCACAGTTGCAACCTAATAAATATTGCCTGTTGCAAAGCCTGTTGGTTAGAAGAGCAGAGTAAAGGAGAGGAATCATACTTGATGAATGAGTTTTACCACTATCATTTATATGATTAATCACTCCAAAGTTCTGGTCTCCTAGAAAAATTACACAAAGGAAATACTATTGCACGAGATGTCACTGAAAGATGGTAACTGCCAGACTTTAACACGTGAAACCAATGGAGTGCACTTTCCACTAGACACCAGCGTACAGCCAAGAACACCCCACGGAAATCTACGCAATGGCTTAGGGTAACTCCTTCTGTCAACCTCCCCGTCACTTCACCAAAACGCCCCACTCTGGTTCTATGCTCTCTGCAAATCAGCCCTCTTAAGGCCAAAGCAACAATGTTTTCCCCGAGTGTGGGGAGAACAGCCCCACCAACCAGGTGGTTTGGTAAAACCAAACTCAAGGACGCATCCTAGTTTCTCTTTGTGGCAGAAATTGGTGACCTGCTAGGATCTGGGTCAACACACAACCCACGAGGAGATATTCCTGGTTAAAACGGGTTTTAGTTACTTTGCCAAGGATTCAGTTTGTAACAGATGTCCTTCAAATCCGCAATTTGCAAAAGAACAGGGACACAGTAAAGATTTTGGTTACCCGTATCAGCTCATACCTTCAGCCTCTTCACTGTTGCTCTATACTTCTCAGCCCTAGCAATTTACTTTCTGGCCTAAGTACAAAATTCTACTCCAAATGCTAGTGAAATTTCATACCTGTACTTGGCATCCAATGACTGGGGATGCAAAAGGACATTATTCTTCTTCCCAATTAAAAAAAATGCAAAAGCCGATTTCCAAATTATACCTGAGACCGTGGAGATAAAGCAGCTGCACACTCGAAGCTTTTTCCTGTTGATATATTTCTATCACCTCCCCCCAGGTGTTCCACGGGCGCACCAGATGGGAAAAGTACCAGCCTCTCTGCTTAAGGAACCTTTTCTCCTCCACCTGCCGGCACTTCAAAGACCGATCCTCTCCGGATCCTGGGATGCCACAGTCAGGATGCTGAAACCTCATTATGGTTTGCATCCCAGCACACTTAGAAAGGCGATAGTTAAGTTAAAGCTTCCAAGACTCCATTCGTTTATACTCAGATCCTGTTCTGCTGACCTCTGATGTCTTTAGCTAACAACTCAAACTTCGTGCAAGGTTTCTGGGTTTTAGTCGACTTATTTAAGGGAAATGTTATCTTTTTATCGATTTCCTTGGTATTTACTGAGACGGAAAGACTAGAGATCCAGCACAGTATGGGAACAACCTATCCTGCAAGACTACTCGTATTTTTGGAAACATTTTCATTGGAGAAAAATTAGAGCGTATTTCCCTCCCTTGCTTGATGAATTCTTACATCCGAGGAACGGAAAAGCTTTTAGTGCCTTTATTAGTACCAGTGGCAAGTCCAAAATTCAACTATTTCCTGAATGTCACTTAAAACAGACAACCAAACTGGAGCAGGCAAAAAGTGACACTGGAGAAAACATATGTAGGGCAGACCTGTCACATAGCTTTGGAAACAGGCAGCCAGCAATGACCACAAGCGTCTCAGATCATTAAGCAATGTCTTACTGTGATGTTACGCGTCGATGTACGGAGTTGTAATCCTTTCAAAATAGACAGATTGTCAGCGTGATAAAGTGGATATAAACAAGTTCTTGAACAGGGATGACTAAAGTGTTGGTGGTGGGCGTGGTGACGTTACTGAACTAAGAAGGGATGCTAGCTCAGGGGCCAGGAAACAACGCCATTCAGAGGCTGCAGGTGAACAACGCTCTTCTCACTTAGATATTTTTCTCTGCTGATTAGCAATTCCATAAAATATTCCTGATCTTGTAATCGCCAGACAAGTAGTTATAATCTACAGATGTCAGAACCGAGTTCTTAATTGCTGTAAATTAGTGAGCAAACCCGGGTTTCTCATTAAACCCATTACACCTCGTATGGTAAAATGGAGCACGTGTCATATGTTCTCTTTCCTGCCACTCAAATCGGGAGCATTCTTTGTGAAATCCTAGGGACACACAGCAGCAGAGAGAGAGTGCTAGGGTGTGTTTGTGGCGGGTTCCTGTCCCCCAGAGTGTGCTTCCTCTAGGGGGAAAAGAAAAGCCTCTAAATGGCAATGAATTTGTTGCCTACATTCTAACGATGGGCTCCACCGTGCCTCATCTTTGCTTCCTTAAGGCAGAGTACATGGTATCACTCCTCTGAAAACTTCTGCTTCTCTTAGAGGAACGTGGAAGCACTTCTTCCCATGGCCCATGGTTTGCCTCCTGTCACCTGTGCAGGCGAAGAGGCATACATTTCTAAATTAAAAGGGAAGGAACAGGCTAAAATGCCATGACAAAGCCAACTCTGAACTTCAGCTTAGGTACGCATTAGCGGGACCAGGCTAAGAAGACTGGCTTTCTGCTATGGCTCTGCCTCTCAGACTGGAAGATTTATGAGGAATGGGGGAAAGGGTGGGAGGGTTAAACCAAGAAATGTATCAATTACCGAACTACAGATAAAAATAGCTCCTCTGCACAAGCTTCATTAAGTTTTATCAGCAAGTATCTTGGGGTTTTACACTCAAACCACAGGTCATAAATTCTCAGTAAATCCTCCGTATGTTCACCAAACACCTGAATTCAATTTCTCTTCTGGTTGTGAAGGAGGAATGCGGTGCTCAAATTAATTATGCATGCAAAGTTAGTTTCTAACGAGGGCAGCTCTTTTGTGATGCTGAAAGGTATTTACAACATCTGAAATTTGGGGATAGATCCTTCTTCAATCTTAGCATTTTTATATGGGTATAAATTCTCTCTTCCAAGTTTGTACAGTGAAAAAATAAAGTCGGTGAATACCTTGTTTTAACGTTCGCATTTTTCTGTAGATAATCCCGGATATTTGTGAGATGTAATGAATGGTCTTAATATTTACTATAGGGATTTTAGACAAATATTTCTATGGGTAGGTACAAATCACACCTTGAACTATAGGGAAAGTCTAAAGTGAGGCTAAATGGCTATATTTATATATGTTTACGCGTACATGTGAAATCAGCTACTTAGTGTCATTTTTACACGTACATGTGAAATTAGCTACTTAGTGTCATTTTCAGTTTATTTTCAGTTATACTCATCATCTGTAATATGAAAAGAATTATGAGAAACTTATGCAAATCCCAGAGGCATTCACTTTCCTCAGCTGATAAAATTCATTTTCAGATTCTGACACCCATGATTTGTGGTCCATTTCACACCAATTTCAGTGTTATAAATCATAACAAATTAAAAATGTACAGCTATGTTCTCTGGGTTGAAAAGGTGGTCACCAAAGCTGTTAATACGGCACTTGCTTCTGATGTGATGAGTCGTAGGGAGGGTCATCTCTCTCCATCAGAAAGACTTGGGACGGGGTCTCACTCCAAGTCCCTCTGTGGTCATTCGGTAACAGGGCTATCATTTCCTAAGCAGTAAAATCTCAGGAATGTACCCCTCACCCCATTTTATTACTATCATCATTCTTCCTTATTAGCCTGTCACTGGGCTCAGGCAGGAGTGAGAAAAATTTAGCTTTACTTTTTCGAGGGGAATTCTTCCAGCTACAAAGAACACACACATGCACAGACATACATGATTTCAGGACTCAACAATAAATACACGAAAAAAGATATTCCATCGTGAGTCTGAGGTGGCTCCTCCTAACTAGTAAATTTCACAGAAATAATACAAGTTGGTTTCTACCAGGAAGGGTTGATCAGTCTTCAGGCCACATTTCCAGGGAGGCATACGGTAAAACTCGGCACAAAAGTAATATTATTTAGCAAGCTTTCAAAAACTATCAATATAAAACTATCAAAGAGATCGTATTCTAATAAACCTTTCTAAACAGACAGTCTTTGAATACTATGAGGGTGAATGGTAGAATCTAAGACCCCAGGGATGGTGGAGAAATCCAGATTGAACTCCCACAAGCCCCTGTGAGAAATGGGGGCTGAGCCGTGGACAGAAGCACAGTTCTGCAGGCATGAGTCTTCCTAGCAGGCAACTCTGTGTGGCTTTAAATGAATAAATGATGGGAGAGAAAATGTTTTCCAGGTATACCTATGAATTTAAATGCACTCTTGAAAATAAAATGTTACTGCCTATAAGAAACCCCATATGTCATTTTTCTTTGCACAATGCAAGAAGCAGTTATAATTTGGGGTTAATACCCAAAGTGCACTTACTTTTCATAAATCGTGTGATTTTTCTTGAACTGTCTATTAAACGGCAAGGACATGTAAGGTTATTCTAATGGGTTAGAGAGTTGAGGAAAGGTTATGGATTATACTATTCATTCAGTAAAACCACTGGGGATACAAAGGTTAGTCAGTTGTGACCTACAGTTAAAGTCTGTGCTTTAAACTAAAATATACAATTCAGTGTCTGAAGAAAGAGCAAATGGATTTTAATATTATAGGTGAAAACCCTGAAGAACTAAAAGAAGAGTGAAAATCAGGAATATATTATGGAAATTTGAAATAAAAAAGCAATGGAAATTAAATTACCAAAACGGATGGTTTTTGATGACAAAATAAAACAATTATCATGTTCTTTTTCACATTACAGAGGTTTTATCATACAAGTATAGAAACTAATTATAGAACCATTATTTTAACTCTTTAGTCATGAAATGATTACATAGAATTTAAGGCTAACATTTTCTTTGTTTTTGCATTCTCTGTCTTTAATGACAGCATAATTGCAAAATATTATACAAAACTAAGCTATGGTTTTCTTAGGATAAAAATTCCAATGCAGTGCAGTGCTTAATACTCATGTCATAATTCTAAATAATGGTTACATTCTATATGGCTTTTCTGAAATGACTTAAAGTGGAAAATAATGTTAACAGGAGATATAGTGCCTGTAGGTTTCATGAGTGGCTAACTCTGAAACACTTTTGATGCCTAGAATAAAAGCAGAAACATAAATTTATTCATTTTCTAAAAAAACAACATTGGATGGGCCCAAATAAAGAGTCTGCATCTATTATTTTTAAACATTTTAAAGATCATTAGAATATTTTTCTTGACTGGTAATTAATGTTTTTACTTCTATTTATGCTCTAAATTAATTTCATAATTATTAGTTAATAATTTTCTAGGCTTTTCTTCTATTCACAATTTGACCACAACCTAATTTACAAATTATTTATCTGGAAATAAATGAGACAGAAATGTCAATCAACTTAACTTCTCATTTAGGTTTAACTGAAGTATTATGAGAGAGCACAAAAAGTGTGACCATATTGGTTTGGAATTAATGGTAGACATCATTCTTTTGTAAATTACATTTTTTTCACAGTAATACTCGCCTATGTATAGTTTATACGTTACAATGCTAAAGAAAAAGCTTAAAATAAAAGAATCTCCTTTTTCATCACATCTTGTTCCTCTGACTACCCAATCCTTCCCCTCCCAAAAAAACCCCACTTTTTAAGGCTTTTAGCTGTTTTCTATGATATTTCTTTTTAACTCAACCTGAGATAGTCAGAACGGATTGATCATAATTCCCAGTTTGTGATATACTCTTGATGATTTCTGCATGACTCACTTTCTTTCACTTAGTGATTTTTAATACTGGACTCAGTATCATTTAAATTTATCAATATTATCAGTATGACTCATTACACAAAACAAAAGCTAGGGATTTAATAGTAATCCATATCTAGCCAAATAGCTCTGGTATTTACATATTTCAGAACGATACATTTTTACTGCTATCTTCTGATTCATTAGTTTTAAACATCTGTTTTTTTCTATTTCTCTACTTTTGCATCTGTATGAAACGATGGGTGTTCACTAAACTTATTGTGATGATCATTTCACGATGTATGTGAGTCCAATCATTATGCTGTACACCTTAAACTTATACGGTGATGTGCGTCAATTATATCTCAACAGAACTGGAAGAAAATAAAATAAAGCAAAGTAAAGTAAATAAAATAAAATAAAATAAAATAAAATAAAATAAAAAACACTGCTGACTTCCTCTGAAGGTTGGTGAAGCACTAGCTCTCTTACACACTGCAATCCCAATTCCCACTCCCAGTTCCTCCCAATAGAGCTCTAGCACAACTTTTCAATGATTTTTTTTTTTAGTGTTTACATTATGCATATATTGTCCACTGCTAATTCAAGTGGCGCATAATGGTTACATTTCCTTTCTTCTATGACATTCATGGTTTTCCTTTTGCTTCATTTTCTTAGACCCTGTCCCTACAACCTTTTTAAAAAAGACTTTATTTTTTAGAGTAGTTTTCAGTTCACAGCAAAATTGAGAGGCAGGTACAGAGCTATCCCATGTACACCCTGTCCCCATGCAGACATGGCCTTCCCCACTATCCACATCCTCCATCCAAGTGGGGTATTTGTTACAGCTCATGGATCTACACTAACACATCATTATCACCCTAAGTCCACAGTTGACAGTAGCGTTCACTCT
Organism: Aethalodelphis obliquidens; assembly: GCF_003676395.1. Classification (NCBI taxonomy): domain Eukaryota; kingdom Metazoa; phylum Chordata; class Mammalia; order Artiodactyla; family Delphinidae; genus Aethalodelphis; species Aethalodelphis obliquidens. The sequence goes on along the minus strand of NW_020837967.1, from coordinate 9,704,924 downwards.
CGGTGTTGCATATTCTATGGGTTTGGACAAATATATAAAGACACGGCTCCATCATTGCAGTATCATATAGAGTGGTTTCATTGCCCTAAAAATCCTCTATGCTCTGCCTATTCATCCCTTCCCACCACCCCTCCCCTGGCAACCCCTGATCTTTTTACGTCTCCACAGTTCTGCCTTTTCCAGAATGTCAGAAAGTTGGAATAATACAGTATGTAGCCCTTTCAGACTGTCTTCTTTTACTTAGTAGTACACCTTTAGGTTTTCTCTATGTCTTTTCATAGCTTGAAAGCTCCTTTCTTTATAGCCCTGAATAATATTCCATTGTCTGGATGTACCACAGTTTATTTATCCATTCACCTACTGAAGGACATCTTGGTGGCTCCCAAGTTTTGGCAAGTATGAATAAAGCTGCTACAAACATGTGTGGGCAGGTTTTTGTGTGGACGTAAGTTTTTGATTCTATGTGGTAAATACCAAGGAGCATGATTGCCGGATTGTAGGGTAAGAGTATGTTTAGTTTTGTAAGAAATTGCTAAACAGTCTTCCCAAGTACTGGTACCATTTTGTATCCCACCAGCAATGAATGAGTTCCTGTTGCTCCACGTCTTCACCAGCACATACTATGGGTTTGAACCAATATATATAGACACGGACCCATCATTACAGTATCATATAGAGTGGTTTCACTGCACTGTTGGTGTTTTGGATTTTAGCCATTCTAATAGGTATGTAGCGGTATCTCACAATGTGCATTTTTCCCTGATGACATATGGTATGGAACATCTTATCAGAGGCTTATCAGCCATCTCTGTATCTTTTTTGGTGAGACGCCTGTGAAGGCCTTTGGCTCTTTTTAAATTAATTAATTAATTAAAAAAAATTTATTTATTTTTGGCTGTGTTGGGTCTTTGTTGCTGCGCGCAGGCTTTCTCCAGTTGCGGTGAGTGGAGCCTACTCTTCATTGCATGGGCTTTTCATTGCAGTGGATTCTCTTGTGGCAGAGCACAGGCTCTAGGCACGTGGGCTTTAGTAGTTGTGACAAGCGGGCTCAGTAGTTGTGGCTCACGGGCTCTAGAGCACATGCTCAGTAGTTGTGGCACACGGGCTTAGTTGCTCTGCAGCACGTGGGATCTTCCCGGACCAGGGCTCGAACCTGTGTCCCCTGCATTGGCAGGCGGATTCTTAACCACTACGCCACCAAGGAAGCCCTGGATCCTTTTTAAAATCAGATTGTTGGTTTTCTTATTGTTTTAAACGATTTTTTAAACGTTCTTTGTGTATTTTTTTAATCAGATATGTGGGGGTTTTTGCAAATATTTTCTCCCTCTCTACAGCTTTTTTTTTTTTCTGTACGCAGGCCTCTCGCTGTTGTGGTCTCTCCCGTTGCAGAGCACAGGCTCCGGACGTGCAGGCTCAGCGGCCATGGCTCACGGGCCCAGCCGCTCCGCGGCATGTGGGATCTTCCTGGACCGGGGCACGAACCCGTGTCCCCTGCATCGGCAGGCGGACTCTCAACCACTGCGCCACCAGGGAAGCCCTCTACAGCTTTTTTATTTATTTTATTTTTGGCTGCTTTGGGTCTTCCTTGCTGCATGTGGGCTTTCTCTAGTTGTGACGAGCAGGGGCCACTCTTCCTTGTGGTGCACGGGTTTCTCATTGTGGTGGCCTCTCCTGTTGCAGAGTATGGGCTCTAGGCACGCGGGCTTCAGTAGTTGTGGCTCGCAGGCTCTAGAGCGCACGCTCAGCAGCTGTGGCACAGGGGCCTAGTTGCTCCGCGGCATGTGGGATCTTCCCGGACCAGGGCTCGAACCCGTGTCCCCTGCATTGGCAGGTGGAACTGCGCCACCAGCGAAACCCCTTCTACAGCTTTTAATACAAATTTCCACAAGATCAAACTTACCACAGCTTATCAACTCGTTATTTTCTTGGAGTTCTCCAGCCCCCATGCTTGTCCCGCACGTCCCAATCTGCACTGGCTCCCTAGTTCCCAGCATCTCTCTTCATCATCAACCTGGGATTTGTTAGAGCATGCATTCTATAGCTGCCTAAAAGGGGATGTGATGGAAACAAAAAATGTTGTATCTTTGTGTGCTTAAAATATATTTATTCTACCATCACCACTCATGGGCAGTTTGGTGAGGGATGGAGCTGCAGGTTAGAAAACATTACCCTGCAGTATTTGAAGGTAGGGCCCCATTGTCTTCTTGCTCCCCATGCTGCTGTTGAGTCAGCTAACATTCTGACTCCCAACTCTTTACTGTATACTTTTTTAAAGGCTCATCTCTTTATTTCCAGTATTCTGAAACTTCTCACTGCTCCCTTTTTAAAATCGATTCTTTGATCTAGAATCTTAAATTCTCCAGTTGTGGGAAAATTTCTTATGTTATTTCTCTAACACTCTCTCCATCATCATCTCTATTTCTAGAAAGCATACACGTTAAATGCCTGACCTCCCAAGGTGAACTTTGATTTTTTTTCTCTTTCTTTCCTGCCATGTTTGTCTTATGTCTCATTATTTTTGGGGAAATTTCTTCTATCTTACCTACCAAGCTTTCAATTGTGTTTCTTCATACTGCTATCATATTTATTATTTTCCAACAGTTCGTTCATATTTTCTTAATAATCCTTCCAATAGCTTCCTGGTCATGTTTTGATGGTTGCAGTATCTTCTCTTATTTCATGGTGGGTATTACTTACCGTTTTTAAATATTTTCTCTTCTCTTCCCTGTAATTTTTGTTTCTTCCAAGTTCTTCTCTTAAGTTTATTGTTATTGTTTTCATCTGTCTCCCATAATTAAGGCGTTCCTCAGATGTTTGATAAGCTTGCCTGTCCTTTCTATTTAAGAATGAGGCATTGGGACTTCCCTGGTGGTCCAGTGGTTAAGACTCTGTGCCTCCACTGCAGGGGGCACGGGTTGGATCTCTGGTCAGGGAACTAAGATCCTGCATGCCACACAACCAAAAAAAAAAATTAGTCATTGTGTGTATGCATGGGTGGGGCTTATGAAACGGCAGCTATTACTCCAGAAAGGCTGGGCAGGGAGCCACTTTTACGGGTGGGGATTCCCACATGTCAGTGTATGAGGGTTCCTACTGGGGCTGTTCAGTTTCTTCAGAGGAGAACCCGCCAATCTTAGGTCTGAGGAGCCAATGTCAGCTTGTGTCTTGACATCCTGGGGTTATTCTGTCATCATATATGGTAATAAAAAGATATACTTTTTATTTTCAGAAAAAATAGAGATAGTATTTCTGTTTCTTATTCTTTTTGCTGTTTTGGAGTGATTTTCGAGAAGAAAAAAGGAAAACATATCTTTATTCTCTGTCAAGTTTTGGACTTTCCAGTTTGTATTATGCTTAATTCTCAATTATTTTCAAGTAGATCAAATATCTTTTCAAGAATATTTGATATTTCAAGGCACATGGATACTTACATTGGTTTTATTTTAGTATATGAAAGGCACGGATGTGACTGTTCTAAAACTGTAAGATAGTTGTTGTTGTTCATAACAGGATAATATATACCACTCCTCAATATACTTTAGGATTATTTCTATATTACTTTTTAGGATTATATATATATATATACGCACACACACACATATATACACACACGAATATACACATATAACTTTTTAAAAGTATATGATTTTATGCTACATGTTTATATTTTTATGTGTTAAATATATATATATATATATATATATATACACATACTTATATATACATATATATAAACTTGGAGACTAAATTTTTTTTTTTTTTTTTTGTGGTACGCGGGCCTCTCACTGTTTTGGCCTCTCCCGTTGCGGAGCACAGGCTCTGGACGCGCAGGCTCAGCGGCCATGGCTCAAGGGCCCAGCCGCTCCGCGGCATGTGGGATCTTCCCGGACTGGGGCTCGAACCCGTGTCTCCTGCATCGGCAGGCAGACTCTCAACCACTGCGTCACCAGGGAAGCCCAAGACTAAATTTTTAAAGCATTGCATATGTAATCTACAAAGCTCCAAATAGAAGTAAATCATATTTTAATGATTTACCCAAGTCCTCCAAACTTTCTCCCCGCAAACGCACTTTCTGACATCAATACTCCAAACAGTTTTCCTTCTTTGACATGTGATGAAATTCACAGCTTGGCTTTATGTTTATTACACAAGTTTACTCCCACTGGTCAATGTGGGGGCTATGATTTATAATTTTTAATTCTCTGCTTCAATATTTTCTGGCCTCCACTCTTAATTCTCCTGCCAAATAGTGACCAGCTCCCATTTGGATCTCTTAAAATCATTCCACTGGTGCTCATGATAAAGAATGTGTCCTGACTTCTCCCACAGTACAGTCCTGCCTCAGCTACAGAGCATGCTTTGAGAATACAGTTCCAGACTCCAGAGACCCCACCACACACAAAGCTGATGTCATTTTTCAGGAGACAGCATAGTTTTGTGGCTACTACATGTGAATTAATACAAGCAAATTAAACCTAGTATAAGATCCCAAACAATCAGAGTCTTAGAAGAACCAATTGATACTCTGAAGAACTAAAAGTTTATCAAAAGCCCTTTTTGTTTGTTTCAATCCTCGTGTTTGAAAATCCTTCTAGAAAGCACTAAATTCTCTTCCATCTTGGGAAGAAGGAATGATGAATATCATTTAACTTTTTAAAAAGTTTCAAGATTCTCATGACCTTTAGTTCTTTTTCTTTTATAAATTTATTTATTTATTTATTTATTTATTTTTGGCTGTGTTGGGTCTTTGTTGCTGTGCACAGGCTTTCTCTAGTTGAGGCGAGCAGGGGCTGCTCTTCGTTGCGGTGCGCAGGCTTCTCATTGCAGTGGCTTCTCTTGTGGAGCATGGGCTCTAGGCACACAGGCTTCAGTAGTTGTGACATGTGGGTTCAGCAGTTGTGGCTCTCGGGCTCTAGAGCGCAGGTTCAGCAGTTGTGGTGCACAGGTTTAGTTGCTCCGCAGCATATAGGATCGTCCCAGACTAGGGCTTGAACCCGTGTCCCCTGCATTAGCAGGCGGATTCTTAACCACTGTGCCACCAGGGAAGTCCTGACCTTTAGTTCTTATTACTGACTACTCTGAGTAGGAAACAAAAGGAAGAAATTGAGTTGAATCTTACTTTACTGACTATAGGTATTATCCCAAAGCCCTTTTACTTTTTTTTGATAATTTTTTTTTTACAAACTCCCAAGAGTAGCACTTCTGTAGGCATCTACCTCTTTCTCCTAAAAAGTGCAATTTGCAAACACATTGGCTAATTGTGGGTTTGCTTGGTTGGCTTCTAGTTACTGAAGACTTTATTGTATCATTTTGCTTAAATATTTAGAAATTTTAAAATTATACTTTAGAGAAATAAATGAGATAAATGAGAAAAAATATAAAATGAGAAAAAATATAATTTCTTTTCTAGGCACAGTATTCATGTTCTTTTCTCTAGTTTAACTTTTTCTCAGTTTCAGGGATTTTCAAATTTCCAAAAAAAAAAAAAAATTGGTAATATTGAATTCCAGACACAAATCATTTAAAATGTGGATAAAAACCTTTTGACCTTTATAAGGTGATTCATATGGTGAAATTTTCACTTCTCTGTGTCTAAAATATTGTTCAGACTTTAATCTGATACTTTACTAATTTAAATAACTTTCTTTTGGGAAAAAATCCTTATTTAGCAGGTTTACAGATTTTTAAAAGATTTGTTTTTCTGCAATAAACAAAGAATTTTTGATCTTTCAATTAATACTGAAGAGCTGGAAAACAGATAGAGTAACTACCCAGCCAAGGTGCTACTGGACCATAGTGGAAGGGGCAAAGGTCATGGGAATTCAGATGTACATTTTGAAACCAGCCTTGATGCCTGAAGGCTCCCCAAGGCAGGGGCAGTGCCAGCTATACCTGAGGACAGAGGAGAAAGAAATGGAGCAAAGCATCTGCTAAAACCCAGTATGATCCCTTACAAGCAGACTGTAACACTGCCTTTCCCATATTTTTACGTTCAGCTGATGTCCAAGCACTAGTGTGCAGGGAAGCTAAGCCAATACCAAATAGAACTAATTATGTGTGTGGTAGCAACAGAAGCCCAGAACACAGACACAGACTTTGACACAGATTTAGATGTAAACATCAGCAATTTTCTAACACAGGCATTTATACTAAAGAACCAGTTTGGGATATTTTCTTGAGTTGCAAAAGAAGGATTTAGAAAACATATACTGAACTATTACCCATGTTTGTCACAAGCCAATTATCCAACATAAAGCTACATTGAGACTCAGAAGTCACAGATCTCAACGATATCATTCTGTTTTGTCTTTTCTCATATTGTAATGTCTCTACAGACTGGCACTGATACTGTTTGATTTTGGTATCATAATAGTGTCTCCATGGATTCTGGCTGACATTTTGTTTTGACATTATGCTACAACAGACCTCCACTGACATTTCATTTTGTCACTGCAACATTGTTTCTATACGTTTCTGCTATATTATTTTGTTTTGACATCAAAATGTCATCTCCATGGTCTTGGCATGACATTATCTAGAGAACTTTATGAAGTCGTATGGAGTCCATGGAATAGACGGGTAAAATGCCAAACATTTAATAAACTTGAGGGTGTTTTTGATAAACACAAATTTATATGATACTTACTGCAAAATTTGCAAAATTGTTTCCATCAAGTCACTAGGGTTTATTACAACATGGATTCAGTTAAGGAGTTGATTCTCTATCTTTCCAATAACATGTCAACAATTTTGGAGAAGTAATCCACTACCCTTTTGTTGCCAGAATCTAGTTTTTTTTTCTTCTTTTAATCAATATAGTCTGATTTTTTGTGTTGCAAACTGAACTAAAATGTAAGAAGTATGTATGAAGTATACAATTATATTTCGCTGAATTTAAGAAACCATTAAATCACCATTTGTAGCAACATGGATGGACCTACAGATTAAAGACAAAGACAAATAACATATGATATCACTTATATGCAGGATCTAAAATATGATACATATGAACTTATTTACAAAACAGAAACAGACTCAGAGACATAGAAAACAAACTTATGGTTACCAAAGGGGAAAGGGGGTGGGGAGGGATAAATTAAGAATTTGGAATTAGCAGATACAAACTACTATATATAAAATAGATAAACAACAAGGCCCTACTGTATAGCACAGGAAACTATATTCAATGTAATAAACTATAATGGAAAAGAATATATATATGTATAACTGAATTACTTTGCTGGACACCAGAAACTAACACAATATTGTAAATCAACTATACTTCAACTAAGCAAAAAAGGAAAAAAAAGAAACCATTAAATCATGACACATTTTATATATCTCTGAGACAGAAAGAGAATGCTGCCAATTAACATTGATTGTAAGAAGTAACTTAGTATTGGAGATTTTAAATTGTGAAAAATGTGAATCTTATAATTGATGAAAAGTATAGTGGTATGGCATTTGATAAAATCAATTACCAAAAATGGTGATTTTTAAAAAAACTTATGATAGTTTGAACATTTTTTCTTAAAAATCATGGGATAAAAACATAAATCTTACACTGATTTTGAAGTTGTAGGTAGACATTGTTGGTGAAATTCCTGACAAAGGATTCTCCCTTTCCTAGTAGTTTCCCCCTTCTTTTGGATTTACAAAACTATCTATGAACATTCTACTGTTCATAATAAGACCAAGAATATTTATCCAGAAAGCTAAATACTTCTAGGTTATATTACCTTAAATTCTCAGGAAAATATCTATATCTATATATATATTTTTTGCGGTACGCGGGCCTCTCACTGTTTGTGGCCTCTCCCGTTGTGGAGCACAGGCTCCGGACGCGCAGGCTCAGTGGCCATGGCTCACGGGCCCAGCCGCTCTGCGGCATGTGGGATCTTCCCGGACCGGGGCACGAACTTGCGTCCCCTGCATCGGCAGGCGGACTCTCAACCACTGCGCCACCAGGGAAGCCCTCAGGAAAATATCTTTACGATATAATGTTATATCTTCAACTTTGGTCAAAAGTCAATATGACAAGTGGTCATAATGTGAACATTTCTGTGTTCTTCGCAACCCTATATTTACAAACGTAATCCAATTCGTTATACAATTTTTATTTTAGAAAGTGTATATGTGAGAAATTACTCCTAACATATAACACCAGAGAAGATATTCTACAGATGATCTCATATATTTCCATTTATTGCACAAACAGTTGATCATAATAAGAGCATTAATGAATCTTATATAACCCTTCACTTGAAAATGGTCATTTTGTTATGCAATTTCCCTTTTACAAGTATGTATGTTAAAAATTACTCCTGGAATTCATTGCTAATCAGAGCATTTCTCCAGATAAACTCATGCATTTCCTTTTGTCACAGAGTAAAGTTTTCATGTTGTCCTTTTTGCCTTGGCTACCAGGAAACTGAGATAAACTTAATGTTCAATTATAATTACTAGCTCAATTTTCTAATATTTTTTTACCTTTTTGGGTCCTTTTAAGCTTCATTTTAATAACTATTTTTAAGAACTGCTTACAATAATTTTTGGAAATTCAGTGGTCAGTACTCCTACAAGAATAAATTTTATTTCATTAACCACAGTTCCTAGAGGGTCACAATGACCACTCTACTGAGTATGGAATATAAAGCCTAGAATTTCTTTCCCTATTCTGAGTAGTTATTTCCTCTGACTCTTCTAACAGAAATAATATTTGGCTTGTGTGTATGTGAATAATGTGAGATGATGTCTAAGAAAGCATCTAACCCAGGCACTTGATAAACACTGAAGACAATGGCTTCTAGAGAGAGGCACAGAGTAGGTTATACGTCTGGGCCTGCAGCTCAGGAGAGAAGTGAAATTGCAGAGAGAGCTTCAGCTGCCACCAACACATGCACAGGTGTAATTTAAGCCATAACAGTGGATCAGATACAGAAAGAACATGTCGAAAGACAAGAGGGATGAGTATATATGATAAATCCAACCAATATTGTTAGGAAAGGACTGTTTTTACTTTTCACAGCAATACAGAAGCAAAAAGGAAGGCTGGAAGTGCTTATGAAGTGGGGCTCTAATGGGATATAAAAATGTGCTCTGTTTGAGCAGCAACTCAAGTAACCTGCCAGGCTCTGCTGCTAAAGGCTCATTGCAAGGAATCCCTGTGGGTCCAAACACCAACCTCTCTGCCCCCTCCAGGCTGGGACTTGGGCTTGGTGTACCTGGGATGCTGGCAGGTATGCTGCTGTGCTGGTGACAAAAAAGAGTGTCCTCAGGGGCTGTCGATCTAGTTCCTTTCATGAGAGCTAAGGTTTCACTAACTGAAAGAAACTTTAAAGAAAATTAAAATTTTGTTTGAATGAACTAAACGTGACAGCTCTGATGTACTGTTGTCAGGATTATCTAAATCCAAGCCTGTAAGATTAACCTTCTCATTTCCTTGATGTTAGGTTAATATCTGTTATCAAATCTGTTCCTTGTTCCATTGAGAGTTTGGCTAACTCTTCTCATGAAAAGAATAAAAGAAAAAGTATAGTATGTGCCCTCTCGGGACCAAGGCTACCGTTCACTATATTCTCAGTATTTCTGAGGAGTTATTTAGTTTGTGTAACTTCTAAGTCCCAATGGATATTATTATGACAGAGGTTTTTTTTTTAAGTTGATTGGACATATTCAATTAATTTAAGCACTTTCCAAAAAAAAATTTAAAAACCCCAAAACTTAATAAGCTTTATTTTTTGTCCTTGTAACTGAGAATCTCATGACTAAGATATCAGGATCTTAGAAGTAATTAAAATAGTATGTTAAAGATTTTCACCAATAATGTAATTCTAATTACTGATGAAAAGGAGCACAAAAGGACAACGAGCTTTTGCATGTTTGAGAGAAAAGCCAGGACTTATCAGTAACTATGACTATAGCCTATGTTTGGAAGATCAAGATGTTTGGCATCACAGAGAAGAGAGATCTTTTACTTTATAACATTTTAAATAAAACTCTCATTTCAAAAACATGAGTGTGTATATTTGTAGCAAACTTTCCAACTGAAACTTAAGCTTGACGTATACATTTTGTTATCCCCTTTGTATGCACTTGGTGGGGTGGTGCTCTGAGACCCCACTCAAATACAATCCATGAACAGCCTCCAATCTAAGACACATTGTTCACATCTTGCCAAGGTGTAACTGATAGTATAAAGGGTTGAAAAGCCTATATGTTAAAAAAGGCAGGCATTCTCGACTTTTCCCCACAATGTGTTCCTAGAAACCACATCATAAAGTGAATCACATTTTCCCACAGGAGCAGTGTTATAATTGGAGGTTATGTTTCTGACCAAGGAGTTGGCACCAGATAAGGCCATGATATAGTAACAACGGATCACATAAGGAAAGATATAATAATTCTAAATCTTTACAGTTAAATAGTAAAAGTAGACTGCAAATACTGTAAAACGAGTTTAAGTACAGTCTATGTATTCCTTATACAAGAGAACACAAGATTCCACAGAATATATATATATATATATATATAGCTAGCTAGCAAGCTTTATCTATCTATCGTGCTAAAAATTTTTAGAAATTCAGCATGAAATGAACATCCCAACTAAATATCATAATGCTTCTGCTTTTTTTTTTTAACCTAAAATGGCTTTACAGACGACTAAGACCAGATATTTTTGAAGACAAAGAGGGACGCCGTCTAGTTAAATCCTTCAATTTTACCCTGTAACCCAACATGCTTTTTTTTGTTTGTTTGTTTGTTTTGCGGTACGCGGGCCTCTCACTGTTGTGGCCTCTCGCGTTGCGGAGCACAGGCTCCGGACGCGCAGGCTCAGCGGCCATGGCTCACGGGCCCAGCCGCTCCGCGGCATGTGGGATCTTCCCGGACCGGGGCATGAACCCGTGTCCCCTGCATCGGCAGGCGGACTCTCAACCACTGCACCACCAGGGAAGCCCCCAACATGCTTTTTATGTGATTTTTCACAGGATCTTTCTGTTACTTTGAAAAAATTTCCCTGTAGCTAACAGAGACTTTCAAAAAAACCATACCATCAACTTCATAACTCTTCCAAAATGCTAGAGCCAGGACATCACAGATTGTCCAATTAAGTGTTTGGGTGTGTGTTGATCTCCATCGCGGCATTTAACATTTTATTCAAATGCCATTTAAAAAACAAAGCTGGCTTTAAAAAAAGGAATATTCAATCATTTCCCAGATAATTGATAGAACTGGCATAGAACAACATCCAGGCTGTCCTTGGACTGTCTGCTTTCCTGTCTTCTAGGTCAGATGCAGGCTGGGAAGGTTAAAGGCGAAGCAAAGGAAACTGTAACTGTTTCTTACACAGTAGGGAACAGCCAGCACGCAAATAGCTCTTATGCTGCAGAGTCTCTACTCCACGATCATGTGACCATTGCTTTTAGAACTGAAGAACGCTCCTGGGGGGTGCCCCGGTGGCGGTGGGATGAATTGGGAGATTGGGATTGACATATATACACTAATATGTATAAAATAGATAACTAATAAGAACCTGCTGTATAAAAAATAAATTAAATTTAAAAAATGACAATAATTATAGCTAATCAGTACTGAGTCCCCCCAAAAAAGAACTGAAGAACACTCAAATCATAAGGTAGCACTGAGATCACTGGGACCAACTTCTCTCTTTTTTTTTTTTTTCTTCAATCCACTCCAGTCAGACTTTCCTCCCCTTGTACCATTAGTTGCAACTGACACAGTTGATCACTCCTTCCTTCTTAGAACTCTTTTTTTTTTTTTTTTTGCGGTACGCGGGCCTCTCACTGTTGTGGCCTCTCCCGTTGAGGGGCACAGGCTCCGGACGCGCAGACTCAGCGGCCATGGCCCACGGGCCCAGCCGCTCCGCGGCATGTGGGATCCTCCCAGACCGGGGCACGAACCCGTGTCCCCTGCATTGGCAGGCGGATTCTCAACCACTGCGCCACCAGGGAAGCCCCAACTTCTCTTTATCAATGAGAAAATTGAGGCCCAGAGAGATAAAATGACATGCCAAGGTTATTAACAAACTAGGAGATGGCAGACTCAGGACAATGCGGATATACAGATTCTCAGCCCAGGGCTATGCCGGGTTGGCCCACATTTTAACACTCTGTTGCTATTGTCTTCCTGATGCATAGAAACTGGAGAAAAAGCTTTCTAATCTGCTCCATACTTGAATTAGGGGATCTCTCTCTCTCTCTCTCACACACACACACACACACGTATATAAAATAAACTTTCACTTCATAATATGACTTCAAAGTAAACATACGTATCTGCAGCGGTCTCACCCACTGAGGGTGTCTGCTGGCCCTTCATACACTGAGACCTCCACACACCACCCAGCATCCAGCTGTGGCAAAAGCAGACCCCAGTGGGATCTAGAAAGAATCTCAGATCCAGGGAAAGGGAGCTTTTTAGAGGCAGGTGTAGCCTGGGGTGTGAAAGCAGAGAGCTGGGTTCCATCATGGTTCTTCCATCTCCGATCAGCTTTGTGAATTGAGTCAGATGACAAACTCTCTGAACTCTTCTGTGAAGTGGGAATTTCCTTGCAGGCTCAACTGTGGGGATTAAATAAAGGAAAATGGAAAGAACAGCCCAGCCTTTGTAAATGCTCTCTTAACAGTTTCTTCCCTCTGCAGAAATCCACCCTAAAGAGGTTGGGATTCACAGATACATACTACTATATATAAAATGGATAACCAACAAAGACCTACTGTATAGCACAAGGAACTATACTCAATATTTTGTAATAACCTATAAGGAAAAAGAATATATATATATGCATATATACATGTATGTATAACTGAATCCCTTTGCTGTATACCTGAAGCTAACATGATATTGTAAATCAACTATACTTCAATTTAAAAGAAATCCACTGTAAAGACTTGAATCCAAAAAAATAAAAATAAACACAATACTATTTCTTATTTATTCCACATGGGATCAGCCAAGTAAAGTCTTTAATGTATATCATTCCTAAAAGAGCCCCATATTTGAGGTATAATAAACACAGAAATAAGAAGAAAACCAGCCTCTGGCCATTTTAATTCATATTCTCTAAAAGTCAGTCAAATTTCTAGAAGTCCTTTGTCCAAGCTCTGTCTTTTATTAGTGGTTGGTTGAATTCAAAGTCTTGTAGAAAAGATGAATTAAATATTAATCAAAGTCCAGCAAATTTTAAGCATCTACCCCATTATCTTAAATGCAACTCCAGACAAACCACCAAAGCAAATCTCTCTCCTTCCCCCGAACCCTTCAACATAAATAAGCCTTTTAGTCTTTTCCCTGATGGTGTAACTCATACCAAAGGATGACACTATTTACAGTATCTGCTTTAAAAGGGCATAGCTTCCATTCCTATTTCAATTAAAGCCATTGTGCAATTATGTTTTCAAGAAACAATTAACAGAGGAAAAAACCATTTCCCTGGCTCCAGCCTTTTTAGAGTTGGGTAGTGTGGACCCTTTCTTACCACGCGTGGCATTGAAGTAATTATTTAATGTTAAGGTTCACTTCCTCGTGTGTAAATTTTGGTTTTAGCTGACACTAAAAAGAAACATCAATTTATTAGGAGATAAAACTTGTTCTGCAGTAATGGAGCAGCTGCGTACATAAATTTATCGCAGTTTAATGTTCTCACACATAAAGCAATTAGAGTTTTCTGACAAACAGACTTGCCACTGAAATGACAGTGTGTACAGTGGTGAGGACGGGAAGCAGAAAGTGAGGCTTCAGTGGAAAACTCTCTGAGGAAACATAAAATAATAATAATATGTGTTGGGCAAATACAAGTGAAGCTCTCTCCTCAGCGAGTCTGAATGAAAAGAAATGCTGCGAATTTTACAGCCGTTGCTGAATCCCCTTTAGCACCCACAGCTTTCCTGGCAATGGACTGACTTCAGGATGCCTGGAACTGAGACTGCCTGGATTCTGAGCAAAGGATGACACAGACAGTCCCAGTCCAGCATCACCTGATCTTCCCCATCAATAAGGGGCAACCGCAGACAGATGAGCGGCCACAAAGATTTCTAATCGCTGAATGCCTGAGAGAGAGAGAGAGAGAGAGAGAGAGAGAGAGAGAGAGAGAGAGGG